>NC_091285.1:128934297-129245272 GCF_032444005.1 Ranitomeya imitator
GCCGGATCCTCCCCGCACTGCGCTCCAAACCTCAGTCACAGCCTGCCAGTCCCAGTCACGAGAGCGGGCAGGCGCCACCCCCACACCACGCGACCCGGGACCGCCGCCGCGAAGGAGGCAGAGCGCTTACGGTTTACATACCAGCGTGCTTAATGATTTAAAGTGACAGTGCCTGTAAAGTGCGTGAGTGATGGTACAATAGAGTGATAACTATGTTAAATTGATACTACAAAAAATGTAGTAGTGCACATGCGTGTGCGACAAAGGGAATACCGCATCCATGTGAATTTATGAAAGTCCTCTGTCCCCATTGGTCTCCATCTAATGTGCCTACTATCTCTACTGGGCGGGCTTCAAGAGGATATGAGTGAACGAAATAATAATAGCTAACTAGCGGTCAGAAAACAAATTGGTAATAAATTAAAAACCTAATACCTGTGAACTAAATACATTATTCTATACGTCGCAAGTAAAAAATCAAAAATTAGGAATTAAAGTGACATGTGCATAAATAGCCGGATGAGCACTACATTATAGACCAGGGGTCCCCAACTCCAGTCCTCAAGGCCCACCAACAGGTCATGTTTTCAGGATTTCCTTTGCATTGCACAGGTGATGCAATTATTACCTGGGCAAGATTAAGGAAATCCTGAAAACATGACATGTTGGTGGGCCTTGAGGACTGGAGTTGGGGACCCCTGTTATAGACAATAGAAAAACACTATACTATGATACGCATACACAACAAAAATACAGACAGTAGAACATCAAAGACATAAGGATAAGGATTAAGGGTGTGTTGGATTTGAGGGTTTGATTAGGAATATGGTTAGGGTTGACATTAGGGTTGTTTTGGGGTTAGCATTGTGATGATCGTTAGGGTTGTGAATAGGACTATGGATCGGGTTGGGATTAGGGTTAGGGGTGTGTTGGGGTTAGGGTTGGAGTTAGAATTGGGGGGGTTTCCACTGTTTAGGTACATCAGGGGGTCTCCAATCACGACAGCCAAAAAGTCAAATGGTGCTCCCTCCCTTCTGAGCTCTGCCGTGCGCCCAAACAGTGATTTATCCCCACATATGGGGCATCAGCGTACTCGGGATAAATTGGACAACATCTTTTGGGGTCCAATTTCTCCTGTTACCCTTGTGAACATAAAAACTTGGGGGCTACAAAATCTTTTTTGTGGAAAAAAAAATATTTTTTATTTTCACGACTCTGCATTATAAACTTCTGTGAAGCACTTGGGCATTCAAAGTTCTCATCACACATCTAGGTAAGTTCCATGGGGGGGTCTAGTTTCCAAAATGGGGTCACTTGTGGGTGGTTTCTACTGTTTAGACACATCAGGGGCTCTCCAAACGCGACATGGCGTCCGATCTCAATTCCAGCCAATTCTACATTGAAAAAGTAAAACGGCACTGCTTCTCTTCCAAGCTCTGCGGTGCGCCCAAACAGTGGTTTACCCCCACATATGGGGTATCGACGTACTCAGGAGAAATTGCACAACAACTTTTGTGGTCTAATTTCTCATGTTACCCTTGTGAAAATAAGAATTTGTGGGCGAAAATATCATTTTTGTGTAAACAAATGCGATTTTTTATTTTGACGGCTCTACGTTATAAACTTCTGTGAAGCACTTGGGGGTTCAAAGTGCTCACCACACATCTAGATAAGTTCCTTACGGGGTCTAGTTTCCAAAATGGTGTCACTTGTGGGGGGTTTCCACTCTTTAGGCACATCAGGGGCTCTCTAAACGTGACATGGCATCCAATCTCAATTCCAGCCAATTCTGCATTGAAAAAGTCAAACGGCGCTCCTTCACTTCCAAGCTCTGCGGTGAGCCCAAACAGTGGTTTACCCCCACGTATGTGGTATCGGCGTATTCAGGAGAAATTGCACAACAAAATTTATGGTTTAATTTCTGTTTTTACACTTGTGAAAATAAAAAAAAATGGTTCTGAAGTAAAATGTTTGCAAAAAAAAAGTTAAATGTTCATTTTTCCTTCCACATTCTTTCAGTTCCTGCGAAGCACGTAAAGGGTTAATAAACTTCTTGAATGTGGTTTTGAGAACCTTTAGGGGTGCAGTTTTTAGAATGGTGTCACACTTGGTTATTTTCTATAATATAGACCCCTCAAAAAGACTTCAAATGTAATGTGGTGCCTAAAAAAAAATGGTGTTGTAAAAATGAGAAATTGCTGGTCAACTTTTACCCCTTATAACTCCCTAACAAATAAAAAAAATGTTGTTTCCAAAATTGTGCTGATGTAAAGTAGACATGTGGGAAATGTTATTTATTAACTATTTTTCGTGACATATCTCTCTGAATTAAAGGCATAAAAATCAAAAGTTTGAAAATTGCAAAATTTTTAAAATTTTCGCCATATTTCCATTTTTTTTTTTCATAAATAATCGAAAGTAATATCGAAGAAATGTTAAGGTTTTATACAAGTGTGTTTTGATATTCCAGCATTCGCAGATCTCTTTCTAGGGTGGGAATCATCTGGCTGAATTGGATTTATAATGTGGTTTTAACAAATTGGCAACTCAGTAGTCAGCATTATTCCTAATCATAACTATATGGTAAGACAGCATTTCTATGGACAACAAATTTGAGATGGTGGAGTTCAACCTCTTAGCTTTGTTATGCGTAGGAGGAAACAATCTTTTCCATGACCACAACTGCGGAACCGTGGGCTGGCTGCTGTGATGTGAGAGGGCAGAGTACGGTGGAACCAGACAAACTGCTTGACCGTGAGAGGTGCAGGCGGAGATGTTACTGTGGATTGAGAAACTTCTGGTGTGATCGTTCTCTGAGATTGGTCAAAAACAACAGGTATATCCTTGTCCGCTTCAGCTGAAGGTGACCTCTCAGTCAGCATGACATGACCGGGTAAAGAACGTGAGGTTCTGCAGTCA
This sequence comes from Ranitomeya imitator, assembly GCF_032444005.1. Lineage (NCBI taxonomy): Eukaryota > Metazoa > Chordata > Amphibia > Anura > Dendrobatidae > Ranitomeya > Ranitomeya imitator. Next base: position 128,937,217 of record NC_091285.1, read on the forward strand.
AATACCTGCATCTCAATAGTAGGCACAGTAACAGTGGAGAATGAAGAAGCAGCAGTGGCGTTTGATTGGGCGACTGATGTCTGCTGGTTCGCATTTTCGCGCAGTGGGATTCCAAAACTAAAGCATGTTGATTGCGCATGTGAAGGTTCATACTGTAAAAGTCAAATTATTGCAGTTTTTACCTCAACTCAGTTTTTTTTTTTCTTGCAAAGTTGGCAGATTATGTGAGTTGGCTCATCCTTTGCAGTGTCAAAAAAGGCCCATTTCAGCAACAGTAAATTCAAAGTTGCAATATGGCGTGCTGTATCGCGTTAGTCGTAGAAAAAAAACTTTATTTTTTTTACCTTAGATCAGGACTCGATAACACACTAGATGCTACAAACTCTTTTTAACCCCTTTCCGACATCGGGCGTACATTTATGTAATGTCGGACTCCCTCTCTTTGATGTGGGCTCTGGTGGTGAGCCCACATCTTTCTTGGGACATGTCAGCTGAATTTGCAGAATAGGCAAAACAAAAATTGGAACAGGACCCTCAGTTTACACAGAACATTATGTTCAGTGATGAAGCATACTTTTTTGGGTGTCTTGCATTGAAATCTGCTGCAATGACCCGGATACTGCGTTCACCAGACATCAACACAACTTCTATCAGCTCCTCACGTGTTAACCTCTGAGCCATGTAAACATGGCTGTAAACAAAGAGAAACTTGTAAATAACTCATGAAAGAATAACGTTACGTTAAAACCAAGCACACCATTGCTTTTCTTGTGAAATTCTCAATAAGTTTGATGTGTCACATGACCCTCTTTCCATTGGAAAAAATAAAGTTGCATCCAAAATGTCCGACTTCAAAATGGCCGCCATGGTCACAACCCATCTTGAAAAGTTTTCCCCTCCCATATACTAATATGCCACAAACAGGAAGTTGATATCACCAGCCGTTCTCATTTTATTTTGGTGTATCGACATACATGGACCACCCTGTATATTACCCGTATATACTCGAGTATAAGCCGACCCCCCTAATTTTGCCACAAAAAACTGGTAAAAATTAATGACTCGAGTATAAGCCTAGGGTGGAAAATGCAGCAGCTACCGGTAAATGTAAAAAGTAAAAATAGATACCAATAAAAGTAAAATTAATTGAGACATCAGTAGGTTAAGTGTTTTTGAATATACATATAGAATCAGGAGCCCCATATAATGCTCCATAAAGTTTGATGGGCCCCATTAAATGCTACATATTAAAATATGCCCGATATAATCCTGCATAAAGGGTAATAAGGGCCCCATAAGATGCTCCATAGACACATTTGCCCAATATCATGCTGCACAAACGTTATGGCCCCATAAGATGCTCCATATAATGCTGCACAATCGTTATGGCCCCATAAGATGCTCCATACAGTCACCTGCCCCATATAGTGCTGCACAAACGTTATGGCCCCATAAGATGCTCCATACAGTCACTTGCCCCATATAATGCTGCACAAACGTTATGGCCCCATAAGATGCTCCATACAGTCACTTGCCCCATTATAGTGCTGCACAAACTTTATGGCCCCATAAGATGCTCCATACAGACACTTGCCCCTTATAGTGCTGCACAATCGTTATGGCCCCAAAGATGATCCATACAGTCACTTGCCCCATATAATGCTGCACAATCGTTATGGCCCCATAAGATGCTCCATACAGTCACTGCCCCTTATAGTGCTGCACAAACGTTATGGGCCCATAAGATGCTCCATACAGTCACTGCCCATTATAGTGCTGCACAAACGTTATGGCCCCATAAGATGCTCCATACAGTCACTTGCCCCTTATAATGCTGCACAATCGTTATGGCCCCATAAGATGCTCCATACAGTCACTTGCCCCTTATAGTGCTGCACAATCGTTATGGCCCCATAAGATGCTGCATAGTCACTTGCCCCTTATAGTGCTGCACATGGCCCCATAAGATGCTCCATACAGACACTGCCCCTTATAGTGCTGCACAATCGTTATGGCCCCATACAGATGATCCATACAGTCACTGCCCCATATAATGCTACACAATCGTTATGGCCCTATAAGATGCTTCATACAGTCACTTGGCCCATATGCTGTGGCTGCGATAAAAAAAAAAAAAAAATCATATACTCACCTCTCCGTCACTCAGGACCCCGGCACTTTCACCTGCTCCTCGTTAGGGTGCTGCTCCGTCCTCAGCACGGACGTTCAGCAGAGGGCACGCACTGACAACGACATCGCACCCTCTGACCTGAGCGTCACAGCCAGAGGACGCTGATGACGGAGCCGCACCGGAAAGAGGAGAGGTAAATATCGCGCAGCGCTGTGCTCCCCCTCCCCGTATACTTACTTGCTCCTGGCGCGGTGCATTCCCTGCTTCTCCCGGCGCCGCATATTCTTCCTGTACTGAGCGGTCACCGTTACCGCTCATTACAGTAATGAATATGCGGCTCCACCCCTATGGGAGGTGGAGCCGCACATTCATTACTGTATTGAGCGGTACCATGTGACCGCTCAGTACAGGAAGAATATGCAGCGCTGGAAGAAGCAGGGACGTGCAGGGGCCGCGCCAGGAGTAGGTAAGTATAATTAGATAGCCCCCGCTCCCCCTCCCCTGCCGATCCCTGTGTGTGACTCGAGTATAAGCCGAGAGGGGGACTTTCAGCCCCAAAAAATGGGCTGAAAATCTCAGCTTATACTCGAGTATATACGGTAAGTGAATACTTTTTTTTTTTTTTCTGCACAGAAAATATCTGTCTTTTGGCATTGTGCTTCACAGGAAATTGTGGTAAAGTAGATGAGGAGCACAGCCCGAGGGTGGAGGTGCCGAAGAAGTAGGTGTCCAGACCTTGAAAAGTAGTAGTAGTATACTTGGCACACTTGTAGGGTCTGATGCAAAAAGTGTTTATTTTATACATACAGTATTTACACGATTCACATCGTGTAAATACTGTATGTATAAAATAAACACTTTTTGCATCAGACCCTACGAGTGTGCCAAGTATATCCTATACTTCACAGGAAATTGTGTCACGCCCACTATTTGATCTTTACTAACTCATGTCAGACAGCAAACAAACCATGATTAAGACACTCAGCTGAAACGCGTAGGTTGCGACCTCCTTTTTGTACTGTCTAATAGCCTACTGGCTCTTAATGGAGCTTTTTATGTTGCTTCAGTTAAAAGCTAAGATTTAAAAATATTTACAAATCTCCTCGCTGAATTCCTCCTTCCTTTTTGATGTTTGTTAAAATATAGCTAGCAATGAGTCATTCTAGATATGGCATAAGCATTTATTTCCTTCCACATATCAGTATACCCTTAATTAATTTTATTGTTGGCTGCAATGTATTGGTTGGTATATGAGTTGTGTGAGGAAACTATCAGCCGTGCCCGCGTGCCTTTCTATCAGCTGTGCCTGCCTATCAACCCGTCCAGCCTGGTTTACTGTTTACTTGAGGAGTACACGAGCAGGGGGCTCAAGTGTTCCACACTCCCGCGTTGGTGTACTTCCCCAGGTAAACAGTAAGCCAATATTTAATTGTGTTCATCACAGTTGTAATATATTTGATATCTTCTGCAATCCTCTAGCCATGGATACCTTACAGGTTACTGTCCACTGAAATACACCCATGATTTGTAAGGTTTACCTGACACTTTATAGCAAGCTACCTTTTTACATTCTCGTATTTAGGATTGTCCCTATGTATATTCATGCATAATATGTGTTAAGGTAGCCCTATCGGATTTCTTATGGTCCGGTATGCCCCCAGCATACAGGCTGTATGATGGTTTATATGTGTTTATCCACACTTATCCTTACCTGCCTAAGATATTTAATAAAGCAATATTATATGGACTTTATCATGGATCTTGAGATAGTGTTTTTGGGTTTTTCCCCCTCCTCTTGAAGCTTTCAGAACTGCAGACTCCATGGGAATTTTCCGTTAGACAGATGTACAGCAACAAAACTTTATTCAGAAAAACTCTTTAAGGATCCTATAGCACTAATAGCTTATAGATATAGGGTTAAGTTGAAGGTTAATAGTGTTCTGGAGGTTCTTGGTCGCTGTAAGTGTGATCTTTGCTTCTCCTGAGAGTCACTGGCTTTCAGTCATGCAGGTTGTGCCCGGAGCTATTACAGTCACCGCTCACAGGACTTAGGGCAGTGACTGTAAGCACACAACAGCAACGGCTGGCAGGCTACACATCAGGTAGGCCACACCAGAAGCCTGTCGCCTTCTTTTTTTTTTGCGATACTGAAGAAAATAGGGAATATGGTTACTGTAATTTTACACTAAATTTTCACCCCTAATTACCATGTATTTTGATGTCTGGACTGGTTAGTCTGTAGTTTTGCAGAACTGCCCTATCCTGCCCCAAGCTATCAAGCTGTTCCTCCCATGGCACTATGGTGATTACAAAACATATGAATCCAACTTTCTACGTAAGAGAACACAATGCTAAGTTACAATTTAATATATTCTCTATCTAGTAGGCATTTTTTCGCACCCAAGTACAACAAACACACACAAATATACACCTTACCTTCTCGCCTGAAGTAAAATGCAGGAAACATCTTCTTAAATATATAGCAGGCTTTTGGTTTTTTTTGAAGTCGCTCACTCCTCCTGGGAAATATCTCCTCAGCTCTGTCAGGATATAAAAATATGAAATATAGTTACTAACATTTACTACAAATCAAATTCAAGACAGCAACATTTCTCAAATCCCTTTTTTAGCATGTTAAAACACTTAAACGTTCAGCAGCAATTTTTCAATAACACGTACTTTGTTCTTTTATAATGAACCACTTCGGTTCTGAAGTGACTTGGAGGGGCCTATATTTCAGAGAACCCTCAAACAAGACCACATTATGATAACGGCACCCTGCAAGGTATTCAAAACCACATTCAAAGTTTGTTAACCCTTCAAGTACTTCACAGGAATTAGAAAAAAATGTTTTCTTTTACCAAAATGTTACTTTAGCTTCATATTTTCATTTTCACAAGGGTAACAGCAGAATTTTTCCTTCACATGCAAGTAACCGATATGTGGTTAGAAATTACTGTAGGGCTCTGCAAAAATGCAGGGCTACTTGGCTTTTGAAGTGCAATTTTGGCTAAAATGCTTTGCGGGTGCCATGTGACATTTGAGAAGCCTCGAGAGTGCCAAGACTGCAAATGAAGCCATTTTAGAAATTACACCCCTCTCAGGTGTGGTTGCAACTATTATGACTGCACAGGTGTTTTCCAGAAATCAGTATGCATTAGTGTTGCAGAATGAACATTTGCCAGCTTAGTGCCCAATACGTTGTGCCCAGCTTGAGCATCTGGAGACTCGCACCATGCCTAATGTTATGTGAACTCTCCCTCCTATAGTAATGACAAACTTTCTGGAAGCTATGTACAACTGAGGCACACTCTGGCTCCACCTGGATTGGGCCTTTATGGGCACAGGTTTTCTTTGGGTGGAAGCCTTGTCGCTTTTCTAGAACCTTTGACCTATCTGCAATGTGGAATCTCCATATATTTCGACTGCAAGATGATGGACCTGAGTGAGGGCTTGTTTTCTGTGGGATGAGTGGAAGCTTCTCTTGGTACTATTTTGGAGTACATAACTAATGCTGAGTCGAGCAAATCGTAAGGCTCATGTGCTCAACCCAAGTAATGAGTATAATGGAAGTCAATGGTGAACGCAATCAGTTTAATGTAGCCCTGAAAAGCAATCAGTTTAATGTAGCAGCATCAAGGACTGTTATTTCATCAAACATACTGGGGAATATAGTGGAGCATTTCCCATCTACTCAGCCTGATATGGAGGATACCAGGATCTTCTGTACTTACTGTACAAACTTTCCTGTCCCGGCAGTGAAATCCTGTATGCACTGTGAGAACTTCCTATGTGACAACCACCTGACCGCTCACAAGGCACTGGATCATATACTAATAGAACCCATCGGCTCCTTTGATTTCAAACATTTTTCCCTCAACTAGCAGGTGGATCCACAGAAAAACCTTTTTTCTTATTACTAAGGAGTCGGGCTCCTTCATTGTTAAATTGTATGCTCTAAGTGCAAGGGATGCCAAAAATTTGAAGGATTCCATTATCCCTTTGAAGAGGTGCAGCAGAGGGCCTCAGAAAACATTTTTTTCCCATTAGGGAGTGTGTATCCTAGGCTGGCCCTTTTTGGGAAACATTTTTTTTAGGTTTTATATTATTTTTTAAATTTTTTTCTACATTTTATTTTTCCTTGCAATTTTTCCCCTTTTTCATTCCTTTTCATGTATTTTTCATTAACTTACCGATGTTCTTGAGAGGACAACTTTTCAATCATGAGGTGGGAAGAGGGCACGCGATGCGCCGATACTACTGCAGCAATCTGGTGAATGCAGTGGCCCTCCCACTACGAACACCAATGAACTAACCAGTATTAAATATTTCCCAACCTTTAGGTCTTTTTATTGGTTAACCTCTTATATAAAATATACCCACTCGCATTAGGGTTGGGTAAGTGTGGCTGTGTTTGCCTCCTGATGTACCTTCTTTTTTATTCTCAGGTGATGTATTCTTTACTTTATCCATTCCCTCTGCCTGACACTACACTCAACAGCAAGCACATTGTGTTGTTTTAACAATTGTTTGGTCATATGTTAATAACCCCATGTCCTGATATTGATTATATGTTATTAATAAGGGTGAATGACTTATCTAAAACTGTGTTGTTGTTAGACTACTAGAGAAAACAAGATGTATACGAATTGTTTGGTCATATGTTAATAACCCTGGGTCTTGATACTGATTATACAGTGGGGAAAAAAGTATTTAGTCAGCAACCAATTGTGCAAGTTCTCCCACTTAAAACGATGAGAGAGGCCTGTAACTGACATCACAGGTAGACCACAACTATTAGAGTCAAAATGAGAAAACAAACCCAGAAAATCACCTTGTCTGATTTGGCAAGATTTATTTTGAAAATTATGTTTGAAAATACGCTTTTGGTCATTAACAAAAGTTCATCTCAATATTTTGTTATATATCCTTTGTTGGCAATGACAGTGGTCAAACATTTTCTGTAAGTCTTCACAAGGTTGGCACACCACTGTTTGTGGTATGTTGACCCATTCCTCCATGCAGATCTCCTCTAAAGCAGTGATGTTTTGGGCCTTTCGCTGGGCAAAAAAGACTTTCATCTTGCTCCAAAGGTGTTCTATGGGGTTGAGCTCTGGAGACCGGCTTGGCCACTCCAGGACCTTCATATGTTTCTTACAAAGTCACTCCTTCCTTGCCTTGGTGGTGTGCTTGGGATCATTATCATGCTGAAGATCCATCCACGTTTCATCTTCAATGCCCTTAATGATGGAAGGAGGTTTGCACTCAAAATCTCATGCTGCATGGCCCCATTCATTCTTTCATGTACACGGATCAGTCGTCCTGGTCCCTTTGCAGAGACACAGCCCCATAGCATGATGTTACCACCTCCATGCTTAAAGGGAGCCTGTCAGCCCCCTCAGGCGTTTGTAACTGAAAGAGCCACCTTGTGCAGCACAAATGCTAAATTCTGACAAGGTGGCTCTTTTAGTTATGATGCCTGCACACGCTGAAATAATCACTTATAAAATGTGCCCCCTCTTACCCTGAAATCGCCAGGGAAGCGGGACTTCTTTCTAATCAGACGCAGCACAGCCGTCACTCCAGGCCTGTGTGCGCCAGGTGCCGCCTCCTCGTGCTTCATTATCGTCCCCGGCGCCTGCGCTGTAAGTACAAAGGGCAGCGCAACTGCGCACGCCCGAAAAAAAAACTTAATGCGTAGGCGCCGGGGACGATAATGAAGCAAGAGGAGGCGGCGCTCGACGCGTACAGGCCCGGAGTGACGGCAATCAAATATATAAGTGGGAGAACTTGCACAATTGGTCGCTGACTAAATACTTTTTCCCCACTGTATGTTATTAACAATGGTGAAAGATTGGCATCCAAAACTTAGTTGTTATCAGACTACTGGGGCAAAACAAGATGTATACTAAAGTAGCTAGGGGGCACAGACTTATTTTTATGCAAACACATCCCCTGTTTGGAGGTTTATTCCACCCTGTTTTTTAGCTTCCCTTTTCTATTTTGTATTTTCTTTTAAGTATGTATTAATAAAATTTAAATTTTTATTAAATTCATGCTGTAATCTCTCTGTCCTGAGGTGATAAATTATCACTAATTGGGATTTGAGTAAACTATAGAAAAGAATGTTTGAGGTAGGCCTCGCAAAAATTGGCAATTCAAGCATAATAAACACTCTTAAAAAATTTATAGCAAGGGTAGCATGTTCACCCAGTTGATATGGTGGTGGTGGAAGAGGGCGACACAAAAAAGCGTATACCCATGTTTGGGTGGGAAGGGGTACATGGGAATAGACCAGAAAAAAACAAACCACTGGATTTGAGTTTAAGTTCCGCTGCTGTAATCTCGTGGTGTACAGAAGTCTCTCCCAATCCAGTCCTTGTGCATTTTTAAACAAAAGTCATCCTGTCAGCATTTTCAGTTGACAGGTAGGTGAGCCATAGCGGCAGGGCAGGCCAGGACCTCAAAAGGCATAGAGAGACAGTTCTTGCCAAGTGTCTAGCTTGGATACCCAATAATCGTAAGGTACAGAGGACCCCAGTACGGCAAGGTACTCCTTCAGCATCTTCCAAAACTTTCCCTCTTGTCAGAGTACCATGCTCATCAGAAAAATGTCCTAGACCTTTGAGAGTGTTCCCATGCCTCTGCTGCATCTGGTGTTTGTCTCCCTAGTTTTCATTACTTGGTTGTCCAAGGAACTGTGACCTCTATCGCCAGCGTATTTTTAATCATTTTTCAAATGGGGCCTTCTTGTACTGCAACATTTTACTAGACCTTTCCGCCACCTAAAGGAGAGATTTAACGTTTTCCTTGACTCGGGAAAAGCAGCAGAACAAAACTCAGCCATGTGTAGCAGACTGCCAACAGCAAAGACTTCTGTGTTCCCACGAAGAGGACAATTGTCCATGTTGCCGCTCTCGTCATCAGGCCATTCACGCTGAACAGAATGGATGAAGATGGTGTGGGTACTACTGTCTGTAGAGAATCAGCTTCCATTTTTTCTCCTCATTATCACGTAATCTGAGTTGAGAAGATGAGATGAGGCTGGACTGTGTAGCATCATCCAGTATAGTTTCTTGCTCCATCTCAACTTGCCCCGTCTGCAAAAACGTCTCTTTAATTTTGAGCAGTGACCATTTCAGTAGACAGAGAAGCGGGTTGGGGATGCTGATTATAGCATCATGTTCACCATCTTGGTTGAGTCCTCAAAGTTTTGGAGAACCACACAGATGTCATACATCCATGCCTACTCATCAGTTCTTATGTGCAGAAGCTGACAGGAATACAGATATGTATGGTGTAGCTGGTAATCAACTACAGCCCTCTGCTGCTCACAAAGAGTTTCCAACATATGTAACATGGAGTTCCAATGTGTGGGTACATGTTATGGCTGGCAATCAGGCAACACAGCGTGCAGTAATCAGCGCACATACAGAGATCTGGCAATAAACAAAAACAATAGGACGAGCTCTGAGACGTGGAATCTCTGTAGACTGCAGTACCTGATCTATCCTCACACAACTATAAGCAGCAGTGGATTGCGCCTATCAACTACCTATGCAACTCGGCACTGCCTGAGGAGCTGACTAGCCTGAAGATAGAAATACAAGCCTGACTTACCTCAGAGAAATACCCCAAAGGAATAGGCAGCCCCCCACATATAATGACTGTTAGCAAGATGAAAAGACAAACGTAGGAATGAAATAGATTCAGCAAAGTGAGGCCCGATATTCTAGACAGAGCGAGGATAGCAAAGAGAACTATGCAGTCTACAAAAAACCCTAAAACGAAAACCACGCAAAGGGGCAAAAAAGACCCACCGTGCCGAACTAACAGCACGGCGGTGCACCCCTTTGCTTCTCAGAGCTTCCAGCAAAAGTTAATAGCAAGCTGGACAGAAAAAACTGAAAAACAAACTAGAAGCACTTATCTAGCAGAGCAGCAGGCCCAAGGAAAGATGCAGTAGCTCAGATCCAACACTGGAACATTGACAAGGAGCAAGGAAGACAGACTCAGGTGGAGCTAAATAGCAAGGCAGCCAACGAGCTCACCAAAACACCTGAGGGAGGAAGCCCAGAGACTGCAATACCACTTGTGACCACAGAAGTGAACTCAGCCACAGAATTCACAACAGTACCCCCCCCTTGAGGAGGGGTCACCGAACCCTCACCAGAACCCCCAGGCCGACCAGGATGAGCCACATGAAAGGCACGAACAAGATCTGGGGCATGGACATCAGAGGCAAAAACCCAGGAATTATCTTCCTGAGCATAACCCTTCCATTTGACCAGATACTGGAGTTTCCGTCTAGAGACACGAGAATCCAAAATCTTCTCCACAATATACTCCAATTCCCCCTCCACCAAAACAGGGGCAGGAGGCTCCACAGATGGAACCATAGGTGCCACGTATCTCCTCAACAACGACCTATGGAATACATTATGTATGGAAAAAGAGTCTGGGAGGGTCAGACGAAAAGACACCGGATTGAGAATCTCAGAAATCCTATACGGACCAATAAAACGAGGTTTAAATTTAGGAGAGGAAACCTTCATAGGAATATGACGAGAAGATAACCAAACCAGATCCCCAACACGAAGTCGGGGTACCACACGGCGTCTGCGATTAGCGAAAAGCTGAGCCTTCTCCTGGGACAAGGTCAAATTGTCCACTACCTGAGTCCAGATCTGCTGCAACCTGTCCACCACATAATCCACACCAGGACAGTCCGAAGACTCAACCTGTCCTGAAGAGAAACGAGGATGGAACCCAGAATTGCAGAAAAATGGAGAGACCAAGGTAGCCGAGCTGGCCCGATTATTAAGGGCGAACTCAGCCAACGGCAAAAATGACACCCAATCATCCTGGTCAGCGGAAACAAAACATCTCAGATATGTTTCCAAGGTCTGATTGGTTCGTTCGGTCTGGCCATTAGTCTGAGGATGGAAGGCCGAGGAAAAAGATAGGTCAATGCCCATCCTACCACAAAAGGCTCGCCAGAACCTCGAAACAAACTGGGAACCTCTGTCAGAAACAATATTCTCAGGAATGCCATGTAAACGAACCACATGCTGGAAGAACAAAGGCACCAAATCAGAGGAGGAAGGCAATTTAACCAAGGGCACCAGATGGACCATTTTAGAAAAGCGATCACAGACCACCCAAATGACCGACATTTTTTGAGAAACGGGAAGGTCAGAAATGAAATCCATCGAAATATGTGTCCAAGGCCTCTTCGGGACCGGCAAGGGCAAAAGCAACCCACTGGCACGTGAACAGCAGGGCTTAGCCCTAGCACAAATTCCACAGGACTGCACAAAAGCACGCACATCCCGTGACAGAGATGGCCACCAGAAGGATCTAGCAACCAACTCCCTGGTACCAAAGATTCCTGGATGACCGGCCAGCACCGAACAATGAAGTTCAGAGATAACTTTACTAGTCCACCTATCAGGGACGAACAGTTTCTCGGCCGGACAACGATCAGGTTTATTAGCCTGAAATTTCTGCAACACTCTCCGCAAATCAGGGGAGATGGCAGACACAATGACTCCTTCCTTGAGGATACTCGCCGGCTCAGATAACCCCGGAGAGTCGGGCACAAAACTCCTAGACAGGGCATCCGCCTTCACATTTTTAGAGCCCGGAAGGTATGAAATCACAAAATCAAAACGAGCAAAAAATAACGACCAACGGGCCTGTCTAGGATTCAAGCGCTTGGCAGACTCAAGATAAGTAAGGTTCTTATGATCAGTCAAAACCACCACGCGATGCTTAGCACCCTCAAGCCAATGACGCCACTCCTCGAATGCCCACTTCATGGCCAGCAACTCTCGGTTGCCCACATCATAATTACGCTCAGCAGCAGAAAATTTCCTGGAAAAGAAAGCACATGGTTTGAACACTGAGCAACCAGAACCTCTCTGTGACAAAACCGCCCCTGCACCAATCTCAGAAGCATCAACCTCGACCTGGAACGGAAGAGAAACATCAGGTTGACACAACACAGGGGCACAGCAAAAACGACGCTTCAACTCCTGAAAAGCTTCCACGGCAGCAGAAGACCAATTAACCAAATCAGCACCCTTCTTGGTCAAATCGGTCAATGGTCTGGCAATGCTAGAAAAATTACAGATGAAGCGACGATAAAAATTAGCAAAGCCCAGGAATTTCTGCAGACTTTTTAGAGATGTCGGCTGAGTCCAATCCTGGATGGCCTGAACCTTAACCGGATCCATCTCGATAGTAGAAGGGGAAAAGATGAACCCCAAAAATGAAACTTTCTGCACACCGAAGAGACACTTAGATCCCTTCACGAACAAGGAATTAGCACGCAGTACCTGGAAAACCATTCTGACTTGCTTCACATGAGACTCCCAATCATCTGAGAAGATCAAAATGTCATCCAAGTAAACAATCAAGAATTTATCCAGATACTCACGGAAAATGTCATGCATAAAAGACTGAAAAACAGATGGAGCATTGGCAAGTCCGAACGGCATCACCAGATACTCAAAATGACCCTCGGGCGTATTAAATGCCGTTTTCCATTCATCTCCCTGCCTGATTCTCACCAGATTATACGCACCACGAAGATCAATCTTAGTAAACCAACTAGCCCCCTTAATCCGAGCAAACAAGTCAGAAATCAATGGCAAGGGATACTGAAACTTAACAGTGATCTTATTAAGAAGGCAGTAATCAATACACGGTCTTAGCGAACCATCCTTCTTGGCTACAAAAAAGAACCCTGCTCCCAATGGTGACGACGATGGGCGAATATGTCCCTTCTCCAGGGACTCCTTCACATAACTGCGCATAGCGGTGTGTTCAGGTACGGACAAATTAAATAAACGACCCTTAGGGAATTTACTACCAGGAATCAAATCGATAGCACAATCACAATTCCTATGCGGAGGTAGGGCATCAGACTTGGACTCTTCAAATACATCCTGAAAGTCCGACAAGAACTCTGGGATGTCAGAAGGAATGGATGACGAAATAGACAAAAATGGAACATCACCATGTACTCCCTGACAATCCCAGCTGGTTACCGACATAGAGTTCCAATCCAATACTGGATTATGGGTTTGTAGCCATGGCAACCCCAACACGACCACATCATGCAAATTATGCAGTACCAAAAAGCGAATAACTTCCTGATGTGCAGGAGCCATGCACATGGTCAGCTGGGCCCAGTACTGAGGCTTATTCTTGGCCAAAGGTGTAGCATCAATTCCTCTCAACGGAATAGGACACCGCAAAGGCTCCAAGAAAAATCCACAACGTTTAGCATAATCCAAATCCATCAGATTCAGGGCAGCGCCTGAATCCACAAACGCCATGACAGAATATGATGACAAAGAGCACATTAAGGTAATGGACAAAAGGAATTTGGACTGTACAGTACCAATAACGGCAGAGCTATCGAACCGCCTAGTGCGTTTAGGACAATTAGAAATAGCATGAGTAGAATCACCACAATAGAAACACAGTCTGTTCAGACGTCTGTGTTCGTGCCGTTCTACTTTAGTCATAGTCCTGTCGCACTGCATAGGCTCAGGCTTACTCTCAGACAATACCGCCAGATGGTGCACAGATTTACGCTCGCGCAAGCGACGACCGATCTGAATGGCCAAGGACATAGACTCATTCAAACCAGCAGGCATAGGAAATCCCACCATTACATCCTTAAGAGCTTCAGAGAGACCCTTTCTGAACAAAGCCGCTAGTGCAGATTCATTCCACAGAGTGAGTACTGACCATTTCCTAAATTTCTGGCAATATACTTCTACATCATCCTGACCCTGGCATAAAGCCAGCAGATTTTTCTCAGCTTGATCCACTGAATTAGGCTCATCGTAAAGCAATCCCAGCGCCTGGAAAAATGCATCAACATTACTCAATGCAGAATCTCCTGGTGCAAGAGAAAACGCCCAGTCCTGTGGGTCGCCGCGCAAAAAAGAAATAATAATCAAAACCTGTTGAATAGGATTACCAGAAGAATGAGGTTTCAAGGCCAAAAATAGCTTACAATTATTTCTGAAGCTCAGGAACTTAGTTCTGTCACCAAAAAACAAATCAGGAATCGGAATTCTTGGTTCTAGCATCGATTTCTGATCAATAGTATCTTGAATCTTTTGTACATTTACAACGAGATTATCCATTGAGGAGCACAGAGCCTGAATATCCATGTCCACAGCTGTGTCCTGAAGCACTCTAATGTCTAGGGGAAAAAAAAGACTGAAGACAGAGCTAAGAAAAAAAAATGATGTCAGGATTTCTTTTTTCCCTCTATTGGAAATCATTGGCCGGCTCCTTGTACTGTTATGGCTGGCAATCAGGCAACACAGCGTGCAGTAATCAGCGCACATACAGAGATCTGGCAATAACCAAAAACAATAGGACGAGCTCTGAGACGTGGAATCTCTGTAGACTGCAGTACCTGATCTATCCTCACACAACTATAAGCAGCAGTGGATTGCGCCTATCAACTACCTATGCAACTCGGCACTGCCTGAGGAGCTGACTAGCCTGAAGATAGAAATACAAGCCTGACTTACCTCAGAGAAATACCCCAAAGGAATAGGCAGCCCCCCACATATAATGACTGTTAGCAAGATGAAAAGACAAACGTAGGAATGAAATAGATTCAGCAAAGTGAGGCCCGATATTCTAGACAGAGCGAGGATAGCAAAGAGAACTATGCAGTCTACAAAAAACCCTAAAACGAAAACCACGCAAAGGGGCAAAAAAGACCCACCGTGCCGAACTAACAGCACGGCGGTGCACCCCTTTGCTTCTCAGAGCTTCCAGCAAAAGTTAATAGCAAGCTGGACAGAAAAAACAGAAAAACAAACTAGAAGCACTTATCTAGCAGAGCAGCAGGCCCAAGGAAAGATGCAGTAGCTCAGATCCAACACTGGAACATTGACAAGGAGCAAGGAAGACAGACTCAGGTGGAGCTAAATAGCAAGGCAGCCAACGAGCTCACCAAAACACCTGAGGGAGGAAGCCCAGAGACTGCAATACCACTTGTGACCACAGAAGTGAACTCAGCCACAGAATTCACAACAGGTACATTGCACACCAGTCAGTGAGCTGGAAGTTGGAAACGCTGCTGCAGCCCTGACAGGGCAGCAGCAGCTGTAGCCAATTTGTGGAAATGGGCCCACATGCGGCGTACTTTCACAAGTAGCTCAGGCAGATCAAGATAGGTTTTGAAAAACTGCTGAACCACCAAGTTGATCACATGGGCCAGGCATGGTATGTGTGGGAGGTTGTCAATCTTCAGAGCTTCCACCAGGTTACAGCCATTGTTACACATGACAATGCATAGTGTAGGTTCAGGGAAGAGAGCCAAAGATTAGTCTGGTTTGCAGGACTTTTTCAACAACCCCGCAGCAGTGTGCGGTTTGCCACCTAAGCAGAATAGCTTCAGCACAGCCTGTTGCCGCTTGGCCGAGGAAGTGCTGCAGTGCTTCCAGCTTGAGACTGATGTTGAAGTTTGTGAGATGGAATATAGGGAGGAAGTGCAGGAACTGCTGTAGAAGGTGGGGGCAACCCTGATCGAACTATGACCTGCAATCCTCGGTGTCGGTAGCACATGTTCCGTCCCAGGGTCAGACTGGGTCCCAGCTTCTACAATGCTCCACCCAGTGTGCCATCAGGGAAATATAGCCTCCCTGGCCACAAGCACTTGTCCAGGTGTCGGGGGTTAAGTGGACCTGGCGAGTCACAGCGTTGGTCAAGGCACATCAATGGGAACGAAATTCTCTCCATCTTTTGCCAATTTATTTGTGTCTTGGTGGGAAGATGCAAACATTTTCTCTGAAAATAATCCAATCCAGTCTAGTATATTTAGCTAAGCTAGATATATGGATGACATGATCATTATTTAGTCTGCTGACGTTTCTGATATTCCCAAATTCATGAGTTATCTGAATAATAACTGTAACCTTTTTATTACCTACACCCATAAAACCAACATCAGTTTTTTGGACTTATTGATCTCTGTGGACAGGAATACGGTAAAAACTACTTCTTTCCGCAACAAAACTATGGGCAACACAATTTTGAGAGCTGATTCCTGTCATCCGAAACATGTGAGGGTTAACCCCTTAAGCCCCGAGGGTGGTTTGCACGTTAATGACCGGGCCAATTTTTACAATTCTGACCACTGTCCCTTTATGAGGTTATAACTCTGGAACAATTCAACGGATCCCAGTGATTCTGACATTGTTTTCTCGGGACATATCGTACTTCATGATAGTGGTAAAAATTCTTTGATAGTACCTGCGTTTGTTTGTGAAAAAAATGGAAATTTGGCAAAAATTATGAAAATTTTGCTATTTTCCAACTTTGAATTTTTATGCAATTAAATCACAGAGATATGTCACACAAAATACTTAATAAACAACATGTCCCACATGTTTACTTTACATCAGCACAATTTTGGAACCAAAATTATTTTTTGTTAGGGAGTTATAAGGGTTAAAAGTTGACCAGCAATTTCTCATTTTTACAACACCATTTTTTTTTAGGGACCACATCTCATTTGAAGTCATTTTGAGGGCTCTATATGATAGAAAATACCCAAGTGTGACACCATTCTAAAAACTGCACCCCTCAAGATGCTCAAAACCATATTCAAGAAGTTTATTAACCCTTCTGGTGCTTCACAGGAATTTTTGGAATGTTTAAATAAAAATGAACATTTAACCTTTTTTCACAAAAATTTTACTTCAGCTCCAATTTGTTTTATTTTACCAAGGGTAACAGGAGAAAATGGACCCCAAAAGTTGTTTTACAATTTGTCCTGAGTACGCTGATACCCCATATGTGGGGGTAAACCACTGTTTGGGCGAATGGCAGAGCTCGGAAGGGAAGGAGCGCCGTTTGACTTTTCAATGCAAAATTGACAGGAATTGAGATGGGACACCATGTTGCATTTAGAGAGCCACAGATGTGCCTAAACATTGAAACCCCCCACAAGTGACACCATTTTGGAAAGTAGACCCCCTAAGGAACTTATCTAAAGGTGTGGTGAGCACTTTGACCCACCAAGTGTTTCACAGAAGTTTATAATGCAGAACCGTAAAAATAAAAAATCATATTTTTTCACAAAAATTATCTTTTCGCCCCCAATTTTTTATTTTCCCAAGGGTAAGAGAAGGAATTGGACCGCAAAAGTTGTACAATTTGTCCTGAGTACGCTGATACCCCATATGTGGGTGTAAACCACTGTTTGGGCGCATGGGAGAGCTCGGAAGGGAAGGAGCGCCGTTTGACTTTTCAATAAAAAATTGATAGGAATTGAGATGGGACGCCATGTTGCGTTTGGAGAGCCACTGATGTGCCTAAACATTGAAACCCCCCACAAGTGACACCATTTTGGAAAGTAGACCCCCTAAGGAATTTATCTAGATGTGTTTTGAGCGCTTTGACCCACCAAGGGCTTCACAGAAGTTTATAATGCAGACCCGTAAAAATAAAACAAACATTTTTTCCCACAAGTTATTTTTTAGCCCCCAGTTTTGTATTTTCCCGAGGGTAACAGGAGAAATTGGACCCCAAAATTTGTTGTACAATTTGTCTTGAGTGCGCTGATACCCCATATGTGGGGGGGAACAACTGTTTGGCCGCATGGGAGGGCTCGGAAGGGAAGGAGCGCCATTTGGAATGCAGACTTAGATGGAATGGTCTGCAGGTGTCACATTGCGTTTGCAGAGGCCCTAATGTACCTAAACAGTAGAAACCCCCCACAAGTGACACTATTTTGGAAACTAGACCCCCTAAGGAACTCATCTAGATGTGTTGTGAGAGCTTTGAACCCCCAAGTGTTTCACTACAGTTTGTAACACAGAGCCGTGAAATTAAAAAAAAGAAAAATTTCCCCCAAAAATTATTTTTTAGCCCCCAATTTTTGTATTTTCCCGAGGGTAAGAGGAGAAATTCGACCCCAAAAGTTGTTGTCCAATTTGTCCAGAGTGCGCTGATACCCCATATGTTGGGGTAAACCCCTGTTTGGGCACATGGGAGAGCTCGGAAGGAGCACTGTTTAACTTTTTCAACGCAGAATTGGTTGGAATTGAGATCGGACGCCATGTTGGGTTTGGAGAGCCCCTGATGTGCCTAAACAGTGCAAACCCCTCAATTATAACTGAAACCCTAATCCAAATACACCCCTAACCCTAATCCCAACAGTAACCCTAACCACACCTCTAACCCTGACACACCCCTAACCCTAATCCCAACTCTATTCCCAACTGTAAATGTAATCTAAACCCTAACCGTAACTTTAGCACCAACCCTAACCCTAACTTTAGCTCCAATCCTAACTGTAGCCTTACCCTAGCCCTAACCCTAATGGGAAAATGGAAATAAATACATTTTTTTAATTTTTCCCTAACTAAGAGGGTGATGAAGGGGGGTTTGATTTACTTTTATAGCTGTTTTTTTAGCGGATTTTTATGATTGGCAACCGTCACACACTGAAAGACGCTTTTTATTGCAAAAAATATTTTTTGCGTTACCACATTTTCAGAGCTATAATTTTTCCATATTTTGGTCCACAGAGTCATGTGAGGTCTTGTTTTTTGCAGGACGGCAGAATGACCAAAAACCAGCTATTCATGAATTTCTTTTGGGAGAGGCGTTTATACCGTTCCGTGTTTGGTAAAATTGATAAAGCAGTTTTATTCTTCGGGTCAGTACGATTACAGCGACACCTCATTTATATCATTTTTTTATGTTTTGGCGCTTTTATACGATAAAAACTATTTTATAGAAAAAATAATTATTTTTGCATCGCTTTATTCTCAGGACTATAACTTTTTTATTTTTTCGCTGATGATGCTGTTTGGCGGCTCGTTTTTTGCGGGACAAGATGACGCTTTCAGCGGTACCATGGTTATTTATATCTGTCTTTTTGATCGCGTGTTATTCCACTTTTTGTTCGGCGGTATGATAATAAAGCGTTGTTTTTTGCCTCGTTTTTTTTTTTTTCTTACGGTGTTTACTGAAGGGGTTAACTAGTGGGCCAGTTTTATAGGTGGGGTCGTTACGGACGCAGCGATACTAAATATGTATACTTTTATTGTTTTTTATTATTATTTAGATAAAGAAATGTATTTATGGGAATAATATTTTTTTTTCTTCATTATTTAGGAATATTTTTTTTTATTTTTTTTTACACATTTGAAATTTTTTTTTAAACTTTTTTACTTTGTCCCAGGGGGGGACATCACAGATCGATGATCTGACAGTTTGCACAGCACTCTGTCAGATCACCGATCTGACATGCAGCACTGCAGGCTTCACAGTGCCTGCTCTGAGCAGGCTCTGTGAAGCCACCTCCCTCCCTACAGGACCCGGATGCCGCGGCCATCTTGGATCCAGGTCCAGCAAGGAGGAAGGAGGTAGGAGACCCTCGCAGCAACGCGATCACATCGCGTTGCTGCAGGGGGGATCAGGAAAGCGCGCAGGGAGCCTCCTCCCTGCGCGATGCTTCCATATACCGCCGGCACATCGCGATCATGTTTGATCGCGGTGTGCCGGGGGTTAATGTGACGGGGGCGGTCCGTGACCGCTCCTGGCACATAGTGCCAGATGTCAGCTGCGATAGTCAGCTGACACCCGGCCGCGTTCCCCCCGTGAGAGCGGCCGATCGCTATGACGTACTATCCCGTCGGTGGGAATTAAAGCCCACCCCACCTCGACGGGATAGTACGTCATATGGGATTAAGGCCGGCGTCACACTCAGCGTATGAAAATACGGTCCTTATATTACGGCCGTAATACGCTGAAAAGTCCCCAAAATGGTGGTCCGTAGCTCCTCCGTAGGCAGGGTGTTTCAGCGTTTTTTGCGCATGGCATCCTCCGTATGTAATCCGTATGGCATCCGTACTGCGTGTTTTTCTCGCAGGCTTGCAAAACCGACATACGGCTATACAAGGGATCCATGTGTAAAAAAAAAAAAATATACTGTCTATATATATATATATATACACAGTGGGGCAAAAAAGTATTTAGTCAGTCAGCAACAGTGCAAGTTCCACCACTTAAAAAGATGAGAGGCGTCTGTAATTTACATCATAGGTAGACCTCAACTATGGGAGACAAACTGAGAAAAAAAAATCCAGAAAATTTCATTGTCTGTTTTTTTAACATTTTATTTGCATATTATGGTGGAAAATAAGTATTTGGTCAGAAACAAAATTTCATCTCAATACTTTGTAATATATCCTTTGTTGGCAATGACAGAGGTCAAACGTTTTCTGTAAGTCTTCACAAGGTTGCCACACACTGTTGTTGGTATGTTGGCCCATTCCTCCATGCAGATCTCCTCTAGAGCAGTGATGTTTTTGGCTTTTCGCTTGGCAACACGGACTTTCAACTCCCTCCAAAGGTTTTCTATAGGGTTGAGATCTGGAGACTGGCTAGGCCACTCCAGGACCTTGAAATGCTTCTTACGAAGCCACTCCTTCGTTGCCCTGGCGGTGTGCTTTGGATCATTGTCCTGTTGAAAAACCCAGCCACGTTTCATCTTCAATGCCCTTGCTGATGGAAGGAGGTTTGCACTCAAAATCTCACGATACATGGCCCCATTCATTCTTTCATGTACCCGGATCAGTCGTCCTGGCCCCTTTGCAGAGAAACAGCCCCAAAGCATGATGTTTCCACCACAATGCTTTACAGTAGGTATGGTGTTTGATGGATGCAACTCAGTATTCTTTTTCCTCCAAACACGACAAGTTGTGTTTCTACCAAACAGTTCCAGTTTGGTTTCATCAGACCATAGGACATTCTCCCAAAACTCCTCTGGATCATCCAAATGCTCCCTAGCAAACTTCAGACGGGCCCGGACATGTACTGGCTTAACCAGTGGGACACGTCTGGCACTGCAGGATCTGAGTCCATGGTGGCATAGTGTGTTACTTATGGTAGGCCTTATTACATTGGTCCCAGCTCTCTGCAGTTCATTCACTAGGTCCCCCCGCGTGGTTCTGGGATTTTTGCTCACCGTTCTTGTGATCATTCTGACCCCACGGGGTGGGATTTTGCGTGGAGCCCCAGATCGAGGGAGATTATCAGTGGTCTTGTATGTCTTCCATTTTCTAATTATTGCTCCCACTGTTGATTTCTTCACTCCAAGCTGGTTGGCTATTGCAGATTCAGTCTTCCCAGCCTGGTGCAGGGCTACAATTTTGTTTCTGGTGTCCTTTGACAGCTCTTTGGTCTTCACCATAGTGGAGTTTGGAGTCAGATTGCACAGGTGTCTTTTTATACTTATAACAAGTTTAAACAGGTGCCATTACTACAGGTAATGAGTGGAGGAAAGAGGAGACTCTTAAAGAAGAAGTTACAGGTCTGTGAGAGCCAGAAATCTTGATTGTTTGTTTCTGACCAAATACTTATTTTCCACCATAATATGCAAAAAAAATGATAAAAAAACAGACAATGTGATTTTCTGGATTTTTTTTTCTCAGTTTGTCTCCCATAGTTGAGGTTTACCTATGATGTAAATTACAGACGCCTCTCATCTTTTTAAGTGATGGAACTTGCACTATTGCTGACTGACTAAATACTTTTTTGCCCCACTGTATATATATATATATATATATATATATATATATATATATATATATATATACACAGTGCCTACAAGTAGTATTCAACCCCCTGCAGATTTAGCAGGTTTAATAATATGCAAATAAGTTAGAGCCTTCAAACTTCAAACAATAGCAGGATTTATTAACAGATGCATAAATCTTACAAACCAAAAAGTTTTGTTGCTCAGTTAAATTTTTATAAATTTTAAACATAAAAGTGCGGGTCAATTATTATTCAACCCCTAGTTTAATATTTTGTGGAAAAACCTTTGTTTGCAATTACAGCTAATAATCGTCTTTTATAAGACCTGATCAGGCCGGCACAGGTCTCTGGAGTTATCTTGGCCCACTCCTCCATGCAGATCTTCTCCAAGTTATCTAGGTTCTTTGGGTGTCTCATGGGGACTTTAATCTTGAGCTCCTTCCACAAGTTTTCAATTGGGTTAAGGTCAGGAGACTGAATAGGCCACTGCAACACCTTGATTTTTTGCCTCTTGGACTAGGCCTTGGTTTTCTTGGCTGTGTGCTTTGCGTCGTTGTCTTGTTGGAAGATGAAATGACAACCCATCTTAAGATCCTTGATGGAGGAGCGGAGGTTCTTGGCCAAAATCTCCAGGTAGGCCGTGCTATCCATCTTCCCATGGATGCGGACCAGATGGCCAGGTCCCTTGGCTGAGAAACAGCCCCACAGCATGATGCTGCCACCACCATGCTTGACTGTAGGGATGGTATTCTTAGGGTCGTATGCAGTGCCATCCAGTCTCCAAACGTCACTTGTGTGGTTGGCACCAAAGATCTCGATCTTGGTCTCATCAGACCAGAGAACCTTGAACCAGTCAGTCTCAGAGTCCTCCAAGTGATCATGAGCAAACTGTAGACGAGCCTTGACATGACGCTTTGAAAGTAAAGGTACCTTACGGGCTCGTCTGGAACGGAGACCATTGCGGTGGAGTACGTTACTTATGGTATTGACTGAAACCAATGTCCCCACTGCCATGAGATCTTCCCGGAGCTCCTTCCTTGTTGTCCTTGGGTTAGCCTTGACTCTTCGGACAAGCCTGGCCTCGGCACGGGAGGAAACTTTCAAAGGCTGTCCAGGCCGTGGAAAGCTAACAGTAGTTCCATAAGCCTTCCACTTCCGGATGATGCTCTCAACAGTGGAGACAGGTAGGCCCAACTCCTTGGAAAGGGTTTTGTACCCCTTGCCAGCCTTGTGACCCCCCACGATCTTGTCTCTGATGGCCTTGGAATGCTCCATTGTCTTTCCCATGTTGACCATGTATGAGTGCTGTTCACAAGTTTGGGGGAGGGTCTTAAATAGTCATAAAAGGCTGGAAAACTACTTCTTAATACTTTAGGGGAACCAAACAGAATTCTGGTGGGTTGAGGGGTTGAATAATAAATGACCGTCTGAAAAGACTTTTCACAATTTAAAAAAAAAAAAAAGAAAGAAATAACATTCTTTTCTGCTGCAGTGCATTTCACACTTCCAGGCTGATCTACAGTCCAAATGTCACAATGCCAAGTTAATTCCAAATGTGTAAACCTGCTAAATCTGCAGGGGGTTGAATACTACTTGTAGGCACTGATATATATATATATATATATATATATATATATATATATATATATATATATATATATATATATGTCAGTAGACACATATGTATATATGTAATTACTTCATACAGCGCTAGATAGCTTTGAAGCCGGTAATTCAATTACCGGCTTTTGCTATCTCCTTCCTAAACCCGACATGATATGAGACATGGTTTGCATACAGTAAACCATCTCATATCACCATTTTTTTGCATATTCCACACTACTAATGTTAGTAGTGTGTAGATGCAAAATTTGGCCGTTCTAGCTATTAAATTAAAGGGTTAAATGGCGGAAAAAATTGGCGTTGGCTCCCGCGCAATTTTCTCTGCCAGAGTAGTAAAGCCAGTGACTGAGGGCAGATATTAATAGCCTGGAGAGGGTCCACGGTTATTGCCCCCCCCCACCCCCCACCCCCTGGCTAAAAACACCTGCCCCCAGCCACCCCAGAAAAGGCACATCTGGAAGATGCGCCTATTCTGGCACTTGGCCACTCTCTTCCCATTCCCGTGTAGCGGTGGGATATGGGGTAATGAAGGGTTAATGCCACCTTGCTATTGTAAGGTGACATTAAGCCAAATTAATAATGGAGAGGCGTCAATTATGACACCTATCTATTATTAATCCAATACTAGTAAAGGGTTAAAAAAAACCAGACACATTATTAAAAATTATTTTAATTAAATAAAAACAAAGGTTGTTGTAATAATTTATTTTAGAAAAAAAAAAAAAATAAACCACTAATATACATACCTTCCGAAGATCTGTAAGGTCCCACGATGTAAATCCATCTGAAGGGGTTAAAATATTTTGCAGCCAGGAGCTCTGCTAATGCAGCGTTGCTCATGGCAGCAAAACCCCGGGGAATGAAGGTAAATTAGGTCAATGACCTATATTTACCTTCATTTGCGGTGAGGGCGCCCTCTGCTGGCTGCTCCTGGAGCGTGGGAACTTTCCTAGAAAGCGCCCAGGCTCGAGTACATATGAGGGCGCCCTCTGCTGGTCCTAAGGGCCCCGTCACACTTAGCGACGCTAAAGCGATCCCGACAACGATACGACCTGTCAGGGATCGTTGCTGCGTCGCTATGTGGTCGCTGGTGAGATGTCAAACAGTGAGATCTTCCCAACGATGCAGCAGCGATGCGGCGAGCTGTAGCGACCTGTACAACGATGTCGTTGGTCATTGTGACCCTGTCACATGGCAGCTATTATGACGATTCAGACCTCGATGAGGGACGTCCTGTGTGACGTTGTAGTCACACAGGCGTGCATTTGCGTTGCCTTTCCGCGCCCATTCAGTTCCGATTGGTGGTCGCTACTGCGTTCTGATTGGCGGCCTTGCCTTATGAGGCGACACAATAGCCCTTCCGTCCTTTATTCCTGACCGCGTGGTGGTTTGCAGGTTAAGGAAAAATGAAAACGCATTTGAGACCCCCAACGATACCTACCGTGCTCAAAATATAGGTGTCAGAAGAACCGTTGAAGAATAGATAAATCGAAGAGGAGTCGCAGGCCGGAGAACTCTACAACGATCTGCAAACTACCACGCGGTCAGGAACAAAGGATGGAAGCGCTACTATGTCGCCTTCTGTTGAAGGCATGACAGCCAATCAGAACGCAGTAGCGACCACCAATCGGAGCGGAGGGGTGGGGAAAAGGCAACGCAAATGCACGCCTATGTGTCGATGTCTGAGTCGTCAACGAGGTCGTTGGTAAGGTGTCAAACACAGCGAGATCGCTACTGAGGTCGCTGTTGCGTCACAAAACTTGTGACACAGCAGCGATCTCGAAAGCGACCTCGCTTAGTGTGAAGTAGCCCTCTGCTGGTTGTCCTCATATGAACTCGAGTCTGGGAGCTTTCTAGGAAAGTTCCCACGCTCCAGGAGCAGCCAGCAGAGGGCGCCCTCACCGCAAATGAAGGTAAATATAGGTCATTGACCTACTTTACCTTCATTCTCCGGGGTTTTGCTGCCAGGAACAACGCTGCATTAGCAGAGCTCCTGGCTGCAAAATATTTTAACCCCTTCAGATGGATTTACATCGTGGGACCTTACAGATCTTCGGAAGGTATGCATATTGGTAGTTTATTATTTTTTTTTTGTTACAGAGCGAGGGTCTTCAGAAGGATTGAGCGTAGAATAAATTATTACAACAACCTTTGTTTTTATTTCATTAAAATAATTTTTAATAATGTGTCTGTGTTTTTTTTTAACCCTTTACTAGTATTGGATTAATAATGGATAGGTGTCATAATTGACGCCTCTCCATTATTAATTTGGCTTAATGTCACCTTACAATAGCAAGGTGGCATTAACCCTTCATTACCCCATATCCCACCGCTACACGGGAATGGGAAGAGAGTGGCCAAGTGCCAGAATAGGAGCAATAACCGTGGGGGCAATAACCGTGGACCCTCTCCAGGCTATTAATATCTGCCCTCAGTCACTGGCTTTACTACTTTGGCGGAGAAAATTGCGTGGGAGCCCACGCCAATTTTTTCCGCCATTTAACCCTTTAATTTAATAGCTCGAACGGCCAAAATTTGCATATACACAATACTAACATTAGTAGTGTGGAATATGCAAAAAAAATGGTGATATGAGATGGTTTACTGTATGTAAACCATGTCTCATATCATGTCGGGTTTAGGAAGGAGATAGCAAAAGCCGGTAATTGAATTACCGGCTTTAAAGCTATCTAGCGCTGTATGAAGTAATAATATATATACATATATGTGTCTCACTGACATAGAATAGGTATATATATATATATATATATATATATATATATACCTATTCTATGTGTACACATTTATTCTACCTATTCTATTGTAACCTGTCAGTGTGATTTTACTGTACACTGCACTGAATTACCGGCTTTTCTCTCTAACACTGCTGCGTATTTCTCGCAAGTCACACTGCTGGTCCGTGTGTAATCCGTATTTTTCTGGCTTCCATAGACTTTCATTGGCGTTTTTTTTGCCCAATACGGTGACAAACGCAGCATGCTGCGATTTTCTACGGCCGTAGAAAGCCGTATAATACTGATCAGTAAAATACGGCAGATAGGAGCAGTGGCATAGAGAATAATTGGGACGTTTGTTAGGCGTGTTTTACAGACGTATTTTATGCGCTCATACGTCCGTAAAACTCGCTAGTGTGACGCCGGCCTAAGGAGTTAATATTCCAAGGGGAGAATTATACAGATCTAAAAGAAACTGCTGTGGCCATGAATCCTATATTCAAGAGAGAGAGGAAATCTGTGCACATTTGAGAGAAAGAGGTTATCAGAATTGGTCTTTGGAAAAAGCAAAGAAAAAAAACTGTGAACAAACTCCCAGAACTGACATGGTAAAATTAAAAAACAAACAAACAGGAGAATCAAAAACCCATATTTGTCACCAGCTATAGCAGAGAAAGCAGAGAATATAACCAGATTAAGACGATAATCAATATTTGCGAATGTTCAAAAGCGATCCTGCTTTGGATAGTATTCTCCAGGAAGGGTGTTTACTTTCCATAAGGAAAGCTATTACCCTTTCTAATCTGTTAACACCTAGTATAGTAATGGATAGTCCTGTTAAAATGCCCTGGCTGTCTACTAAAGGTTTCGTTAGCTGCGGGGGTGGCGAATGTAAATACCAAGCAATTTGTTAAGAAAGTGAGGTCTGAAACAATGCTTATTCATGACTTTATAAATTGCAGTAGTACATATGTCATATACATGGTTACCTGCAGTATTTGTGATCTCTCCTATATAGGCTGCAGAACACGAAAACTCCAGCAGTGCATCAGTGAACACCTTAGGGATTCAGTGCACAGAGATGCACTTAATCCCTCTAATGTATCAAGACACTTTTTTCAAGTGCATGGAGGTGATTTGAGCGGTTTCTAGTTTTTCGGAATGGAAAGGGTCAGTAAGCCCAGAAGGCGCGGAGCTAAGTCGACAAAAACTTCTTAGCCGAGAAACCCATTGGATCCTGATGATGGAGACCGCCCATCCCATCGGTTTAAATAAGGGCACAGATATAATATTATTTTATTTATATTGTTCACTGAACTTTTGACTGTGTTAATGACGGCATCATATTGTTGGTTTTAAGTTTGTATTTTTGTACTGGTAAAAGAATTTTAACCCCTTCCCGACCCATGACGCCACATAGGCGTCATGAAAGTCGGTGCCAATCCGACCCATGACGCCTATGTGGCGTCATGGAAAGATCGCGTCCCTGCAGATCGGGAGAAAGGGTTTACTCCCATTTCACCCGATCTGCAGGGACAGGGGGAGTGGTAGTTTAGCCCAGGGGGGGTGGCTTCACCCCCCCCCCCCCCCCCCCGTGGCTACGATCGCTCTGATTGGCTGTTGAAAGTGAAACTGCCAATCAGAGCGATTTGTAATATTTCACCTATTAAAACTGGTCAAATATTACAATCCAGCCATGGCCGATGCTGCAATATCATCGGCCATGGCTGGAAACACTAATGTGCCCCCACCCCACCCCACCGATCGCCCCCCGAGCCCTCCGATCTGTCCGGTACACTGCTCTGGCTCCCCTCCGTCCTGTGCTCCCCTCCCCCCATGCTCCAATCACAACCCCCCCCCCTGCACTCCGATCCACCCCCCCCAGTGCTCCGTTCCACCCCCCGTGCTCCGTTCAACCCCTCCGTGCTCCGTTCAACCCCCCGCGCTCCGATCCACCCCTCCATGCTCCGATTTGATAAATCCGCAGTGCTAAACCGCTGCGGATTTATGGCGGATTTACCGCGTTTTTTCTGCGCATTTCACTGCGGTTTTACAACTGTGATTTTCTATTGGAGCAGTTGTAAAAACGTTGCGGAATCCGCAGAAAGTGACATGCTGCGGAATGTAAACCGCGTGCAGTTTTTCTGCAGCATGTGTACAGCGATTTTTGTCTCCCATAGGTTTACATTGAACTGTAAACTCATGAGAAACTGCTGCGGATCCGCAGCGTTTTCCGCAGCGTGTGCACATACCTTTAGAATTAGGCTATGTGCACACGGTGCGGATTTGGCTGCGGATCCGCAGCGGATTGGCCGCTGCGGATTCGCAGCAGTGTTCCATCAGGTTTACAGTTCCATGTAAACCTATGGAAAACCAAATCCGCTGTGCCCATGGTGCAGAAAATACAGCGCGGAAACGCTGCGTTGTATTTTCCGCAGCATGTCAATTCTTTGTGCGGATTCCGCAGCGTTTTACACCTGTTCCTCAATAGGAATCCGCAGGTGAAATCCGCACAAAAAACACTGGAAATCCGCGGAAAATCCGCAGGTAAAACGAAGTGCCTTTTACCCGCGGATTTTTAAAAAATGATGCTGAAAAATCTCACACGAATCCGCAACGTCGGCACATTGTTATGGACCTGGTGCTTAAGAGCACCCGGAACGACCTGAAGGTTAAACTCACACAGGACAAGCTCTGGAAAGTGGGAACTCTGCTGACCGCAACCCCTAATCCTATCACACAACTAGAAATAGCCGTGGAGAGTACCTAACACGACCTAGACGCCTCTTCACAGCCTAAGAGCTAACTAGCCCTAAAGATAGAAAATAAAGCCTACCTTGCCTCAGAGAAATTCCCCAAAGGAAAAGCAGCCCCCCACATATATTGACTGTGAGTTAAGATGAAAGTCACAAACACAGAGATGAAACAGGTTTCAGCAAAGGGAGGCCAGACTTACTAAACAGACTGAGGATAGAAAAGGTATCTTTGCGGTCAGCACAAAAAACTACAAAAGACCACGCAGAGTGTGCAAAAAGACCTCCGCACCGACTCACGGTGCGGAGGTGCCACTCTGCATCCCAGAGCTTCCAGCTAGCAAGACAAAATCATGATAGCCAACTGGACAAGGAAACAATGAACAAATAATTAGCTAGCAGGGACTTAGCTTCTGCTGGAGTAGACAGGTCACCAGAAAGATCCAAGAGCGAACTGAACCAGTACAAGAACATTGACAGCTGGCAAGGAGTAACGATCTGAGTGGAGTTAAATAGAACAGCCAGCCAAAGAATAAACTACGTCACCTGTGGAAGGAACCTCAGAAGCAGCAGCTCCACTCACAGCCACCAGAGGGAGTCCATGGACAGAACTCGCCGAAGTACCATTCATGACCACAGGAGGGAGTTCGAAAACAGAATTCACAACAGTACCCCCCCCCTTGAGGAGGGGTCACTGAACCCTCACCAGAGCCCCCAGGCCGATCAGGACGAGCCAAATGAAAGGCACAAACTAGATCGGCAGCATGAACATCAGAGGCAAAAACCCAGGAATTATCTTCCTGACCATAACACTTCCACTTGACCAGGTACTGGAGTTTCCGTCTCGAAATACGAGAATCCAAAATCTTCTCCACCACATACTCCAACTCCCCCTCGACCAACACCGGGGCAGGAGGATCAACGGAGGGAACCATAGGCGCCACGTATCTCCGCAATAACGACCTATGGAACACATTATGGATGGCAAAAGAAGCTGGAAGGTACAAACGAAATGACACAGGATTAAGAACTTCAGAAATCTTATATGGCCCAATGAAACAAGGCTTAATCTTAGGAGAGGAAACCTTCATAGGAACATGACAAGATGACAACCAAACCAAATCCCCAACACGAAGTCGGGGACCAACACAGCGCCGGCGGTTAGCGAAACGTTGAGCCTTCTCCTGGGACAATGTCAAATTGTCCACCACATGAGTCCAAATCTGCTGCAACCTGTCCACCAACGTATCCACACCAGGACAGTCCGAAGGCTCAACCTGCCCTGAAGAGAAACGAGGATGGAAACCAGAATTACAGAAAAAAGGCAAAACCAAAGTAGCCGAGCTGGCACGATTATTAAGGGCGAACTCAGCCAAAGTCAAGAAGGACACCCAAGTCTGATTAGTTAGTTCGGTTTGGCCATTTGTCTGAGGATGGAAAGCCGAAGAAAAAGACAAATCAATGCCCATCTTAGCACAAAAGGACCGCCAAAACCTCGAAACAAACTGAGAACCTCTGTCCGAGACGATGTTCTCCGGAATGCCATGCAAATGAACCACATGCTGGAAAAACAATGGCACCAAATCAGAGGAGGAAGGCAATTTAGACAAGGGTACCAAATGGACCATCTTAGAGAAGCGATCACAAACCACCCAAATGACCGACATCCTTTGAGAGACAGAGAGATCTGAAATAAAATCCATGGAAATATGCATCCATGGCCTCTTCGGGACCGGCAAGGGCAAAAGCAACCCACTGGCACGAGAACAGCAGGGCTTAGCCCGAGCACAAATCTGTTATGACCTGGTGGTCAGGACAATAATGGACCTGGTGGTTAAGAGCACACGGAATGACCTGATAGTTACTGATAATATAGGACGAGCTCTGGGATGTGGGAACTCTGCTGACCGCAATCCCTAATCCTATCAACCACACTAGAAATAGCTGTGGATTGCTCCTAACTCTCCCTATGCAACTCGGCACAGCCTAAGGAACTAGCTAGCCCTAAAGATAGAAAAATAAAGCCTACCTTGCCTCAGAGAAATTCCCCAAAGGAAAAGGCAGCCCCCTATATATAATGACTGTGAGTAAAGATGAAAATACAAACACAGAGATTAAATAGATTTAGCAAAGTGAGGCCCGACTTACTGAACAGACTGAGGATAGGAAAGGTAGCTTTGCGGTCAGCACAAAAACCTACAAAAAGACCACGCAGAGAGCGCAAAAAGACCCTCCGCACCGACTCACGGTGCGGAGGCGCTCCCTCTGTGTCCCAGAGCTTCCAGCAAGCAAGACAACAATCGAAATAGCAAGCTGGACAGAAAAATAGCAAACCAGAGAAAAACAAGCAGTCACTTAGCTTCTGCTGGGAAGACAGGTCACAAGAACGATCCAGGAGTGAACTAGACCAATACTGGAACATTGACAGGTGGCATGGAGCAAAGATCTAAGTGGAGTTAAATAGAGCAGCCAGCTAACCAATTAACCTCGTCACCTGAGGAAGGAAACTCAGAAACACCCACAGCCACCAGAGAAAGTCCATGGACAGAACCAGCCGAAGTACTATTCATGACCACAGGAGGGAGCCCAACAACAGAATTCACAACAGTACCCCCCCCCCTTGAGGAGGGGTCACCGAACCCTCACCAGAGCCCCCAGGCCGAGCCAAATGAAAGGCACGAACCAGATCGGCAGCATGAACATCAGAGGCAAAAACCCAGGAATTATCTTCCTGACCATAACCCTTCCACTTGACCAGGTACTGGAGTTTCCGTCTCGAAATACGAGAATCCAAAATCTTCTCCACCACATACTCCAACTCCCCCTCAACCAACACCGGGGCAGGAGGATCAACGGATGGAACCACAGGCGCCACGTATCTCCGCAACAACGACCTATGGAACACATTATGGATGGCAAAAGAAGCAGGAAGGGCCAAACGAAATGACACAGGATTGATAACCTCAGAAATCTTATACGGACCAATGAAACGAGGCTTAAACTTAGGAGAGGAAACCTTCATAGGAACATAACGAGATGACAACCAAACCAAATGCCCAACACGAAGTCTGGGACCCACACAACGCCGGCGGTTAGCGAAACGTTGAGCCTTCTCCTGGGACAATGTCAAATTGTCCACCACATGAGTCCAAATCTGCTGCAACCTATCCACCACAGTATCTACACCAGGACAGTCCGAAGACTCAACCTGCCCTGAAGAGAAACGCGAATGGAAACCAGAATTGCAGAAAAACGGCGAAACCAAAGTAGCCGAGCTGGCCTGATTATTAAGGGAGAACTCAGCCAACGGCAAAAAGGACACCCAATCATCCTGATCAGCAGAAACAAAGAATCTCAGATGTGTTTCCAAAGTCTGATTAGTTAGTTCGGTTTGGCCATTTGTCTGAGGATGGAAAGTCGAGGAAAAAGACAAATCAATGCCCATCCTAGCACAAAAAGATCGCCAAAACCTCGAAAAAAAACTGGGAACCTCTGTCAGAAACGATGTTCTCCGGGATACCATGTAAACGAACCACATGCTGGAAAAATAATGGCACCAAATCAGAGGAGGAAGGCAATTTAGACAAAGGTACCAAATGGACCATCTTAGAAAAGCGATCACAAACCACCCAAATGACCGACATCTTTTGAGAGACGGGGAGATCCGAAATAAAATCCATAGAAATATGCGTCCAGGGCCTCTTCGGGAACGGCAAGGGCAAAAGCAACCCACTGGCACGAGAACAGCAGGGCTTAGCCCGAACACAAGTCCCACAGGACTGCACAAAAGAACGCACATACCGTGACAAAGACGGCCACCAAAAGGATCTAGCCACCAAATCTCTGGTACCAAAGATTCCAGGATGCCCAGCCAACACTGAACAATGAATCTCAGAGATAACTCTACTAGTCCATCTATCAGAGACAAACAGTTTTTCCGCTGGGCAACGGTCAGGTCTATCAGCCTGAAATTTTTGCAGCACCCGCCGCAAATCAGGGTAGATGGCAGACAAAATTACCCCCTCTTTGAGAATACCCGCCGGCTCAGGAACACCCGGATAGTCAGGCACAAAACTCCTTGACAGGGCATCAGCCTTCACATTCTTAGAGCCCGGAAGGTACGAAATCACAAAATCAAAACGGGAGAAAAATAACGACCATCGAGCCTGTCTCGGATTCAACCGTTTGGCAGACTCAAGATAAGTCAAATTCTTGTGATCTGTCAAGACCACCACGCGATGCTTGGCTCCTTCAAGCCAATGACGCCACTCCTCGAATGCCCACTTCATGGCCAACAACTCTCGATTACCAACATCATAATTGCGCTCAGCAGGCGAAAACTTTCTAGAAAAGAAAGCACATGGTTTCATCACCGAGCCATCAGAACTTCTTTGCGACAAAACAGCCACAGCTCCAATCTCAGAAGCATCAACCTCAACCTGAAACGGGAGCGAAACATCTGGCTGGCACAACACAGGGGCAGAAGAAAAACGACGCTTCAACTCCTGAAAAGCCTCTACAGCTGCAGAAGACCAATTGACCACATCAGCACCCTTCTTGGTCAAATCAGTCAACGGTTTAGCAACACTAGAAAAATTAGCGATGAAGCGCCGATAAAAATTAGCAAAGCCCAGGAACTTTTACAGGCTCTTCACAGATGTCGGCTGAGTCCAATCGTAAGTGGCTTGGACTTTAACAGGGTCCATCTCGATAGTAGAAGGGGAAAAAATGAACCCCAAAAATGAAACCTTCTGAACTCCAAAGAGACACTTTGACCCCATCACAAACAAGGAATTCGCACGAAGGACCTGGAACACCATTCTGACCTGCTTCACATGAGACTCCCAATCATCTGATAAGACCAAAATATCATCCAAATACACAATCAGGAATTTATCCAGGTACTCTCGGAAGATGTCATGCATAAAGGACTGAAACACAGATGGAGCATTAGAAAGCCCGAATGGCATAACCAGGTACTCAAAATGGCCCTCGGGCGTATTAAATGCTGTTTTCCATTCATCGCCTTGTTTAATACGCACAAGATTATACGCCCCTCGAAGATCTATCTTGGTGAACCAACTAGCCCCTTTAATACGAGCAAACAAATCAGACAGCAACGGCAAAGGATACTGAAATTTGACTGTCATTTTATTGAGAAGGCGGTAATCAATACAAGGTCTCAAAGAGCCATCGTTCTTGGCCACAAAAAAGAACCCTGCTCCTAACGGTGATGACGACGGGCGAATATGGCCTTTCACCAAGGATTCCTTTCTATAACTCTGCATAGCGGCGTGTTCTGGCACAGATAAATTGAACAATCGGCCCTTAGGAAACTTACTACCAGGAATCAAATTAATAGCACAATCGCAATCCCTATGAGGAGGTAGGGCACTGGCTTTGGGCTCATCAAATACATCCCGATAATCCGACAAAAACTCTGGAACTTCAGAAGGAGTGGAAGACGAAATAGACAAAAATGGAACATCACCATGTACCCCCTGGCAACCCCAGCTGGACACAGATATAGATTTCCAGTCCAATACTGGATTATGAACCTGTAGCCATGGCAACCCCAAAACGACCACATCATGCAGATTATGCAACACCAGAAAGCGGATATCCTCCTGATGTGCAGGAGCCATGCACATGGTCAATTGGGTCCAGTACTGAGGCTTATTCTTGGCCAAAGGCGTAGCATCAATTCCTCTCAATGGAATAGGATACTGCAAGGGCTCCAAGAAAAAACCACAGCGCCTAGCATACTCCAAGTCCATCAAATTCAGGGCAGCGCCTGAATCCACAAATGCTATAACAGAATAGGATGACAAAGAACAAATCAGAGTAACGGACAATAGAAATTTAGACTGTACCGTACCAATGGTGTCAGACCTAGCAAACCGCTTAGTTCGCTTAGGACAATCGGAGATAGCATGAGTGGAATCGCCACAGTAAAAACATAGCCCATTCCGACGTCTGTGTTCTTGCCGTTCAGCTCTGGTCAAAGTCCTATCACATTGCATAGGCTCAGGCCCATGCTCAGATAGTACCGCCAAATGGTGCACAGCTTTACGCTCACGCAAGTGTCTATCGATCTGAATGGCCAAAGACAGACTCATTCAGACCAGCAGGCATGGGAAATCCCACCATGACATCCTTAAGGGCTTCAGAGAGACCCTTTCTGAAGATTGCTGCCAGGGCACATTCATTCCACTGAGTGAGCACAGACCACTTTCTAAACTTCTGACAATATATCTCCGCTTCATCCTGACCCTGACACAGAGCCAGCAAGATTTTCTCTGCCTGATCCACTGAATTAGGTTCGTCATAAAGCAATCCAAGCGCCAGGAAAAACGCATCAACATCACGCAATGGCCGGATCTCCTGGCGCAAGGGAAAATGCCCAGTCTTGAGGGTCACCACGTAACAAAGAAATAATGATCTTTACTTGTTGAACGGGGTCACCAGAGGAGCGGGGTTTCAAAGCTAGAAACAGTTTACAATTATTTTTGAAATTCAGGAATTTAGATCTATCCCCAGAAAATAAATCAGGAATTGGAATTCTAGGCTCTAACATCGGATTCTGAACCACAAAATCTTGAATGTTTTGTACCCTTGCCGTGAGATTATCCACACAAGAGGACAGACCCTGAATGTCCATATCTACACCTGTATTCTGAACCACCCAGAGGATAAGGGGAAAAGAAAGACAAAAAACACTGCAGAGAAAAAAAAATGGTCTCAGAACTTCTCTTATCCCTCTATTGAGATGCATTAATACTTTGGGCCAGCTGTACTGTTATGGACCTGGTGGTTAAGAGCACCCGGAACGACCTGATGGTTAAACTCACACAGGACAAGCTCTGTGAAGTGGGAACTCTGCTGACCGCAACCAATTAATCCTATCACACAACTAGAAATAGCCGTGGAGCGTACCTAACACGACCTAGACGCCTCTTCACAGCCTAAGAGCTAACTAGCCCTAAAGATAGAAAATAAAGCCTACCTTGCCTCAGAGAAATTCCCCAAAGGAAAAGGCAGCCCCCCACATATATTGACTGTGAGTTAAGATGAAAGTCATAAACACAGAGATGAAACAGGTTTCAGCAAAGGGAGGCCAGACTTACTAAACAGACTGAGGATAGAAAAGGTATCTTTGCGGTCAGCACAAAAAACTACAAAAAAAAACCACGCAGAGTGTGCAAAAAGACCTCCGCACCGACTCACGGTGCGGAGGTGCCACTCTGCATCCCAGAGCTTCCAGCTAGCAAGATAAAATCATGATAGCCAACTGGACAAGGAAACAATGAACAAATAATTAGCTAGCAGGGACTTAGCTTCTGCTGGAGTAGACAGGTCACCAGAAAGATCCAAGAGTGAACTGAACCAGAACAAGAACATTGACAGCTGGCAAGGAGTAACGATCTGAGTGGAGTTAAATAGAACAGCCAGCCAAAGAATAAACTACGTCACCTGTGGAAGGAACCTCAGAAGCAGCAGCTCCACTCACAGCCACCAGAGGGAGTCCATGGACAGAACTCGCCGAAGTACCATTCATGACCACAGGAGGGAGTTCGAAAACAGAATTCACAACAGCACATAGCCTTAGGGTTAGGGTTGGAATTAGGGTTGTGGTTAGGGGTGTGATTAGGGTTACGGGTGTGTTGTGATTAGGGTTGTGGTTAGGGTTATGTCTACAGTTGGGATTAGGGTTAGGGGTGTGGGGGGGTTAGTGTTGGAGGTAGAATTGAGGGGTTTCCACTGTTTAGGCACATCAGGGGTCTCCAAAAGCAACATGGCGCCACCATTGATTCCAGCCAATCTTGTATTCAAAAAGTCAAATGGTGCTCCCTCAATTCCGAGCCCCGACGTGTGCCCAAACAGTGGTTTACCCCCACATATGGGGTACCAGCATACTCCGGATAAACTGCGCAACAATTAGTGGGGTCCAAATTCTCCTGTTACCCTTGTGAAAATAAAAAAATGCTTGCTAAAACATCATTTTTGAGGAAAGAAAAATGATTTTTTATTTTCACGGCTCTGCGTTGCAAACGTCTGTGAAGCACTTGGGGGTTCAAAGTGCTCACCACATATCTAGATAAGTTCCTTGGGGGGTCTAGTTTCTAAAATGGGGTCACTTGTGGGGGGTTTCTACTGTTTAGGCACACCAGGGGCTCTGCAAACGCAACGTGAAGCCCGCAGACCATTCCATCAAAGTCTGCATTTCAAAAGTCACTACTTCCCTTTTGAGTCCCGACGTGTGCCCAAACAGTGGTTTACCCCCACACATGGGGTATCAGCGTACTCAGGAGAAACTGGACAACAACTTTTGGGGTCCAATTTCTCCTGTAACCCTTGGGAAAATAAAAAATTCTGGGCTAAATAATTATTTTTGAGGAAAGAAAACGTATTTATTATTTTCACGGCTCTGCATTATAAACTTCTGTGAAGCACTTGGGGGTTCAAAGTGCTCACCACACATCTAGATAAGTTCCTTTCGGGGTCTAGTTTCCAAAATGGGGTCACTTGTGGGGGGTTTCTACTGTTTAGCCACATCAGGGGCTCTGCAAACGCAACGTGACGCCTACAGAGCATTCCATCAAAGTCTGCATTTCAAAACGTCACTACTTCACTTCCAAGCCCCGGCATGTGCCCAAACAGTGGTTTACCCCCACATATGGGGTATCAGCGTACTCAGGAGAAACTGGACAACAACTTTTGGGGTCAAATTTCTCCTGTTACCCTTGGGAAAATAAAAAATTGCAGGCTAAAAGATCATTTTTGAGAAAATATATATATTTTTTTATTTTCATGGCTCTGCGTTATAAACTTCTGTGAAGCACTTGGGGGTTCAAAGTCCTCACCACACATCTAGATTAGTTCCTTTGGGGGTCTAGTTTCCAAAATGGGGTCATTTGTGTGGGATCTCCAATGTTTAGGCACACAGGGGCTCTCCAAACGTGACATGGTGTCCGCTAATGATTGGAGCTAATTTTCCATTTAAAAAGCCAAATGGCGTGCCTTCCCTTCCGAGCCCTGCCGTGCGCCCAAACAGTGGTTTACCCTCACATGTGGGGTATCAGCGTACTCAGGAGAAACTGGACAACAACATTTGGGGTCCAATTTCTCCTGTTACCCTTGGCAAAATAGGAAATTCCAGGCTAAAAAATCATTTTTGAGGAAAGAAAAATTATTTTTTATTTTCATGGCTCTGCGTTATAAACTTCTGTGAAGCACCTGGGGGTTTAAAATGCTCAATATGCATCTAGATAAGTTCCTTGGGGGGTCTAGTTTCCAAAATGGGGTCACTTGTGGGGGAGCTCCAATGTTTAGGCACACAGGGGCTCTCCAAACGCGACATGGTGTCCGCTAACAATTGGAGCTAATTTTCCATTCAAAAAGTCAAATGGCGCGCCTTCCCTTCCGAGCCCTGCCGTGTGCCCAAACAGTGGTTTACCCCCACATATGAGGTATCGGCGTACTCGGGAGAAATAGCCCAACAAATTTTATGATCCATTTTATCCTATTGCCCATGTGAAAATGAAAGAATTGAGGAGAAAAGAATTTTTTTGTGAAAAAAAAGTACTTTTTCATTTTTACAGATCAATTTGTGAAGCACCTGAGGGTTTAAAGTGCTCACTAGGCATCTAGATAAGTTCCTTGGGGGGTCTAGTTTCCAAAATGGGGTGACTTGTGGGGGAGCGCCAAAGTTTAGGCACACAGAGCTCTCCAAACGCGACATGGTGTCCGCTAACGATGGAGATAATATTTCATTCAAAAAGTCAAATGGCGCTCCTTCCCTTCCGAGCTTTACCATGTGCCCAAACAGTGGTTTACCCCCACATGTGAGGTAATGGTGTACTCAGGAGAAATTGCCCAACAAATTTTAGGATCCATTTTATCCTGTTGCTCATGTGAAAATGAAAAAATTGAGGCTAAAAGAATTTTTTTGTGAAAAAAAAGTACTTTTTCATTTTTACAGATCAATTTGTGAAGCACCTGGGGGTTCAAAGTGCTCACTATGCATCTAGATAAGTTCCTTGGGGCGTTTAGTTTCCAAAATGGGGTCACTTGTGGGGGAGCTCCAATTTTTAGGCACGCGGGGGCTCTCCAAACGTGACATGGTGTCCGCTAAAGAGTGGAGCCAATTTTTCATTCAAAAAGTCAAATGGCGCTCCTTCCCTTCCAAGCCCTGCCGTGCTCCCAAACAGTGGTTTACCCCCACATATGAGGTATCAGCGTACTCAGGACAAATTGGACAACAACTTTCATGGTTCAGTTTCTCCTTTTACCATTGGGAAAATAAAAAAAATGTTGCTAAAAGATAATTTTTGTGACTAAAAAGTTAAATGTTCATTTTTTCCTTCCATGTTGCCTCTGCTGCTGTGAAGCACCTGAAGGGTTAATAAACTTCTTGAATGTGGTTTTGAGTACCTTGAGGGATGCATTTTTTAGAATGGTGTCACTTTGGGGTATTTTCAGCCATATAGACCCCTCAAACTGACTTCAAATGTGAGGTGGTCCCTAAAAAAAATGGTTTTGTAAATTTCGTTGTAAAAATGAGAAATCGCTGGTCAAATTTTAACCCTTATAACTTCCTAGCAAAAAAAAATTTTGTTTCCAAAATTGTGCTGCTGTAAAGTATACATGTGGGAAATGTTATTTATTAACTATTTTGTGTCACATAACTCTCTGGTTTAACAGAATAAAAATTCAAAATGTGAAAATTGCGAAATTTTCAAAATTTTCGCCAAATTTCCGTTTTTATCACAAATAAACGCAGAATTTATTGACCTAAATTTACCACTAACATGAAGCCCAATATGTCACGAAAAAACAATCTCAGAACCGCTAGGATCCGTTGAATTGTTCCTGAGTTATTACCTCATAAAGGGACACTGGTCAGAATTGCAAAAAAACGGCAAGGTCTTTAAGGTCAAAATAGGCTGGGTCATGAAGGG
Source organism: Ranitomeya imitator (assembly GCF_032444005.1). Taxonomy (NCBI): domain Eukaryota; kingdom Metazoa; phylum Chordata; class Amphibia; order Anura; family Dendrobatidae; genus Ranitomeya; species Ranitomeya imitator. The sequence goes on from NC_091285.1 coordinate 128,977,016, forward strand.
GTTAATGTTGTGGGTGACAAAACTGAACCATGTGATGGGGTGTTTTTTTTTTTTTATCCTTGGTCAATATAAAACCCTTACTCACTTATGTTATGACTAAGGGTACCGTCACACAGTGGCATTTTGATCGCTACGACGGCACGATTCGTGACGTTCCAGCGATATAGTTATGATCTCGCAGTGTCTGACACGCTCCTGCGATCAGGAACCCTGCTGAGAATCGTACGTCGTAGCAGATCGTTTTAAACTTTCTTTCGTCGTCTAGTGTCCCGCTGTGGCGGCATGATCGCATCGTGTAACAAAGGTGTGCACGATATTGTATACGATGTGCGCATAGTAACCAACGGCTTCTACATCGCACATACGTCATGAAATTATCGCTCCAGCGTCGTACATTGCAAAGTGTGACAGCAGTCTACGACGCTGGAGCGATATTGTTACGATGCTGGAGCGTCACGGATCGTGCCGTCGTAGCGATAAAAATGCCACTGTGTGACGGTACCCTAAGGGGCATATTTGGCCTTGAAACACGTAAACCAGTGTCTGGGACAACTGCTATTTGTGCCATTATTTCTATTGTCGGTTGTCTATGCATATGTCGGTTGTCTATATATGAAGATTTTGCAATAAAGCTTATTGCAGTGCAACCTCTTGGTACTGGATTTTTTACTATATGTTGGATTTTCCTGGGATGGCAGCCATGCACAACGTGGATGGGTGAGCCGAAAAATAATTTATTTACTCACGGCTGATATTATGGGACACGTGCTTGTGCATTGTAGGGATGGCACCCTGAGAGAAATAGTTGCGGCTGGGAACTGAGTACTGAGGGACAGCTGCTGCCATGAAGTTGCAGAAAGATTCTGTCTCCACAAGGCTAAATAGCAACATTTCCAGGCCAACCAGTCTGGAAATGAATCGGTTAAGTATTGCAGCCTGTGGATGGGTCGCGGCACATTTACGCTTGCCATCCTAGGACTGGGGTAGGGACAACTGAACACTGCACGCATGCAAAGACACGTGCAGGGTGGGAGGCATCTTCATCAGCATCATGGACAGGGGATTGGCATGCACATATAACAGAGGAAGAGGCAGTGGTGTCACCTGCAGACACGGTTTCTGGCCCTTGGCGTTCGGCCCAAGCAGTCGGGTGCTTTGCTTGCATATACCTGAGCATGCTGGTGGTAGTCAAACTGGCATTTGTGCTGTCCCTGCTGATGCTGCCATGGCAAATGTTGCAAATGGCCTTTTTTTTGGCTAACTGCACTGTCTTTCTGTCTTTAAAAAAGCTCCAGACTCATGAGCACTTAAACCTTGGCAACTTCACCCGTGTTGGTGCTCTGGGAAATAGTTGCCTGCCTTGTGTCTGTGGCCACCCCACTGCCTCTTCCTTCCTGTTGTGGTGCTGTGGATCCCTCCCCTGAGTGCTGCTGTCTACGCTCTGCATGTCACCTTCCTATATTGGGTCAGTGACTTCATCGCTCATCACCTCGTCTTCAACTTTGGCACCCCGGACCTCCTCCTGATTTGCTGACGTAACAACACCACTTGTTGGCAATTGCGTCTCATCATCATTTACCTCTTGCGCCAGTAATTGCATTTTCCCACCTTCGCCCTCTTGTGAGTATGGCTACTCAAATATTTGGGAATCGCTACATGGGATATTTCCTTAACCCCTATCTGACCTTGGACGGGATAGTACGTCCAAGTTCAGGTCCCCTAGATAGATAGAAAGAAGGAATGAGATAGATACATAGATAGATGTAGATAGATATATGGATAGTTAGGCTACTTTCGCACATCAGGTTTTTGCCATCATGCACAATTCGGCGGGTTATGAAAAAAATTGTTCCTTTTTTTTTCCTGCCGGATCCGTTTTTTTCGCTGAGCTGTATGGCCAGATGGCCACATGGTTCATTCGTTTTTTGCCGGATCCGTAAAAAAAACCTGTTTCTGCCGGACGGAGATAACATACAGAGGAAAGTTTTTTCTGTCCGCAGCGACGGATCCGGCAAAAAAATGTATGAAACAGATGTGAAATTATGAATCCGGCATCTGAATCAGTTTTTTCATGATTTTTTTTCCATTGAAATCATGCACATTTTCCGTTCTCTCTCTCTCTCTCAAAAGAAGGATCAGTTGCATCAGTTATTCACTATTTGCAACGGATCCGTTTTTCCACAAATTCACCGGATCCTGCATGACGGAAACAAACTGATGTGTGAAAGTAGCCTAACTATCCATATATCCCTCTACATCTATCCATCAGGCAGGATCCGGCGAATTTTTGAAAAAACAGTGAAAAACTGATGCAACTGATCCATTTTTTTTTAGAGAGAGAATGAAAGATGTGCATGATTTCAATGCATGAAAAACCAGATTGGGAGGCCGGATTCATCATTTCACATCTCCGTTTCATACATTTTTTGCCGGATCCGTCGCTGTGCGTTTTTTCGCCGGACAGAAAAACCGTTCTTCTGTATGTTTTCTCCATCCGCCGGAAACACCTTTTCTAACGGATCTGGCAAAAAAACGGATGAAACGTGTGGCCATCAGGCGCAATCCGGCGCTAATACAACTCTATGAGAAAAAAAAACGGATCCGGCAGAAAAAACAGATCCGTTTTTTTCAAAACTCGCCGGATTGTGCTTGACGGCAAAAACCTGATGTGTGAAAGCAGCCAGAAATATGGATAGATACATCTATGTATCTATAGATATATAAATATATCTATAGATAGATAAATCCATAGATATATAACAAGACCAATGTTTCTTAATGAGCGTTTAATTTAAAAAAAAAAAAAAAGGGAAAAAAATGGCATGGGCTCCCGTGCAATTTTCTGCGCCAGAGGGGGAAAGCCGATGGCCGGGGGCCAATATTTGTAGCCTGGGAAGGCGTTAATACCCATGGCCCCTCCCAGGCTATGAATATCAGCCGGCAGCTGTCTGCGTAGCCTTTACTGGCTATTAAAATAGGGGGACCCCAACGCAGAATTTTTGCCACTTCTGCCATGACTTGTGTGCTGCGAGTCCCTTCCTGATTGTTTATGTAAGCCACGACCGTGGCGTTGTCCGACTGAATGCGGACCGGTTTCCCTGAAAGGAGAGACTCCCAGCGGATGAGGGCTAGGAAGATGGCTCTGATTTCCAAGAGGTTGATAGGGAGGCGCGCCTCCTGAGCAGTCCAGCAGCCCTGGGCCGTGAGGTGGAGAAAAACTACTCCCCAACCTTGGAGACTGGCGTCGGTGGTGATCACCTGCCAGCGGGTAGGGAGAAATGACCTCCCGCGCAGAATGGGAGGTGGACAGCATCCACCAAGAGATAGACTGTTTCACTCTGGGGGAGAGGCGAAACGGGCGATCCAGGGAAAGTGGATTCCTGTCCCAGGCCGACAGAAGGGCCAGCTGGAGGGGACGATAGTGGAACTAGGCACTAGGCATAGGGGACCGCTTCCATGGAGGCGACCATCTTTCCCAGAACCCTCATGGCAAGGCGGAGAGACGGAGGATTCGGGCTCTTTAGTGCCCTGACCCCCCGATGAAGAGAAAGGAACTTCTCTTTGGGAAGCAAGACCTGAGAATGAGAGGTGTCGAATTCCATGCCCAGGAAATCCAGCCGCTGAGATGGAATCAGGGAAGACTTCGGGTAATTGATTATCCAGCCGAGGCGAAGAAGCATGTCCAAAGTAAGCTGGAGGCTCTGGCTGCAATCCCGACGGGACGGACCCTTGATCAAGAGGTCATCGAGGTATGGGATTACCAGAATCCCCTTTGAACGTAGGATGGCCATGACAGCTGCCATGACCTTCGTAAAGACCCTTGGTGCAGACGCCAGACCGAAAGGGAGGGCCGTGAACTGATAGTGATGACCCTGGATCGTGAACTGGAGGAATCTCTGATGTCGGACACAAATAGGGACGTGAAGGTACGCATCTCGGATATCCATGGAGCACAGAAACTCTCCCGGTTCCATGGACGCGATCACCGAGCGTAGAGTTTCCATCCTGAAACGCTGAATCCGGATATGGCGGTTCAGCCGCTTGAGATTCAAAATTGGACGGAGAGAACCGTAATTTTTTGGAACCACGAACAGATTTGAGTAAAAACCCAAAAACCTCTCGCGATGAGGCACCGGAACTACGACTCCTGAGGCGAGGAGCAAATCGACGGCCTGGAGAAGTCCTGTTTGGGAGGACGAGAGAGCAGGAAATGTCTTCCTGGGGGCGAAGAACATTCTATTTTGTAGCCCGAAGTGACGATCTCCCTGACCCAGGCGTCGTCGACTACCGATAGCCACACCTCTGAGAACAGGAGAAGTCGGCCTCCCACCCTGGAGGGATTTCCAGGTGGGGGCGACCCATCATTTATTAGAGGACCTGTGGCCCTGAGATCCAGATGGTCTTGCGGGGTGGCTTTTAGCTCTCCAGCGCGGTGGAGGCCTGAAAGAAAGTTTTCTTTAGACTCCTTGCCAGGAAGAACGGTCCTGGTTGGGGTTTCCTGATGAGGCGAAGGACCGAAAGGACTGGGGGCCCCTCTGGTTGAAGGGACATTTCGGCTTGGATTGGGGTAAGGAGGTACTCTTACCACCCGTAGCGTCCGAGATCATTTGATCCAGCTGCGTGCCAAAGAGTCTAGAACCGTGGTAGGGCAGACCAGTGAGAGAATTTTTTAGAAGCGGGGTCAGCGTTCCACGCCTTTAGCCAGAGAATCCGGCAAATGGCCACAATGTTGCTGTTAGCCCTGGTGGAGCAGGCCGCTGCATCAAGGGAGGCATTCATGAGGTATTTTCCCGCAAGAGAAATCACACCCGGATAGATCACACCCGACGTCCGCCTGCGAGGAGGGGGAACAGGCAGATAGGGGAATCCCGTCCAGGGAACTGAACGAGGATCTAGATAAAGTCCGTTTTCTGTCTGTTTTGTCCGGTCTGCCTCAGTGAGGGTGTAGGACAGGTGCGAGCACTGGTGGCATTAGAGAGAAGCGGGATATGTTCAAGTGCCTGGACCAGGGACGGAGAAACCTTAGTCAGGTGTGACACTGATTGAGACATTGCAACAGCCCACTCCGGGGAAGGGGGGGTGCACTCATCCCGGGACCTAGGAGCTTCCTGAGGGACGGACGTGGTGGGAGGAACGCAGGACGGGCAGAAGGGTGAAGGCTGACCTGAGGCCCACTTTTTCTTACAGTGAGCGCAGGCGTAATGGAGGGCCGTAGTGGCAAAGGCCGGGGTGGGGTCGGACATAAGTGGATATTACCTTGTCCTGGAGCGGAGAAGTACTGCCGGGAGGAGTTGAGCCTGAGAGAAAAGTGGCGCTGAGCCTGCCGAAAAAACAGCGACAGCGGCAGACGCAGGTGCCTGTGTTCCTTCTGTCCCACGCAATAATGCCGGCCGCCACCAGAGGGCACCCAAGCACCAAAAAGAAAGTGAAGAAAAGTCTGGAGATGAAAAAAAACAAAAAACTTCTGGCCGCAATAATGCCAGCCGCCACCAGAGGGTGCTCAAGCGCCAAAAAAGGTGAAAAGGCGGGAGAGACAGAGAAAAAAGGAGGGAAAGAATGCCGGCGTTATGTGAAACCTTTCCCCGCAGTTTAGCACATCCCAGCGCCTGAAAATGCGACCCTCTCTCCTATCACAGGGGAAGCCTGGTAAGCTATATGGAGATTGCAGCCGGGCAGGGTGAGGGATGGAAGGGGAGCGGGGGGGCTTTGTTAATTGAAGATTCCCTACCTGGAGATGAGGAACCATCAGGATCCCTTGTAGACTAGAGGGTCCTGGAAGAAGTCCTCCTTCCCGCGCCACGAACTCTCCGGCGCAGAAGACCGCGTCGACCCCTAACCAGGGGGAGAGGGTCACTGGAAGTGACCGCCGTCTTCCTCTCAGCCCACTCCGAGGAGAGGGATGAGGAGGGGAAACGGGCAGGACCGGCCACCGAGGAAGAAGGTCACCCTGAACACCCGAAGGGTCCTGCCCAGCGGGTCCGAGAGGGTGGGATGTGGGTGATACCACACTGCTCTCTCGGTCGCTCAAAGTGGGGAAAACAGGGTGAGAAAACTGCACCCCGTTGCCCTGAAGGAAAAATCTGAAAAAGAAAGGGAAAAGGTTAATAAACAAAACAAATCCCTGTAAAAGAAATGCGGATCTGGTGTTAGATCCAGGTCCGCCTCCTACAGACACTAAGCAAAAACTGAGATGCCTGGTGCCTGTCGGAGGGTGTATACTGCCGGGGAGGAGTTACTTCTTTATTTGCATAGTGTCAGCCTCCTAGTGACAACAGCATACACCCATGGTTACCTGTGTCCCCCAATGAGGCGAGAAAGAAACAACGCTGCGTTTCCGTGCGTTTTTTTCCACAGCATGTGCACAGCGGATTTGGTTTTCCATAGGTTTACATGATACTGTGCACCGCATGGATAACTGCTGCAGATCCGCAGCATCAAAAACGCTGCAGATCCGCGATAAAAACCGCAACGTGTGCCTTACAATGGCCTTCCAATGTGTGTAAAGTGCACGAAGTACAAAGTGTGCAGACTTCAGATGGACATATAAGACTGCAGTATCAATATACAAATGTGATTTATTTAACAAATAATCTTTTGTGTGTTTTGAGGCCCATGTCTAGCATGATAAATGCTGTATAAATGTCACAGCTCCAAAAATTTGCAGTATTACAATAGCAAGAAAATTTGCCCAATTCAGATGGATGTATAAGACTGCAGTATCAATATAGAAATGCTATTGAGATCCAACCAAGTCTGGCTGTACGATTTTAACGCACAACTGCGGCAGTAAATATGGTATATAATAATTGCCTGCTCAGAACAATTTGCAGGATTAAGAGCAAAAAGAATATTTTATTATTAATATTATTAGCCATTAGAAGGGGTTTTGGAATGCAGACTTCAGCATAAATGACATGCAATTCACCCTATCTTCTCCTACATGATCCCTTCAGGACAATCTCTCCCGTTAGTGCTGCTAACGGTAGAACTAAAAATAGCAATTCACAATTATTTTTTTTTAAATACTTTTCACCATGCAGTGTAAAGGGGAGACAACTTAATTCTTCAGGTCGATACAATTTCAACCATAACAGATTTAAATATTTAGTTTACGTTTTGTACACTAACAAAATTTTCTAGAAAAACACAGTTTATGCATCACTATATTCTGAGAGGTGTAACTTTTTAATTTTACCACTGACAAAGCTGTAAGGACTCGTCTTTTTGCAGGACGACATCACATTTTCAGTGGTACCATTTTTCTTACCTAAATTTTGCAGTAAACCAAACTTTGAACCCGATTTACCACACTATTATTTGTGAGCTAATAATAAACGTTTGTCTAAAGAAACCAAGTGGTTAAAATAAACTGGATATAGAGACCTAAATTTTAAGTGACATGTTTCGTAATTTATGCTGTATGATCTTGTACCAAAGTTAGTAGTTATACACTTGATGTGCCAGTGCTTGCTATTACGCCGTGCACTACAGACGTTCTGCTTTTTTCACTTTTATGAAGGTCCCAAGGCCTGATATTAAACAATACCTTTGCCTCTCCCCATGTTTCACTGGAACAGATCCAGCTTCATCAGGGGAACTTAGAGGCAAATGAAGGTGTCCTCATTATCTATCAGGATTATAATAACTCAGTTTTAAGTGTCATCTGAGGTATGTTAGAAAATAGGTGAAGATGTTGTGGAAGTAACCCAGCCACACCATCCAATTATGGCAGGGATCATCAGTGACATGGGAATGAGCAGCCAATAGAAACTATAATCTCAGCGCACGCACTTTAGAAGATATTAAGAAATCAATGGAAAGTAGTCTAAAGTGTGGAATAAGTATTGCATATATTATCGTGTCGATTCGAGATAATAAAATTAGAGGATGAAATGTGCATGTGTTACACCTTAGAATATGAGGGAATTGCCGTAGCTGTGCTTGTAATCTTTGTGTAGGAACTTGCAATGTATGAGAATCCTTGACGTGGGTTGCGGTACTTGCGTATTTTGGCCATAATATTGACCAATACCTCATATATACTGAATATTTTTTTGCACATTATATATTTTTCAAGGTGCAGCCAGGCCCATTAATGTTGTTCTTGTAAACTAGGGTGCCTGTCCTCATAGGGTGCACTTACACAGTAAGCCTAATCTAATAGTATGGGAGTCATTAATAAGCTGTAAACAACACTGTGCAATACATAAAACTATACCACAAAACACCACATAAATCCGGGCATCTAAACTAGGAGATACGATCACAATACTGAAAAAGAACAGTCTACAATGCCAATATCAAAAAACATGAAAATTTATTAAACAAAGTTAAAATCACAGAACAAGGTAACTGCAACGAAAGCAGGGATTGAACCACTTTTATATATAGCTATTACCAGGCACAGTAAAGAACATACAATGCTAATAGTTTACAACAAAGAAACTTGTATCCGCAATGCTAATAACTATCCAGTGTAGGGGCACCATTATATAGCCCTAGTAACTACCCAATAGCATTGACATGAACATAATACACATAGCATAAGCATGCACTTACATGTAATCCCCTCTTTGGTATGGCGTCCCTGCCGCCCCAACGCACGTTTCGCTTCTTCGTCTCCTCGCCTCCTGACGAAGAAGCGAAACGTGCGTTGGGGCGGCAGGGACGCCATACCAAAGAGGGGATTACATGTAAGTGCATGCTTATGCTATGTGTATTATGTTCATGTCAATGCTATTGGGTAGTTACTAGGGCTATATAATGGTGCCCCTACACTGGATAGTTATTAGCATTGCGGATACAAGTTTCTTTGTTGTAAACTATTAGCATTGTATGTTCTTTACTGTGCCTGGTAATAGCTATATATAAAAGTGGTTCAATCCCTGCTTTCGTTGCAGTTACCTTGTTCTGTGATTTTAACTTTGTTTAATAAATTTTCATGTTTTTTGATATTGGCATTGTAGACTGTTCTTTTTCAGTATTGTGATACTGTGCAATACATGTGCGACAGCGCCCTGCACAAGCCTTAGGCTACTTTCACACTCGGTACGGGTCCGTCGCTATGCTTCGGGCCGACGTACGTTGTGAAATTTCTGCACGACGTGGGCAGCGGATGCAGTTTTTCGACGCATCCGCTGCCCATTCTGAAGTCCGGGGAGGAGGGGGCGGAGTTTTGGCCACGCATGCGCGGTAGAAAATGGCAGAGACGACAGACAAAAAAAAAAAAAGTTCACTTGAACGTGTTTTTTTGCGACGACGGTCGACCAAAACAAGACGGATCCGTCGCACGATGGAAGCGACATGTGGCGATCCGTCGCTAATACAAGTCTATGGGCAAAAAATGCATCCTGCAGGGACATTTGCAGGATCCATTTTTTGCCCAAAACGACGGAATGCGACGGATGTCAAACGACGGAAGTGTGAAAGAGGCCTTAATTGTGTGCAATTTTAATACTAAGCAATCACTCCTCTATGAATTGGTAGGTTGTGACTGATTACCTCATCAGTATTTTACACGTATTCCCGCCATCTTTATTCTATTACAGCACATAGTGCAATATACACTACTCAAAAAAATTAATGGAACACTTAAAGGGAATCTGTCGCCCCATTTTAGGCCTATAAGCTAAGGCCACTGCCATCAGGGGCTTATCTACAGCACTCTACAATGCTATAGATAAGCCCCCGATGTAACCTGAAAAATGAGAAAAATAAGTTAGATTATACTCACCCAGGGGCGGTCATGGTAAGGTCTGGTCGTATGGCCACCTCGGTCCGGGGCCAGCGCCTCCCAACTTCGGGAAATGACATATTTTCTTCCTGCCATGGATCCTGCGCAGGCATACTTTGTCTGAAGAGAAATCAAAATTTAAAAAAATTGTAAATCAAACCCTGCTTTATCACTCCCTTAGTTAGGTAAAAAATGAAATAAAAAAATGTATTTATTTCCATTTTTCCATTAGGGTTAGAGTTGGGCTAAAGTTAGGGTTGGGCTAAAGATAGGGTTGGGCTAAAGATAGGGTTGGGCTAGGGTTGTGGTTATGGTTGGGATTACAGTTAGGGTTGTGATTAGGGTTGGGATCATGGTTAGGGGTGTGTTGGGGTTAGAATTGGGGGGTTCCGCTGTATAGGTTCATCAGGGGGTCTTCAAACACGACATGGCACAACCATTGATTCCAGCCAATTTTGTGTTCAAAAAGTCAAGCGGTGTTCCCTCCTTTCTGAGCCTTGCCATGCGCCCAGTGACTTTCCCCCACATACGGGTTATTGGCGTACTCAGGAGAAATTGTACAACACATTGTGTGGTCCATTTTCTCCTGATACCTTTGTGAAAAGAAAAAGAAAAATTAGTGAATAAATAAATATTTTATGAAAAAAGTGAAGTATTCCTTTTTTTCTTCCACATTGCTTTAGTTCTTGTGAAGCACCTGAAGGGTTAATAAAATTTTTGAATGTGGTTTTGCGCACCATGAGGGGTGCAGTTTTTAGAATCGTGTCACTTTTGGATATTTGCTGTTATATTGATCCATCAAACACTTGCCTCAATGCCCAGGGAGGTTTTGGCTTAAATCCCTCCAAACCGCAATAGCTGCAATTGGCCAATCAAATGTGAACAATGGCCGCAGTTACGTATTTTACACAACAAAAAAACTTCTAACATTGGTGGACTGTTGTTGTCAGTATCAATCACTATGAAGACTCCCAGTGAAGAAGCAGTGGTCCCACTCACTGTGATCGCTGCCATAGGTCGATCTCGGCAGGAGGACCAAGCACAGCCACATGGCTAAATTTAAAACGTTGATACAGCTCTGCACGTGTCTAATCCAGGAACGAATGATGTGCTGAGCAGTTTCTGAAACCCTCCTGCATGCTAGGATTTTTAGTGCTAATGCTGGCATTGGATGCATTGTATGCCATGTCACATCCATCTGCTACATCATCTTAATTTCATAAGCTTAGAAAGATGTGCACTGACACGCAATGAATGATTCACTTGGACAATGTAATGATATCTGAATAATAGCCAGATTTAGTGCTTACCGAGGTGCAACATCTTCCTCCTCCTCTTCGTGACAATTGTCCTGGTTTGTTTCCTCTCCTAAAATATAAACCAAAAAAGATTATGATTTTCATTCACATACCAGATTTACACATCATCAGAGCAGTCTCCACCTCTCACATTGGGAGAATCAGAAGCTATTACACACCATACGGATAATACTATTGGGACACATACACATTACTCCCAGAGGAGCTTTTAAGATATTCCTTTTTAAATCCAGCGTCATTAATATAGAGTTGATCTCCCTTTGCAGCTAATAAAGCTTCCACTGTTTTTGAACGGTTTCTAGAAAATTTGGGGATATTTCTGTGCAATTTTTTGTCCATTCTTCCAGAAGAGCATTTATCAGTTCAAGACCTGGCTTGCAACCTTTATTTCATCTAAAAGGTATCTGAGTTAAGGTTAGATCTCTTTAAGGGCTCTTTCATAGGTCACCACACCTGAGACACTGACACAGGTAGACCCATTGAGTGAAAGGGTCTGTGCACATGTAAGTTTTGCCCACATGTCACCGTGTCCGTGGGCAAAACATGCTGACATGTCCATTTTTTTACCATCAGCAAGGGCTGCAAAACGTCCCTCACACATGCACTGGGAAACGCCAAACCGTCCCGCAAAAAACAAGCACCAATATAGCTCGCTCTGCAAAAAAATTCAAAAGTTACAGCTCTTAGAATAGGACAATGCAAAAACAAGTCCATTTTGCTAAAATACTGTTTAAGTGTGTTAAATTAGCAAATCATTAAAAACAAAAAATAAATCAGGTATCGTTTCAATTGTATCGACCCAATGAACAAATCGGTCATATCACTTTTAGTGCACAGTTAACGGCGCAAAATAAAAACAATAACTGAATTGCTGGGTTTTGTTCATTCTGGGTCTATAAAATTTGAATAAAAAGAGATCAAAAAATATTATGTATCCCAAACTGGTACCAAAAAAAAATTTGCAACTCGTCCCACAAAAAATAAGCCCTCATACAGCTCTGTTTGCCAAAAAATAAAAAATTACAGCTCTCAGAAAATGGCAACAAAAAAAGCCATTTTTATCAAATAGCATTTTTATTGTGTGATAGCAGGAAAACCTAAAAAAAAAAAATTTTTAATCTGGTATCACTATAGTCACACCGACTGGAAGAGTAAATTCGCCTTATCACTTATACCGCACTGTGAGTAGCGCAAAAATAAAAATAAGAACTATTATTGAACGGCTGTCTATTTGTTCATTCTACCTCCCAAAAATTGGAATAAGTCTCGGCTCACATTTATCCTGCGCTATCCGCTGAGTGCTTACGTCAGTGTTTCTGTGTAAACTCGCCAAAACTGCGATTCATACAAAACCCAGATGTATCCACTCACTGATAAGGCAGATGTAGTCACTTTGGACTAGTCTGTGCTCCAGCGGTGTCCCATCATTTTAGGCATCTTTTTAGTGCACAAGTGTGGGCGACCACAGATCTATTCACGCCTAAAAAGATAGAGACCGCCGGAGCAGATGCCAAGTACGAAGTGTCTTCATCTGCCTCATGGTGGGTGGCTCCCTCAGGGTTTCATCTAAATCACATTTTTGTTGGTTTTGCACGGCAACCCCCACGTAAGTGCTCAGCGTAGAACACAAAAATGTGATTCCAACCTTATTCTGGAAGTGATCTAATAATATTATGTACCCCAAAATGATTCCAAATAAAAAAAAACCTAAACCACAGTAAGAGGCCACATGTTTGGTATTATTGCAAGGAAGAGAAGGCACTTAATTTAGTGGTGCGTATCACCAGAAGCACAAGCTGGGCACAATGCTGGGCTACACTGTATGTGGGCACAATGTATGTGATATATACATGTATGTGATACTGAGTAGCCAGGAGTGTGGAAGCAACCAATGCCCTAAATAACAAGGCATAAACACAATCCAAAGCCCCTCTTATATATGACCAGACCAGGCAAGGGTGAAGAAATGTCACGTTATAATTATGGAAAGCCTGGACACAGAAACTGTAAATCTGCCAGACTCCGAGGACAGCTTGATAACTCACCCACCCTCCTTCCTCCTCCATGAATGCAGTGTAGCTCCTGCTGGAATTTTTCTGATATTCTCCATCACTGTTTATGTCTCTCATGATGTTAAGGCCATTCTTTCTCAAGTACTGCTTGACATCTGAGGTTTCAATGTGCCCTCCTTATGCCTGATAACATCACAACTCACCGTTGCACTACTGAATCCAGACACTTTGTTGCCTCTGAAGGGGGGACGGGGCTGTAGTGATAATGTGAGTGACCTGCTGGTTGAGCCGCAAGGGAGACATGACTGTATACAACTAATGTCCCATAGGGAAGGGGTTCAGTCATGTTACCGATGTCCCAATACATAACCCAGACCATGAGCTCTTTGTGGATGGATTGTGGTATGGTGAGGATAGCCAGTTCTACACTGGATATGTTGTTGTTTCCCTCCACAAAACCATAAAAGCAGAACCGCGGCCCCCACACATGTCCTTTCAGGAAGCTGAACTCTGTATACTAGAAGAAGCCTGCACACATGCTAAAGACAAAACTTTTTTCAGGCAGAAACTATGCTTTCACGAGTATGGAACTATATGGAGAGCTTGATCTTTCCCAAAGCAGGCGGCTTATCAATAATGATAAATGCATCTAACGCCTGATGGAGGCCCTATTTTTACCAAAGAAAGCTGCCATAGTGAAAGTCAAAGGTCATGGAAAGGATGACTCAACTACAGCTAAAGGCAACAACCTAGGCGACCAGACTGCAAAATCTGCTGTTTACCAACCAAAAGACCACCTTGCCGGAGTGGCGGGTGCCCAAGTGGCCTCTGCCACGGACCCACCTATGACCTACGATCTCCTCCAGAAGCTACAACAAGCTAGTGTTGAACAATTCGCCAGAGAAGAGAGCTGTGCAGTCACCAAAAGGACTGTGGCATGTGGAAGTGGGCAAAGTTTGCCTTACCCAAGTTCTGCATCTAATAAAACACTATTCTACGACTGCTATGACATACCTTGTCCACCACCATTGGTATGCTCCTGGGTTCAGTGTTACTGCAGCCAAACTCGTTCAAGCCTGCCTGACCTATGTGCTCAATAATGAGGGACACACCACCATCATGCCTATGAGACACACAAAGAGGCCCCTGTACCCATTCCAGCACCTTCAGAAAGACTACATTCAACTTCCCATGGATGTACTTGTTTGTTGACATCTTCTAAGGATGGACAGAGGCGTCCCCCGTGTGTATAAAGCCACCGCCAAGGCCATGGCGACAAAACTTATCTTAGAAGTTGTCTGCAGATGCGGGGGTGCCAGAGACCATAAAGAGTCCGGGTGTACCTGTTGTCGCTGTGGTGGGGAGTTGGAGGAGCGCCAGAGCAACGGGTCGCAGGATACAGGAGTTGGCAGCTGCGGCTAACTCCTGTTCCCCCTGCTAAAGAGAAATGAATATTCACTGCATTCTACAACCATGGGCATAGAGGGCAGTGAATATTAATTTCTCTATAATAACATCCTGGTATGCATGGCCCCATCCTTATCCTGGTATAATTGGCCACCATCCTTATCCTGGTATGATTGCCCCCATCCCCATCCTGGTATGCAGGGCCCAATCAGAAATACATAAAAAAAAACCCTAACCATTACTCTTAAAGGGACTCTGTCACCTGAATTTGGAGGGAACAATTTTCAGCCATAGAGGCGGGGTTTTCGGGTGTTTGATTCACCCTTTCCTTACCCGCTGGCTGCAATATTGGATTGAAGTTCATTCTCTGTCCTCCGTAGTATATGCCTGCATAAGGCAATCTTGCCTTGCACAGGCGTGTACTATGGAGGACAGAGAATGAACTTCAATCCAATATTGCAGCCAGCATGCAGCCAGCGGGTAAGGAAAGGGTGAATCAAACACCCAAAAACCCCGCCTCTATGGCTGAAAATTGTTCCCTCCAAATTCAGGTGACAAGAGTCCCTTTAACTTCTTACGCTCCCTTGCAGCATATTGTTGCGATGCCAGCACCTGCTTTATGCTTGTAAGCAGCTAATGGCAGGGACGTCATGCACTGCTTACATGTGTGTATGTGTATCGGTAGGACTGTGGGGGTACCATGAGATGTGGAGGGTGAACAGTGGAGTCATCATGCTGTGGGGGCATCATACACTGTGTATGGTGGCTGTGATGGCCATTATACCGTGTGTGGTAGGGAGCTTTGGGGCATGGGACGTCATAAAAATCAATAAATTCTATGGCTTTGATTGTCTGCTCTAGTAAGAGCACATGTTACAATAAGCTCTATTAACAGTGCCAGTTGATCAACATACTTAATTCTGATCAATGGTATACAGTAAAAATTAAAATAACTTTGCTTAATATTTCTACTAATATTCTTAAATTCAGTGTGTTAGTTCAGCCGTGCACAACACTCAGTCTCTCATGCGAGCCCTTGAGAAAACTAATAGCCGACCGCTAATCCCCGCTCTCCGTTAAAGAGAATATGGTTTTAGCTATGTAATCAGCAGGAGACAGAGGCTGAAACACAGAATTCAGGGGATGTGTCACTTGCTAAAGTGCTTGCTGCCGTTTCCTAACTGTGAAGGATTTATCAAAGATATTAACATTGCTGGACTATACTGGTCCAGCAACACCCCCTCACGTGATAAGCAGCTCACTGTCTATGGACGTTGTACATGGAGAGCCTGGTGAGGGCAGGGGCAGCTTTCTCAGCTCTGCTTCATTCTGAATCTAAAAGATCTGGTGGTGTCAGAACTGCTGCACTCAGTAATCTAAGTGACACATGGTGGGATTCAGTTTCTCTTTGCCAGCATTACGCTGCTCTCAGATGAGAAGTAAAACCTGCTGACAGTTTCCCTTTAAGATTTTATTGCAGTGTCAAACCATTGTTTATATGTACCTTTTATAAAACCTATAAAAAAAATTTGGAATAAAGAAAATTTAAAATCATGTTTGGTCATACCTCCTGATTCCTCGTATGGTGTAACACAACTGTAGAATAAAAAAAAAACACATTACTACATGCATGAAAAAATATTAAATACAATATAAAAATAACACAGAAAACTGTTATAGAGTAAAACAATAGTACTGAAATTTACTTTAACTCCTTTACCCCCAAAGGGTGGTTTGCACGTTATGGACCGGGCAAATTTTTACAATTCTGACCACTGTCCCTTTATGAGGTTATAACTCTGGAACGCTTCAACGGATCCCAGTGATTCTGACATTGTTTTCTCGTGACATATTGTACTTCATGATAGTGGTAAAATTTCTTTGATATTACCTGCGTTTATTTGTGGAAAAAAACGGAAATTTGGCGAAAATTTTGCACATTTCGCAATTTTCCAACTTTGAATTTTTATGCAATTAAATCACAGAAATATGTCACACAAAATACTTAATAAGTAACATTTCCCACATGTCTACTTTACATCAGCACAATTTTGGAACCCCAATTTTTTTTTTTGTTAGGGAGTTATAAGGGTTAAAAGTTGACCAGCAATTTCTCATTTTTACAACACCATTTTTTTTTAGGGACCACATCTCATTTGAAGTCATTTTGAGCGGTCTATATGATAGAAAACACCCAAGTGTGACACCATTCTAAAAACTGCACCCCTCAAGGTGCCCAAAACCATATTCAAGAAGTTTATTAACCCTTCTGGTGCTTCACAGGAATTTTTGGAATGTTTAAATAAAAATGAACATTTAACTTTTTTTCACAAAAAAATGTACTTCAGCTCTAATTTGTTTTATTTTACCAAGGGTAACAGGAGAAAATGGACACCAAAAGTTGTTGTACAATTTGTCCTGAGTACGCTGATACCCCATATGTGGGGGTAAACCACTGTTTGGGCGCATGGGAGAGCTCGGAAGGGAAGGAGCGCCGTTTGACTTTTCAATGCAAAATTGACTGGAATCGAGATGGGACGCCATGTTGCGTTTGGAGAGCCACTGATGCGCCTAAACATTGAAACCCCCCATTAGTGACACCATTTTGGAAAGTAGACCCCCTAAGGAACTTATCTAGCTTTGTGGTGAGCACTTTGACCCACCAAGTGCTTTACAGAAGTTTATAATGCAGAACCGTAAAAATAAAAAATCATTTTTTCACAAAAATTATCTTTTCGCCCCCAATTTTTTATTTTCCCAAAGAGTAAGAGAAGAAATTGGACCCCAAAAGTTGTACAATTTGTCCTGAGTATGCTGATACCCCATATGTGGGGGTAAACCACTGTTTGGGTGCATGGGAGAGCTCGGAAGGGAAGGAGCGCCGTTTGACTTTTCAATGCAAAATTGACAGGAATTGAGATGGGACGCCATGTTGCGTTTGGAGAGCCACTGATGTGCCTAAACATTGAAACCCCCCACAAGTGACACCATTTTGGAAAGTAGACCCCCTAAGGAACTTATCTAGCAGTGTGGTGAGCACTTTGACCCACCAAGTGCTTCACAGACGTATATAATGCAGAACCATAAAAATAAAAAATCGTATTTTTTCACAAAAATTATCTTTTTGCTTCCAATTTTTTATTTTCCCAAGGGTAAGAGAAGAAATTGGACCCCAAAAGTTGTTGAACAATTTGTCCGGAGTATGCTGATACCCCATATGTGGGTGTAAACCACTGTTTGGGCACATGGGAGAGCTCGGAAGGGAAGGAGCGCAGTTTGACTTTTCAATGCAAAATTGACAGGAATTTCCCGAGGGTAACAGGAGAAATTGGACCCCAAAAGTTGTGGTCCAATTTGTCCTGAGTACGCTGATACCCCATATGTGGGGGGGAACCACCGTTTGGGCGCATGGGAGGGCTCGGAAGGGAAAGAGCGCCATTTGGAATGCAGACTTAGATGTAATGGTCTGCAGGCGTAACATTGCGTTTGCAGAGCCCCTAATGTACCTATTCAGTAAAAAAAAAAAACACAAGTGACCCCATATTGGAAACTAGACCCCCCCCAAGGAACTTATCTAGATGTGTTGTGAGAACTTTGAGCCCCCAAGTGTTTCACTACAGTTTATAACGCAGAGCCGTGAAAATAAAAAATCTTTTTTTCCCCCACAAAAATGATTTTTTTTATCCCCCAATCCCCCCCCCCCCCCCCCCCCCCCCCCCGTTTTGTATTTTCCCAAGGGTAAGAGGAGAAATTGGACCCCAAAAGTTGTTGTCCAATTTGTCCTGGGTACGCTGATACCCCATATGTTGGGGTAAACCCCTGTTTGGGCACACGGGAGAGCTCGGAAGGGAAGGATCACTGTTTTACTTTTTCAACGCAGAATTGGCTGGAATTGAGATCGGACGCCATGTCGCGTTTGGAGAGCCCCTGATGTGCCTAAACAGTGGAAACCCCCCAAGTATAACTGAAACCCTAATCCAAACACGCCCCTAACCCTAATCCCAACAGTAACCCTAACCACATCTCTAACCCTGACACACCCCTAACCCTAATACCAACCCTATTCCCAACCATAAATGTAATCTAAACCCTAACCGTAACTTTAGCCCTAACCCTATCCCTAACCCTAGACCTAACCCTAGCCCTAATGGGAAAATGGAAATAAATACATTTTTTTAATTTTTCCGTAACTAAGGGGTTGATGAAGGGGGGTTTGATTTACTTTTATAGCGGGTTTTTTAGCGAATTTTTATGATTGGCAGCCATCACACACTGAAAGACGCTTTTTATTGCAAAAAATATTTTTTGCGCTACCACATTTTGAGAGCTATAATCTTTCCAAATTTTGGTCCACAGAGACATATGAAGTCTTGTTTTTTGCGGGACGAGTTGACGTTTTTATTGGTGACATTTTCGGGCACGTGACATTTTTTGATCGCTTTTTATTCCGATTTTTGTGAGGCAGAATGACCAAAAACCAGCTAAGGGGTATCGTTTCTCCTTATGGAGAGTGACATATCATCTCTGGCTTGTCAAGTTAAGGAGGCTTATTCGCCATGCAATGCTCCTCTGGGAAATATAATATGCAAATTGCCTCTTCTGAGAAAAAGAGGACTTAAACTCTATAGCGCCACCTGTTGGAAGTAGCGATCCTACAAGTCACAATCAACCCTTTAACAAATCGTGCAATATGACTTAGGATAAAAGCCAAATCAATATCTCAATTCGCAGACACGGTGTTTCGGGCTGTTGGCCCTCGTCAGTGCGAAGCATGAGAACTGATTTGGCTAGGTGAGAGGCTCTGGATTGGGGTTGATTGTGACTTGTAGGATCGCTACTTCCAACAGGTGGCGCCATAGAGTTTAAGTCCTCTTTTTCTCAGAAGAGGCAATTTGCATATTATATTTCCCAGAGGAGCATTGCATGGCGAATAAGCCTCCTGACCTTGACAAGCCAGAGATGGTATGTCACTCTCCATAAGGAGAAACGATACCCCTTAGACCCCAATCCAGAGCCTCTCACCTAGCCAAATCAGTTCTCATGCTTCGCACTGACGAGGGCCAACAGCCCGAAACACCGTGTCTGCGAATTGAGATATTGATTTGGCTTTTATCCAAAGTCATATTGCACGACTCGTTAAAGGGTTGATTGTGACTTGTAGGATCGCTACTTCCAACAGGTGGCGCTATAGAGTTTAAGTCCTCTTTTTCTCAGAAGAGGCAATTTGCATATTATATTTCCCAGAGGAGCATTGCATGGCGAATAAGTCTCCTTACCTTGACAAGCCAGAGATGGTATGTCACTCTCCATAAGGAGAAACGATACCCCTTAGACCCCAATCCATAGCCTCTCACCTAGCCAAATTAGTTCTCATGCTTCGCACTGACGAGGGCCAACAGCCCGAAACACCGTGTCTGCGAATTGAGATATTGATTTGGCTTTTATCCTAAGTCATATTGCTCGACTCGTTAAAGGGTTGATTGTGACTTGTAGGATCGCTACTTCCAACAGGTGGCGCTATAGAGTTTAAGTCCTCTTTTTCTCAGAAGAGGCAATTTGCAAAAACCAGCTATTCATGAATTTCTTTTGGGGGAGGTGTTTATACCGTTCTGCGTTTGGTAAAATTGATAAAGCAGTTTTATTCTTCAGGTCAGTACGATTACGGCGATACCTCATTTATATATTTTTATGTGTTGGCGCTTTTATACGATAAAAACTATTTTATAGAAAAAATAATTATTTTTGCATCGCTTTATTCTGAGGACTATAACTTTTTTATTTTTTTGCTGATGACGCTGTATGGCGGCATTTTTTGCAGGACAAAATGACGTTTTCAGCGGTACCATGGTTATTTAGATCCGTCCTTTTGATCGCGTGTTATTCCACTTTTTCTTCGGCGGTATGATAATAAAGCGTTGTTTTTGCCTCGTTTTTTTTTCCTTTCTTTCTTACGGTGTTTACTGAAGGGGTTAACTAGTGGGCCAGTTTTATAGGTCGGGGCGTTACGGACGCGGCAATACTAAATATGTGTACTTTTATTGTTTTGTTTTTTTTATTTAGATAAAGAAATGTATTTATGGGAATAATATATATATTTTTTTTTCATTATTTAGGTTTTTGTTTTTTTTTACACATTTTGAAAAAAATTTTTTTCACCTTTTTACTTTGTCCGGGGGGGGGGCGGGGGGGGGGGAATCACAGATCGGTGATCTGACAGTTTGCACAGCACTCTTGTCAGATCATCGATCTTACCTACAACACTGCAGGCTTACCAAGCGCCTGCTCTGAGCAGACACTTGGCAAGCCACCTCCCTCCCTGCAGGACCCGGATGCCGCGGCCATATTGGATCCGGGCCTGCGGCAGGGAGGGAGGTAAGAGACCCTCACAGCAACGCGATCAAATCGCATGGCAGCGGAGGTCTCAGGGAAGCCCGCAGGGAGCCCCCTCCCTACGCGATGCTTCCCTATACTGCCGGCACACCGTGATCATGTTTGATCGCGGTGTGCCGGGTGTTAATGTGCTGGGGGCGGTCCGTGACCGCTCCTGGCACATAGTGCCGGATGTCAGCTGCGATAGGCAGCTGACACCCGGCCGCGATCGGCCGCGCTCCCCCCGTGAGCGCGGCCGATCGCGCTGGATGTACTATTCCGTCCATGGGAATTAAGGCCCACCCCACATGGACAAAATAGTACGTACAATGGCAGAAAGGGGTTAAAGGGAAACTGTAATCTGTAGGTTAATAGTGTTTTGAACCCGCCTGGCGCCGGTGCTCAGAACCCCACTACCAGGAGGAAATTAAACGTATTCCTCCCGGTAGTGATTGGATTTCACTCACCGCTCTGACTAATAAAGATAATGAATTAAGTTAATTTCCTCTCAGCAGAGAGGGTCTAAATGTTGGCGCCAGGCAAGTTCAGAACGAATGGAAATTTTACATCTAGAACTTTAGGCTATATGAGAAAAGAGGACAGCCCCTTGCTAATATGTTCCAAGGAAAAGAAAAAGTAACAGCATCGGAGGGGTTCCCTATAAAGGGATGCTCATGTACAGTTCCAATAAAACATTTGAATATAACTTCACACAATAATTTTCCTTCTTTTTATTGGAATGTGCTCACTGTAGATTCAGACTTAAGGCAGAAAAACCACATAGGAACACAAACTAAGAGTAAAGAAACACACTTAAACCTTTTTTTTACATTTTGCTCCAATAAGTGTCCCTTTGTGGATTTGGTGTCTTAAGTCTAAATCTACAATGTGTACTTTCCAATAAAAACAAGGAAAACCATTGCATAAAAAGAATTCTTCAAACTTTTGATTGGAACTGAACTTAACCCCTTCATGACATACAGGTACGTCATACATCGTGTCTCCCCCTTTGATGCGGGCTCGGGGCATCTTTTCAGACACATGACAGCTGATCTGATCAGCTATCATGTGATCCTCACAGCCGTGGGCGGAAACACAATCCACCTGCGGCTGTTAAAATAGTAAATACTGCTGTCAATCTCTAACAGCACTATTTAATGTGCACATGCTGAAAGCGTGTCACAAGCTCAGACAATCGGCACCCCTGTCACATGATCGTGGGACGCTGATGGGTTGGCATTTCTGCTATATATGGCAAAAGCGATGAAAAGTAAAAAAAAAAAAAAAAGTTTTTAAGAATATTTAAAAAAAAATATATAAAAAGTTCAACTAACCCACTTTTGCCCCATTCAAAATAAAGCAAAAACAAAAAACACATATTTTGTATCTCCGGAATCAAAAACGGCCAATCTATCAAAATATAAAAAGAATTAATCCTATCGATAAATAGCGTAATGAGCAAAAAATTCAAAACAAAATAATTATGCTTTTTGGTTGCCGCAACATTGCAATACAATACAATTACAGGCGATCAGAACATCATATATACACTCCAAAATAGTATCAATAAAATATAAGCTTGGCACATAAAAAGAGGGATTTTTGGTACTTACCGTAAAATCTCTTTCTTGGAGCCTTCATTGGGGGACACAGGACAACCATGGGTGTATGCTGCTGCTGCTAGGAGGCTGACACTATGCAAAAAAAGGAAAAGGCGTAGCTCCTCCCTTGCAGTATACACCCACCGACAGGCACCAAGTACCTCAGTTAGTGCAAAAAGCAGTAGGAGAAAAGACAGAACTCATAATAGTACAAGTACCAACTCAACTATGGCCTCCAGGCCCCAAACACGGTACCAGAACAAACAAGTAGGGAGGGTGCTGTGTCCCCCAATGAAGGCTCCAAGAAAGATTTTACGGTAAGTACCAAAAATCCCTCTTTCTTTATCGCCTCATTGGGGGACACAGGACAACCATGGGACGTCCAAAAGCAGTTCCGGAAAAGGGTGGGTAGAAAGGAAATTAGAAAAGGTCTCAGGTCGGCCGATGTGCGACCGCCGCCTGCAGTACCTTCCTACGAAGACCTGCATCAGACGAGGCTTGGGTATGAACCCGATAGAACCTCGTAAACGTGGCCAAAGACGACCAGGTTGCGGCCTTGCAAACTTGCAAGGCGGAGGCCTGGTGGCGAACAGCCCAAGGAGCTCCGACAGCTCTGGTGGAGTGAGCTCGCACCCCCGGAGGAGGATGTGCCTCATGAACACGGTACGATTCTGAAATTGCCGAGCGAATCCAGCGCGAGATAGTGGATTTAGACGCTTGAAGGCCCTTCCGACGGCCTTCGGAAACGACAAGGAGAGAATCGGATTCACGGAAAGGAGCGGTTCTAGAAAGATAGACTCGAATGGACCTGACCACGTCAAGCTTGTGAAGGGACTTCTCCAAGGGATGAGCCGGAGAAGGGCAAAATGATGGAAGACAATGTCCTCGTTGATGTGGAAAGCCGAGACCACCTTGGGAAGGAATTCGGGAACCGGTCTAAGAACGACCTTATCCTGATGAAGAATCAGGAAGGGGGAACGGCATGACAGGGCTGCCAGCTCGGAGACCCTCCTGATAGATGTAATGGCAATGAGGAATGCGACCTTCCAAGAAAGTAGGGAAACGGACACGTCATGAAGAGGCTCAAAGGGAGCAGCGTGAAGAGCACCAAGTACCAGGTTAAGGTCCCAAGGTTCCAAGGGAGGACAGAAAGGAGGGGCGATATGCGCAACTCCCTGTAGAAAAGTCTGAACTTGGTGAATGGAGGAAAGGTCACTCTGGAAGAGGATCGACAGAGCGGACACTTGTCCCTTGAGTGTGCTGAGGCATAAGCCCGAATCGAGACCAGACTGGAGGAAACCGAGAAGCTCCAGAAGAGAAAAGGACATTGGAAAAACTTAATTAGTTTCACACCACCGGAAGAATGCTTTCCAGTACCTATGGTAGATACAGGAAGACGCCGGTTTTCTGGCTCTGATCATGGTCTGTATGACCTGAGGAGAGAGACCAGAGTTCTTCAAGACTGCGGCCTCAACAGCCATGCCATTAAACTTAGAGACTGAGAATTCTGGTGGTAGAGAGGTCTCTGCGAGAGGAGGTCTGGGCGATCCGGGATTCTCCAAGGAGTGTCCGCGAGCATGTTTACGACCTCGGCGTACCACGGCCGCCTTGGCCAGTCCAGCGCTATCAGTATGACTGGAATCCCTTCCAACTTGATCTTCTTTTTCACCCTTGGAATCAAGGGGAAGGGTGGGAACAGGTAGGGAAACCGAAACTGGGACCATGGAATTATCAGAGCGTCGTGGCCGACGGCAAGAGGGTCCCGGGATCTGGCGTCAAACTGAGGGACCTTGTGGTTCTTTCGGGACGCCATAAGGTCAACGTCTGGTGTGCCCCAGCGGAGGCAGATTTGATCGAAGACTGCAAGGTGGAGAGAACACTCGCCCACTGCTAGGCCCTGGCGACTGAGAAAGTCGGCTGCCCAGTTTTCGACCCCGGGGATATGAACGGCTGATATGGCGGGAACGTGGCGTTCCGCCCACCAAAGAATCTTTGCCGCTTCTGCCATTACTTGGTCGCTGCAAGTGCTGCCCTGGTGGTTTAAGTACGCCACGGCCGTGGCGTTGTCCGACTGTATGTGGACGGGAAGATTCGTCAGAAGAGACTGCCAGTGGATTAGTGCAAGGAAGATTGCCCTGATCTCCAGAACATTGATGGGAAGGAGAGCTTCCTGGTTGGTCCAACGGCCCTGAGCCGTGTGCTGTCGGAAGACTGCTCCCCACCCGAGAAGGCTGGCATCGGTGGTGATGACCTGCCACTGAAGGGGAAGAAATGATCTTCCTCTCAGGAGAGAGGAGGACAGCGTCCACCAGGTTAGGGACTGGAGAGGGAGGTGGACAGGACGGTCCAGGGAGTCCAAAGACCTGTTCCAGGTGGATAGGAGGAATAGCTGGAGGGGGCGGGTGTGGGACTGGGCGTAAAGAACAGCCTCCATGGAGGCCACCATTTTTCCCAGGACTCCCATGCAGAACCGAAGCGACTTGGGAGCTGGGCGTTTGAGAAGGCGGACCGCCTTGAGAAGCACTGAGAACTTGTCCTCTGGGAGGAAGACCCGAGTTAAGTTCGTGTCGAACACCATGCCCAGGAAGGACAGTCGTTGGGACTTGGTCCGGTTGATAATCCAGCCGAGATGGGTCAGAGTGTCCAGAGAGACCTGGAGACTGTGATCACAGTCTAGACGAGAGGACCCCTTGATCAACAGATAGTCCAGGTAGGGGATAACGAGGATCCCCCTGGAACGGAGGAGAGCCATGACCGCCGCCATGATTTTGGTGAAGACCCTGGGGGCAGACGCTAACCCGAAGGGGAGAGCCGTGAATTGGTAGTGACTGTCTTCAATAGTAAACCGAAGGAATCTCTGATGCCGTACACAGATAGGAACATGAAGGTACGCATCCTGAATGTCGACTGAGCACAGGAACTCCCCGGGTTCCATGGCGGCGATCACTGACCGCAGGGATTCCATTCTGAAGTGGCAAAGTCGGACGTGGTGGTTCAGAAGAGCGAAGAGACCCATCCTTTTTTGGGACTACAAAAAGGTTTGAGTAGAACCCGGAAAAACATTCTTTGGAAGGAACGGGAACTACGACCAGAGACGTTACGGCTTGAAGCAAGCTGGGTAAATGGGACGGTTGCTTTGGGGGACGAGAGAGAAAAAAGCGATTTTCCGGGAGGGTAGAAAATTTGATCTTGTACCCGGAGGTAATAATCTCTCTGATCCAGGTGTCGCTGATCACTGACAGCCAGATGTCTTTGAAGAGAAGAAGCCTGCCTCCCACCCTGGAAAGACTCCCAGGTGGGGGCAACCGGTCACTTGGAACGGTATCTGTTGGAACGAGGTCTGGAAGACCTGGGAGGTGGAGCCCTGGATCTCCACATGGGAGCTGGCTTGTAAGAGGGTTTTCTATGTTCACCCGTGGTAGTAGGTCGCTCTTGTTGCGATGAGGAATCTGAGGCTGCAAACGGGCGAAAGGGGCAAAATGTTCGAGGACCCTTTGGGTTAAAGAAGCGTTTTGGCTTAGACTGGGGGAGATAATTTGATCTAGACGAGCACCAAAAAGCCTGGAACCCTGAAACGTCAGGTTGGTGAGAGACTTTTTGGAAGTAGCATCTGCATTCCATGCTTTAAGCCGAAGAATGCGGCGAATAGCGACAATGTTGCTGCTTGCCCTGGACGAACAGGCTGCTGCATCTAGGGAGGCAGTGAGAAGGAATTTCCCTGCGTGGTTAATCTGGTCTGCGAGGTCAGCCAGCTCGGAAGGGGAGGCCGAAGCCAAAATGCCCCGACGGAGGATCTTGGCCCAGGCAAAGATGGCCTTAGCCACCCAGGATGCTCCCCCATCCTGTCGTGTGCTGCACCCATCCTGCGCCCCCATTCTGTCATGTGCTGCTCCCATCTATATGCCCCGTATGCTGCTCCATAAAGGTTGATGGCCCCCATAAGATGCTCCATAGTATGCGCCCAGTATGCTGCTCCATTAACGTTGATATCCCCCATAAGATTGTCCATAGTATATGCCCCGAATGCTGCTCCATAAAGGGTGATGGCCCCCATAAGATGCTCCATAGTATATGCCCCGTATGCTACTCCATAAAGGGTGATGGCCCCCATAAGATGCTCCATAGTATAATATGCCCCGTATGCTGCTGCAATAAAAAAAATTACATACTCACCTATCGCCACTGGGTGCCGAGTGGCGGGGGCCTGAGCAGGCGGGGACACTGGCGCGCTATGGGGGCCAGGTGCCGGAGTCGCCGCTGTCTCAGGCTCCCGACACTTGCTATTTTCACCTGCCCCCGTTCCACTGCTGTCTTCTGGGTCCTCTGGCTGTGACTGTTCAGTCAGAGGGCAGCACGCACTAATCGTATCATCGCGCCCTCTGACCTGAACGTCACAGGCAGAGGACGTGGAAGACAGAGCGGCGCACAGCGGTGGAACGGAGACAGGTGAATATAGCATACTCACCCTCCTGGCACGTCCCTGCTTCTCTGTCGGAGATCGTAGTATGCGTTCCGTGCTTACGCATACTGCAATCTCCTCTGGGCTGCGTCACTTTGTGGGGTCCAGACTGCGCAGGCGTTTGTGCTTGCCCAGTCTATAAAGTTGTGGGACAGAGTGACGCTCCCAAAGTTATGATATAGATATACAGAGTGGGCCATGAATATGAATACACTTAAATAAAATGGGAATTCTTGGCGATATCAACTTCCTGTTTGTGGCACATTAGTATATGGGAGGGGGAAAACTTTTCAAGATGGGTGGTGACCATAGCGGCGATTTTGTAGTCGGCCATTTTGGAACCAACTTTAGTTTTTCCAATGGGAAAAGGATCATGTGACATCAAACTTCTTGAGAATTTCACAAAAACAACGGTGTGCTTGGTTTTAACCCCTTCCCGACCCATGACGCCACGTAGGCGTCATGAAAGTCGGTGCCAATCCGACCCATGACGCCTATGTGGCGTCATGGAAAGATCGCGTCCCTGCAGATCGGGTGAAAGGGTTAACTCCCATTTCAGGGACAGGGAGAGTGGTAGTTTAGCCCAGGGGGGAAGGGGGGGTGGCTTCATCCCCCCGTGGCTACGATCGCTCTGATTGGCTGTTGAAAGTGAAACTGCCAATCAGAGCGATTTGTAATATTTCGCCTATTATAGCTGGTGAAATATTACAATCTAGCCATGGCCGATGCTGCAATATCATCGGCCATGGCCGGAAACACGAATGTGCCCCCACCCCACCGATCGCCCCCCCCAGCCCTCCGATCTGTCCGGTACACTGCTCCGGCCCCCCTCCGTCCTGTGCTCCGCTACCCCCGTGCTCTTGTCCGCTCCCCCCGTGCTCCAATCACCCCCCCCCCCCCACGTGCTCCACTCACCCCCTTGCACTCCGATCTACACCCCCCGTGCTCCGTTCCACCCCTCCCGCGCTCCGATCCACCCCCCCATGCTCCGATCATCAAAACCCCCCATACCTGCCCCCCATCATACTTACCGATCCTGCCGGGGTCCGTCCGCCTTCTCCCTGGGCGCCGCCATCTTCCAAATGTCCGTCTGGCAGATTCGTTCCAAAGTGCATTTTGATCACTGAGATATAATCTATCACAGTGATCAAAATAAAAAAAATAATAAATGACCCCCCCCCCCCCCCTTAGGTAGGGACAATAAAAAAAATAAAGAATTTTTTTTTCCCACTAATGTTAGAATAGGGTTAGGGCTAGGGTTAGGGCTAGGGTTAGAGTTAGGGCTAGGGTTAGGGCTAGGGTTAGGGTTTCGGTATGTGCACACGTATACTGGTCCTCTGCGGATTTTACCTCTGCGGATTTGATAAATCCGCAGTGCTAAACCGCTGCGGATTTATGGCGTATTTACCGCGTTTTTTCTGCGCATTTCACTGCGGTTTTACAACTGCGATTTTCTATTTGAGCAGTTTTAAAACCGCTGCGGAATCCGCACAAAGAAGTGACATGCTGCGGAATGTAAACCGCTGCGTTTCCGTGCAGTTTTTCCGCAGCATGTGTACAGCGATTTTTGTTTCCCATAGGTTTACATTGAACTGTAAACTCATGGGAAACTGCTGCGGATCCGCAGCGTTTTCCACAGCGTGTGCACATACCTTTAGAATTAGGCTATGTGCACACGGTGCGGATTTGGCTGCGGATCCGCAGTGGATTGGCCGCTGCGGATTCGCAGCAGTGTTCCATCAGGTATACAGTAACATGTAAACCTATGGAAAACCAAATCCGCTGTGTCCATGGTGCGAAAAATACCGCGCGGAAACGCTGCGTTGTATTTTCCGCAGCATGTCAATTCTTTGTGCGGATTCCGCAGCGTTTTACACCTGTTCCTCAATAGGAATTCGCAGGTGAAATCCACACAAAAAACACTGGAAATCCGCGGAAAATCCGCAGGTAAAACGCAGTGCCTTTTACCCGCGGATTTTTCAAAAATGATGCTGAAAAATCTCACACGAATCCGCAACGTGGGCACATAGCCTTAGGGTTAGGGTTGGAATTAGGGTTGTGGTTAGGGTTGTGATTAGGGTTATGGCTACAGTTGGGATTAGAGTTAGGGGTGTGTTGGGGTTAGTGTTGGAGGTAGAATTGAGGGGTTTCCACTGTTTAGGCACATCAGGGGTCTCCAAACGCAACATGGCGCCACCATTGATTCCAGCCAATCTCGTATTCAAAAAGTCAAATGGTGCTCCCTCAATTCCGAGCCCCGACGTGTGCCCAAACAGTGGTTTACCCCCACATATGGGGTACCAGCATACTCAGGATAAACTGCGCAACAATTACTGGGGTCCAATTTCTCCTGTTACCCTTGTGAAAATAAAAAAATGCTTGCTAAAACATCATTTTTGAGGAAAGAAAAATGATTTTTTATTTTCACGGCTCTGCGTTGTAAACGTCTGTGAAGCACTTGGGGGTTCAAAGTGCTCACCACATATCTAGATAAGTTCCTTGGGGGGTCTAGTTTCTAAAATGGGGTCACTTGTGGGGGGTTTCTACTGTTTAGGCACACCAGGGGCTCTGCAAACGCAACGTGACGCCCGCAGTCCATTCCATCAAAGTCTGCATTTCAAAAGTCACTACTTCCCTTCCGAGCCCCGGCATGTGCCCAAACAGTAGTTTACCCCCACATATGGGGTATCACCGTACTCAGGAGAAACTGGACAACAAATATTGGGGTCAAATTTCTCCTGTTACCCTTGGGAAAATTAAAAAATTCTGGGTTAAATAATTATTTTTGAGGAAAGAAAACGTATTTATTATTTTCAGGGCTCTGCATTATAAACTTCTATGAAGCACTTGGGGGTTCAAAGTGCTCACCACACATCTAGATAAGTTCCTTTCGGGGTCTAGTTTCCAAAATGGGGTCACTTGTGGGGGGTTTCAATTTTAAGGCACATCAGTGGCTCTCCAAACACAACATGGCGTCCCATCCCGATTCCAGTCAATTTTGCATTGAAAAGTCAAACGGCGCTCCTTCCCTTCCGAGCCCCGGCATGTGCCCAAACAGTGGTTTACCCTCACATATGGGGTATCAGCGTACTCAGGAGAAACTGGACAACAACTTTGGTGTCAAATTTCTCCTGTGACCCTTGGGAAAATAAAAAATTGCAGGCTAAAAGATCATTTTTGAGAAAATAATATATATTTTTTTTCATGGCTCTGCGTTATAAACTTCTGTGCAGCACTTGGGGGTTCAAAGTCCTCACCACACATCTAGATTAGTTCCTTTGGGGGTCTAATTTCCAAAATGGGGTCATTTCTGGGGGATCTCCAATGTTTATGCACACAGGGGCTCTCCAAACGTGACATGGTGTCCGCTAATGATTGGAGCTAATTTTCCATTTAAAAAGCCAAATGGCGTGCCTTCCCTTCCGTGCCCTGCCGTGCGCCTAAACAGTGGTTTACCCCCACATATGAGGTATCGGCGTACTCGGGAGAAATTGCCCAACAAATTTTATGATCCATTTTATCCTATTGCCCATGTGAAAATGAAAAAATTGAGGCGAAATTAATTTTTTTGTGAAAAAAAGTACTTTTTCATTTTTACAGATCAATTTGTGAAGCACCTGAGGGTTTAACGTGCTCACTAGGCATCTAGATAAGTTCCTTGGGGGGTCTAGTTTCCAAAATGGGGACACTTGTGGGGGAGCGCCAATGTTTAGGCACACTGGGAAACAGTTTGAGCGGGCACCATCTGCTAATAAAGTTTGTCGGGGATCACCAGATGCATACAAAATTAACCAAACAGTTCATAAGAAAAAAAAAGGACTGCATCATAAGAACGGGATCACCACGATACAATTAAACAAACAAGTACCAAATTTTATTATCAGAACCACACCACAAAAACAACTGTAGTAAAAACAATTAAAAACACCCATAAAAAATGGGAAATAAGGGTCCAATTGCCCAACAAATTTTAGGAACCATTTTATCCTGTTGCCCATGTGAAAATGAAAAAATTGAGGCTAAAAAATTTTTTTGTGAAAAAAAAGTACTTTTTCATTTTTACGGATCAATTTGTGAAGCACCTGGGGGTTCAAAGTGCTCACAATGCATCTAGATAAGTTCCTTGGGGCGTCTAGTTTCCAAAATTGGGTCACTTGTGGGGGAGCTCCAATTTTTAGGCACACGGGGGCTTTCCAAACGTGACATGGTGTCGGCTAAAGAGTGGAGCCAATTTTTCATTCAAAAAGTCAAATGGCGCTCCTTCCCTTCCAAGCCCTGCCATGCGCCAAAACAGTGGTTTATCCCCACATATGAGGTATCAGTGTACTCAGGACAAATTGGATAACAACTTTTGTGGTTCAGTTTCTCCTTTTACCATTGGGAAAATAAAAAAATTGTTGCTAAAAGATAATTTTTGTGACTAAAAAGTTAAATGTTCATTTTTTCCTTCCATGTTGCCTCTGCTGCTGTGAAGCACCTGAAGGGTTAATAAACTTCTTGAATGTGGTTTTGAGTACCTTGAGGGGTGCAGTTTTTAGAATGGTGTCACATTTGGGTATTTTCAGCCATATAGAGGTGGTCCTAAAAAAAATGGTTTTGTAAATTTCGTTGTAAAAATGAGAAATCGCTAGTCAAATTTTAACCCTTATAACTTCCTAGCAAAAAAAAATGTTGTTTCCAAAATTGTGCTGATGTAAAGTATACATGTGGGAAATGTTATTTATTAACTATTTTGTGTCACATAACTCTCTGGTTTAACAGAATAAAAATTCAAAATTTGAAAATTGCAAAAAAAATTCAAAATTTTCGCCAAATTTCCGTTTTTATCACAAATAAACGCAGAATTTATTGACATAAATTTACCACTAGCATGAAGCCCAATATGTCACGGAAAAAAAATCTCAGAACCGCTAGGATCCATTGAAGCGTTCCTGAGTTATTACCTCATAAAGGGACACTGGTCAGAATTGCAAAAAACGGCAAGGTCTTTAAGGTCAAAATAGGCTGGGTCATGAAGGGGTTAATGTAACTTTTCTTTTTTGAGTTATTTACAAGTTTCTCTTTGTTTATAGCCATTGACATGTAGCAGAGGTTAAGACGCGAAGAGCGGATAGAAATAGTGTTGATGTCTGGTGAACCTGATACATACATGCTAGCCACCTTAGGGAGAGACCCAAGTTGGGCTAAATGTAGCGGGACGAAAGAGACCGAAAAGCCCTCTACTTAAAGTTTCCTTTAAGTAGAGGGCTTTTCGGTCTCTTTCGTCCCGCTACATTTAGCCCAACTTGGGTCTCTCCCTAAGGTGGCTAGCATGTATGTATCGCTTGCTCACCGAGCCCCACTCCATACAGCCAACCAATTCCAGCCCTGTGCTGATGAGGGCCTAAAGCCCGAAACACGTGTCCACAGGTAGGAATTGGTTGGCTGTGTAAATTTAGAAACTAATCCGCAGCACTGCACGCTTGGCGATTCCAAGCGCTGTGGATTAGACTGGGGTGGAAAAAGATGATTTGCATAGCTCTGCCTACTGCAAAGGATTCTGGGTAAACCTGCTATTCTTTGTATTATGCTGCTTGCAAGTACTTTCCGTTTCAGGAAAGCATCCACTATGTATTTCCTTTAAGTAGAGGGCTTTTCGGTCTCTTTCGTCCCGCTACATTTAGCCCAACTTGGGTCTCTCCCTAAGGTGGCTAGCATGTATGTATCGCTTGCTCACCGAGCCCCACTCCATACAGCCAACCAATTCCAGCCCTGTGCTGATGAGGGCCTAAAGCCCGAAACACGTGTCCACAGGTAGGAATTGGTTGGCTGTGTAAATTTAGAAACTAATCCGCAGCATTGCACGCTTGGCGATTCCAAGCGCTGTGGATTAGACTGGGGTGGAAAAAGATGATTTGCATAGCTCTGCCTACTGCAAAGGATTCTGGGTAACCCTGCTATTCTTTGTATTATGCTGCTTGCAAGTACTTTCCGTTTCAGGAAAGCATCCACTATGGTGAACCTGAGTCATTGCAGCAGATTTCAATGCAGGACACCCTATGCAAGAAAACTGTCACCATAGGTGTATCCATATAAATAAGCCACTCAAAAAAGTTTACCTCATCACTGAACATAATGTTCTGTGTAAACTGAGGGTCCTATTCCAATTTTTGTTTTGCCCATGCTGTAAATTCAGCATGCCTATCTGGCATCAGTCGAACATCCCTTCGGCAAATAGTAGCTATTCGCAAATGGCACCCTTACAAAATCCAGCTGCTGCGGCATCTCAACGAGGATGACCTAGATCGGCGCGCTGAATTTGTAGAATGGGCAAAACAAAAATTGGAACAGGACCCTCAATTTACACAGAACATTATGTTCAGTGATGAGGTAAACTTTTTTGGGTGGGCCATTTATATGGATACACCTAAATAACATGGGAATGGTGACAGTTTTCTTGCGTAGGGTGTCTTGCATTGAAATCTGCTGCAATGACCTGGGTACTGCGTTCACCAGACATCAACACAATTTCTATCCGCTCCTCACATGTTAACCTCTGCTACATGTAAATGGCTGTAAAGAGAAACTTGTAAATAACTCATGAAAGAATAAAGTTACGTTAAAACCAATCACAACATTGTTTTTCTTGTTAAATTCTCAATAACTTTGATGTGTCACATGACCCATTGGAAAAAATAATTTGGATCCAAAATGGTCACCACCCATCTTGAAAAGTTTTCCCACTCCCATATACTAATGTGCCACAAATAGGAAGTTGATATCACCAACCATTGCCATTTTATTTAGGTGTATCCATATACATGGCCCACCCTGTACAGCTATTCTATGTGTATATATCTATTACTAGATGGTGGCCCGATTCTAACGCATCTGGTATTCTAGAATATGCATGTCCACGTATTATATTGCCCAGCCACGTAGTATATTGCCCAGACACGTAGTATATTGCCCAGCCACGTAGTATATTGCCCATCGACATAGTATATTGCCCATTTACGTAGTATATTGCCCATCGACGTAGTATATTGCCCATTTACGTAGTATATTGCCCAGCCACGTAGTATATTGCCCAGCCACGTAGTATATTGCACAGCGACGTAGTATATTGGCCAGCCACGTAGTATATTGCCCAGTGACGTAGTATATTGCCCAGCCACGTAGTATACAGCACAGAGCCACGTAGTATATTGCCCAGCCACGTAGTATACAGCACAGAGCCACGTAGTATATTGCACAGCGACGTAGTATATTGTTCAGCCACGTAGTACAGCAGAGCCACGTAGTATATTTCACAGCGACGTAGTATATTGCTCAGCCTTGTAGTATACAGCACAGAGCCACGTAGTATATATATGTCACAGGTTAAAAAAATAAAAAATAAGCATACTCACCTAATGATCCGAGGACCCCTTGTACTTTAACATACTCACCATTCTGGTCGCTGCTCCTCAGCGTCCCGTCTCTCCGCCTCCTGAGATCCAACGGCGCTGTGCAGATGGGCGCGCGGCTGCCGCCATCTTGCGTTCCCAGGATGCTTTGCGAAATTACCCATATGCTAGGTCTTTTGGGTAATTTCGCAAAGCATCGCTGGGAAAGGAAGATGGCGGCAGACGCGAGAGCCTCAGCAGACAACGGAGGGTGAGTATAGCAGGTTTTTTGTTTTTTTACTAATTTTAACATTACCGTATATACTCGAGTATAAGCCGAGATTTTCAGCCCAAATTTTAGGGCTGAAAGTGCCCCCCTCGGCTTATACTCGAGTCACGGTAGCGGTGGGGTCGGCAGGTGAGGGGCTGAGGGCGCTGGGGTATACTTACCTAGTCCCAGCGATCCTCGCGCTGTCCCTGCCGTCCCACGGGCTTCGGCGCTGCAGCTTCTTCCTCTCTTCAGCGGTCACGTGGGACCGCTCATTACAGAAATGAATAAGCGGCTCCACCTCCCATAGGGGCGGAGCCGCTTATTCATTTCTCTAATCAGCGGTGCCGGTGACCGCTGATAGAGAAAGAAGCTGCAGCGCCGAAGACAGGAGGGGACAGCGCGAGGATCGCCAGGACTAGGTGAGTATGTTATATTCACCTGTCCTCGTTCCAGCCGCCGGGCGCCGATCCATCTTCCCGGCCGGCGCCTCCATCTTCCCGGCGTCTGCGCTCTCTGACTGATCAGGCAGAGGGCGCGATGACGCATATAGTGTGCGCGGCGCCCTCTGCCTGATCAGTCAGAGCAGAGACGCCGGGAAGATGGAGGCGCCGGAACGAGACGCTGGGAGCTGCAATCAAGGGAGGTGAGTATGTGTTTTTTTTTTTTATTGCAGCAGTAGCAGCGGCAGCACAGATTAATGTGGAGCATCTATGGGGCACAGTGAACGGTGCAGGGCACCGTATATGGAGCACATCTATGGGGCACAGTGAACGGTGCAGAGCACCGTATATGGAGCACATCTATGGGGCACAGTGAACGGTGCAGAGCACCGTATATGGAGCACATCTATGGGGCACAGTGAACGGTGCAGAGCACCGTATAAGGCACAGCTAGGGGGCACAGTGAACGGTGCAGAGCACCGTATAAGGCACAGCTAGGGGGCACAATGAACGGTGCAGAGCACCGTATAAGGCACAGCTAGGGGGCACAGTGAACGGTGCAGAGCACCGTATATGGAGCACATCTATGGGGCACAGTGAACGGTGCAGAGCACCGTATAAGGCACAGCTAGGGGGCACAATGAACGGTGCAGAGCACCGTATAAGGCACAGCTAGGGGGCACAATGAACGGTGCAGAGCACCGTATAAGGCACAGCTAGGGGGCACAATGAACGGTGCAGAGCACCGTATAAGGCACAGCTAGGGGGCACAATGAACGGTGCAGAGCACCGTATAAGGCACAGCTAGGGGGCACAATGAACGGTGCAGAGCACCGTATAAGGCACAGCTAGGGGTCACAGTGAACGGTGCAGAGCACCGTATATGGCACAGCTATGGGGCACAGTGAACGGTGCAGAGCACCGTATATGGCACAGCTATGGGGCACAGTGAACGGTGCAGAGCACTGTATATGGCACAGCTAGGGGGCACAGTGAACGGTGCAGAGCACCGTATAAGGCACAGCTAGGGGTCACAGTGAACGGTGCAGAGCACCGTATATGGCACAGCTATGGGGCACAGTGAACGGTGCAGAGCACTGTATATGGCACAGCTAGGGGGCACAGTGAACGGTGCAGAGCACTATATGGGGCACAGCTATGGGGAAATATGAATGGTGTAGAGCACTATATGGCACAGCTATGGGGAAATAATGATCTATTTTTATTTTTGAAATTCACCGGTAAATGCTGCATTTCCACCCTAGGCTTATACTCGAGTCAATAAGTTTTCCCAGTTTTTTGTGGCAAAATTAGGGGGGTCGGCTTATACTCGGGTCGGCTTATACTCGAGTATATACGGTACTTTTTTTTTACTATTGATGCCGCATAGGCAGCATCAATAGTAAAAGGTTGGGGACACACAGGGTTAATAGCGGCGGTAACGGAATGCGTTACCCGCGAAATAACGCGGTCCGTTACCGCCGGCATTAACCCTGTGTTAGCGGTGATCGGAGGGGAGTATGTAGCGGACGCCGGGGACACTGCGGGGAGTAAGCAGCGGAGCGCCGGGGACACTGACAGCGGGGAGCGGAGAGCCGGGGACACTGACTGCGGGGAGCGGAGCGCCGGGGACACTGACTGCGGGGAGCGGAGCGTCGGGGACACTGACTGCGGGGAGCGGGGAGTATGGAGCGAGTGCCGGCCACTGACTGCGGGGGGTATGGAGCGGCCATTTTCTTCCGGACTGTGCCTGTCGCTGTTTTGCGGCACTTGTATTTCCATGATAGACAGAGGCCACGACCAATGAATATCCGTGACAGAAGGACAGACAGACGGAAGTACCCCTTAGACAATTATGTATATAGATATTCTAACTTGTCACTTTGTGACTATACTGTACGCGGCAGATGATTTGCCGGCTTTTCTTCTCTCTATGTAATATACAGTATATGCATACATATATATATATATATGTGTGTGTCACTGACATCTATGTGTGTGTGTGT
Source organism: Ranitomeya imitator (assembly GCF_032444005.1). Lineage (NCBI taxonomy): Eukaryota > Metazoa > Chordata > Amphibia > Anura > Dendrobatidae > Ranitomeya > Ranitomeya imitator. The sequence continues at coordinate 129,014,000 of NC_091285.1, forward strand.
GTGTGTGTGTGTGTGTGTGTGTGTGTGTGTGTGTGTGTGTGTGTGTGTGTGTGTGTGTGTGTGTTCTATGTGTGTATATCTATTCTATTCTAACCTGTCAGTGTGATTTTACTGTACACCGGTGATTTTCAAAGGACACCGGTGAATAAACATTGGACAGCACTCGCTTGGTCCGTGTGGTGTCTGATGTTTTCTCGTACCCATAGGCTTTCATTGGCGAGACTCTGCATTTTTACACGCACGTAGAATACGCCTGAGAAAAAAATACGGTGATGTGAGCTGCCCCATAGATTAACACTGGTCCTAGTGCAATGCGATGTTTTATCACATAGCACTCGTCCATATTCAACGCTAGTGTGACACGTATGTTAATATTAAGTTTTACTTTAAGTTAAGTTTCACTTGAAATTCAAAGGTTATATAAATTGTTCATATTTTATTTCTATTATTGTATGTTGTCAAAATTACTTACAATCCTTCGTCTAAGACTTCACACGTAAAGGTCTCAGCCTCCAATAATTTAGTTCTGTAGAAACATACAAATCAAGGTCTCTTTTAGTGTCAAAAAGAAAAGAAAAATAAAATTTTAAATGCTAAAACCATCAACGTGGGGGGAATTGTCCTTGCAAATGTGAAGACGTATTAATTGTTCTACCTGCAAACTGACTGTTATGCACATGAATATGATTGCAGAACCGACTGACATGGCAGAGAAGAAGCTCTCATCCCCCTCCGCCACAACATGCAGAGACATAATATACTGCTGACATCACAGCTGTACCCCCCCAGAGGTGCCGAAGACGGCATTAAGGTAAACTCTCAGTAGGAGCAGAAGACTATAAACTTGGTGGGATGTTGTTAGTATGAGAGGGCAGTACGGGGGGGGGGGGGGGGGGAGGGGGGGGGGATGGTTCAAGAGGGGGGAGAAATGTGCTAGAGAGCAGAGTGGAGGGAAATTGTGGGGTCAGTATGGAGAAGGATAGCTTGCAGCATGCACAGTATGGAGAGGGACAGCTTGTGGGCGACAGTATAGAGAGGGTACAGTGCGGAAATAGGTCCGGAATGTGGATACTCAGTGGAGAGGGGAAAGCATAATGTGGGGTTGGTGTAGTGTGTGCTTACTTCTGTGCCCTCTTGAAGGCAGAGCAAAGTATTGCAATGCGCATGCACCAGGGATCTCTGACGTTTCTCAGCGCCTGTGCACTGCAGTCACTTGCTCTTTCAGGACGGATTGGGAGCAGATATGCAGCATTATAGAATGCTGTGTATCAGGGCTGAAAAGTGGTAGCTGTATCTCATATTGACCAAATCTGCTGAGAAGTTGGCTTTAGGAGGGACAACGTGGGGGTCATATTTTTTTGCAGGGCAATTATTCAGGGGCAAAGTGTAGGGCAGATATATTTATTCAAAAGCATTACATTGACACTTATTTTGAATCATTGAAGAAGAGGGAAATCTGTAGAGACTAGCGATGAAAAAGTCATCATGGCGTCTGGACAAGATGTAGAAGAATATAAAGAAAACAACACCAGTCAGAAAAGATGTCACTTAGAAGGTATCTGGATGTAAATGTTTATTTCTGATACTGCCTGTCTCTCATCAGTACTGTGGTTCCTGTATGGTCCGCAGTCTGATGACGACTGATAGCAACTCTTACTATCTCCCTAGCTCCTTCGTATTATTAAGGACACACTGGAAGTTACAGATTTAGGAGATAGTATATGCTGGGCGCAGATTTCACATTGCAATTGATTGTATTAAAGAGACTCTGTCAGCACAGGATGACAGTTCAAACCAGAAGTCCACCACTCGGATGACGGAGTCCTCACATTGTAAGTTCTTTTCACATTTACATCTTATGGCTCAAACTAGATTGTGAGCCCTCGCGGGCAGGGTCCTCTCTCCTCCTGTACCAGTCGTGACTTGTATTGTTTAAGATTATTGTACTTGTTTTTATTATGTATACCCCTCCTCACATGTAGAGCGCCATGGAATAAATGGCGCTATAATAATAAATAATAATAATACTATGGGTTACAGAAAATGCTCTGCTTAAAGAAGTTGTCCACTACAATATTTTTTTTTTCATAAATCTTGCTATTATGTGCCACTGAAAACATCCACTGTGTTAATTTTAGCAATATTACCTTTTATCATGCTGTAGCAGCACATCTTCAGTGCTGGATCCAGCTCTCATGGGGTTAATCAACAACTTCCTTTCTCCTGAGTTATTGTGCTCTAATACTACAAGTTCCATGATGCATTGCACTGGCCACTAAGCCCGAACTTACCACACCCACTCCAAAACACACCCAAACCCCTCCCTCCTCTCTCTTCAAAAAGATTTGTGATATCATTTCTCTCCAACCTCCTCTTTTACATTTGTCCAACCCACACTCCATTACAGATAGATAGATAGATAGATAGATAGATAGATAGATAGATAGATAGATAGATAGATAGATAGATAGAGATAGATAGATAGATAGATATGGGATAGATAGATACACCTCCTGAGGAAGGAGCCTTTTGCGCTCCAAAACGCGCGTCGGGGTGGGCTCTGGGTCCCTCACCGTTCTTACATACCAGGTATTGTGTGTGTCTTTAGTCTAGTGCATCACCGCTATAAATGGCTGATGTCTAAATGACTCTATGTGCATTTGCATTGTACTGTATTTCTCACTTATCGGCCTGATATAATGTCATGTGGTGTGTCTCTAATGATTTTATCTATATATGAATTGTACCATCTTTTCTAGTAGCCTGATATGGTGTTATGCGGTGTGTTTTTGCGTTGGGTGGTACCTTGCAGCCCTATGTGTATTTTTTGTATTGCCATATAGTGTTTCACTGTCCCCATCTTTTTTCCAATGTACCTGTTCCTTTGGTGCAGTTTTTTAATAAATACTTAATGAAGATATTTTTTTTTTATGGGACTTATTGACTGTGTTTTTTGTGGAGTTTAGGATTTCTGTTCTGCAGTTGTCCCTATTCTGTCCCAACATGCACACATGGGATATTGATTTTTTTGCATTTATTTTGATATATTGTGATTGTGCTTTCCATGTGTGTAATATGTGTGTCACAACTTTATTATCAGATAGATAGATACATAGATATAGATACATAGATAGATATGAGAGAGATAGATAGATAGATAGATAGATAGATAGATAGCTAGATAGATATGGGATAGATAGATAGATAGATAGATAGATAGATAGATAGATAGATAGATAGATAGATAGATATAGCTAGATAGATAGATAGATATGGGATAGATAGATAGATATGGGATAGATAGATAGATAGATAGATAGATAGATAGATAGATAGATAGATAGATAGATAGATAGATAGATATGGGATAGATAGATAGATAGACATAGATAGATATGAGATAGATAGATAGATAGATAGATAGATATGGGATAGATAGATAGATAGATAGATAGATAGATAGATAGATAGATAGATAGATAGATAGATAGATAGATAGATAGATAGATAGATAGAAAGATAGAGAGATAGATAGAAAGATAGATAGATAGATAGATAGATAGATAGATAGATAGATAGATAGATAGATAGATATGGGATAGATAGATAGATATGGGATAGATAGATATATAGATAGATGTGTATCTATGTCTATTTACATAGATATGTCCATATCCATGTTTCTAAACCCCTTCACCTTGGAGCTTTTTTCGTTTATCGCTCCCCTTCTTTCCAGAGCCATAATTTTTCCGTCAATATGGCCATGTGAGGGATTGTCTTTTGCGGGACTACTACTAAGTTCTACTTTTGAATGACACCATTGGTTTTACCATGTCGTGTAACAGAAAATATGAAAAAAATTCAAAGTGCGATGAAATTGCAAAAAAAGTACAATCCCACACTTGTTTTTTGCTTGGCTTTTTTGCTAGGTTCACTAAATGCTAAGGTTGTGTGCACACGTTGCGGATTTGATTGCAGATCCGCAGGGTTTTTTGCTGCACAGAATTGCATCAAATCCGCAGTGTAGTGCACAACCAATGTAAGTCTATGGCAGCCGCAGACTTGTTCTGCACATGCTGCGGAAAAAGCCGCACCGAAACGCAGCTTTTTTTTTTCTGCAACATGTCACTTCTTTTGTGCAGAACTGTAGCGTTTCTGCACCCATAGACTTGAATTGAGTCGGGAACATCCGCCGCAAAACCGCAGATGTAAAAAAGATCTGCAGCTCTGCTGCGGATGTGGGTTCGAGAAACACTGAAGTTCGGGAGGAGGGAAGTGTGTGGGCGGTGACTATGTGCGTGTATGTGTGTGCGGGCGGGGTCTGCGGGATGTTCGGGTGTGTGTGGGACTGTTCAGGTGTGAGCGGGTGGGGTCTGCGGGATGTTCGGATGTGTGCGGCACTGTGCGGGACTGTTCAGGTGTGTGTGGGGTCTGTGGGCTGTTCGGGTGTCTGGGGTCTGTGGGCTGTTCGGGTGTGTGCGGGACTGTTCGGATGTGTGCGAGGCTGTGCGGGTGTGTGCCTGGCTGTTCGGGTGTGTGCGGGACTGTTCGGATGTGTGCGGGGCTGTGCGGGTGTGTGCCTGGCTGTTCGGGTGTGTGCGGGACTGTTCGGGTGTGTGCGGGGCTGTTCAGATGTGTGCGGGGCTGTGCCTGGTTGTTCGGGTGTGTGCGGGACTGTTTGGATGTGTGCGGCGCTGTGCGGGACTGTTCGGGTGTGTGCGAGACTGTTCGGGTGTGTGCGGGACTGTTCGGGTGTGTGCGGGGCTGTGCGAGGGGTCTTTTGGGGTGTGTGTGCAGGCATCATCCGATGGGACTACAAGTACGCAGCATCCAATCTGCAGCTAATTTGGATGTAATCCGGACAGTGGACACACACCCTACACTAGCCATACATCTATCAATAGATATATCTATCCAGATATATCTATAGATACATATATGAATAGATAGATGTATGCATCTATAGATCTACCTATATGTAGATCTGTCTATACATTTCATATATCATCTGTCTATCTGTGTGTAATTGAGTGCGGGTTGGACAAATGTAAAAGAGGAGGTTGGACAATAATGACATCACAAATCTTTTTTTTCTTCAATAATACATCTTTATTTAGCTTTCAAAAACGCATACAAAAACCGCACCAAAAAAATATTTAAAATTGCATCAACACCGCGCAAAAAATGCACCAAAAACTGCATCAAAACGCGCAAAAAATGCACCAAAAAACGCACCAAGAACTGCATCAAAACCGCACAAAAACGTGAAAAAAGGTGAAAAAATGCATCAAAAACACAGCTGCGTTTTCAGCAAGGAGATGCAGATTTTGTGCAGAAAATTCTGCACCAAATCTGCAACGTGTGCACACAGCATAAAACTGACCTACCATTATGATTCTCCAGGTCATTACGAGTTCATAGACGCCAAACACGTCTAGGTTATTTTTTTATGTAAGTGGTGAAAAAAAATTCCAAACTTTGCTAAAAATAAATAAAATAATTGCACCATTTTCCGATACCCGTAGCGTTTATATTTTCTGAGATATCGGGTTGGGTGAGGGCTAATTTTTTGCGTGCCGAGCTGACATTTTTAATGATACCACTTTTGTGCAGATACGTTCTTTTCATCGCCCGTAATTGAATTTTAATGCAATGTCGCGGCGACCAAAAAAAAACATAATTTTGGCTTTTGATTTTTTTCTGCGCCAGAGGGGGAAAGCAGACGGCCGGGGGCCAATATTTGTAGCCTGGGAAGGGGGTAATACCCATGGCCCCTCCCAGGCTATGAATATCAGCCCACAGCTGTCTGCGTAGCCTTTACTGGCTATGGAAATAGGGAGACCCCCCGGGGGTGGGTTAACTGAAAATAGTGGACAACCCCTTTAACACATTGCACGAACACTGACCTTCCTTCTCCTTACTATATAACTGGGTTTATCTTGGTGTATTAGCACATTGGCACCTTACATGTATTTGGAATCTATATTTATTAACCTGCTACCATTTTTATCATATTACAGTTGCAAATATAACCCCTTACACTAGCACTTTACCTATTTCTTATATTGTCAGTTCACAGCTGCCATTTAGTGATTAATATGGTTAATCATTGCTTGCCATTCGCTGGCAGTTGTGTCTCATCATCATTCATCTCTAGCGACAATGATTGCATTTCCTCACCCTCTCCCTCTTGTGAGTGTGTCTGCTCAAATATCTGAGCATCGCTACATGCGATCTCCTCATGTCCTGGTTGGAACGGGAATGGCGAGAGGCCAGGGTGCGGTAGTCGAAGACGAGTGTCACGGATGTGTCAGAGGCTGCAGACTGTTGCACTACATCTGGCTGCAGAGGTTCTCAGCAGTTTGCTTTGCAGACTTCTACCTGGTCCTTCTGACACTTGGACCCAGTGGCCACCATCCCCAGCTCTAATGGTGTTAACTGGATCTGGGAGTTTATAACTCCCAACTTCCTGTTGGGAGTTGCGGGTGATATTGTTATTTTCTATTTTCACTTCCCTGGCTTGGAGCTGCATCAGTCGGCTAGCGTCTTAATTGAGTTTGGAGGACGTTGGTGTTTCTCTCCGAGTCTACTCAAGCCTAGTGTTACCTTATTTTGTGTATCCTAGCTGTCTTTAGCGGTAACAGTGTTCCCTCCCTAAGCATGGCTTACCACTAGGGTCTGGCACGGGTTAGGTATCCTGCTCGGCAATAGGTGTGGAACCCTTAGGGTCTCTAAGGGAAACAGGGTGACGTTAGATCTGCCTAGAGGTCTCCAATTCTCGCTTCCCTAATGTTGGGCCCCCTTCCCCTTATCCATTTGTGGATCATTTAGTCTGTCCTACACTGGGCGTGACAACCAGGTGGTGTACGATGAAGTAACTAACCCAGCTTGGGAAGGCGATGTGCAGAGTGAGGAAAGCAGCGCAGAGGGGAAGGGATCCACAGCACCACAACAGGCAGGAAGAAGCAATGCTGTGGCCACAGACACAAGGCGGGCAACTGATCCCAAGAGCACCAACACTGGTGAGGTTGCCAAGTCAAGGATTAGGTGTTCACGAGTGTGGCGCTTTTTTACAGACAGTCCAGTTAAACCTAAAAGGCCATTTGCAACATCTGCCATGCCAGCATCAGCAGGGAAGCATGACTACCAGCCTGACCACTACAAGCAAGCTCAGGCATATGCAAGCAAAGCACCCTGAGCTAGACGTCAGGGTCCAGAAACCTTGTCTGCAGATGACACCACTGCCTCTTCTCCTGTTTTACGGGCACAGCAATCCCGTCCATGACATAGGAGAAGATTCTTTCCACCCTGCTCCTGTCGTTGCACACTTGCAACCACCATCAGCAACCAAATTCTTGTCCCAGCACAGCCAGCGTTCAGTTGTAACTACCCCAGTCTTTGGAATGCAAGCGTAAATACGTGGCCACCCACCCACAGGCTACAATGCTAAACGGCCACTTTTCCAGACTGCTTGCCCTGGAAATGTTGCCGTTTAGGCTTGTGGAGACTGAATATTTCAAAAACCTCATGGCGACGACTGTCCCTTGATACTTGGTTGCCAGCCGCCACTATTTCTCCAAGTGTGTAATCCTTGTCTTACACAATCACACCCTGACCAACAATGTAACTGGGAAAGTCCACTTAACCACGGACACTTGGACAAGTTATTGTGGCCAGGGATGCTATACAGGGTGAACATCGTGGAAGCCGGGACCCAGTTGAATTCTGGAATGGAACACATGCTTCCGACACTGAGGGTTGTGGGCCCTGGTTCAATCAGGTTGCTCTCACCTTATACAGCAGTTCCTGTACCTGCTCCTCACCTTCATCTAACAAACATCAATCACAAGCTGAAAGCTTTGCAGCACTGCCTCAGCCAAGTGGCAACAAGCTGTGCTGAAGCTAATCTGTGTAGGTGATAAACCGCATACTGCCGCAGAGTTGATGAAAGGTCTAACAGACCAGAGTGATCTGTGGCTAACGCCCATGAACCTACAACCAGGCATGATTGTGTGTGACAATGGTTTTAATTTGGTGGCTGCTTTGAAGCATACCAATATCACACATGTACCATGCCTGGCCCACATGCTCACAATAACTTTTCTGAACACTCTAGGAGCAGTGGCCCGACCGAAGGGGAAGGCCATGAACTGATAGTGCATGGACATTCTCTCTCTGAACCCTGTTTATACAACTAATATACAGATGGTCAGGTTTTAAATACATCAGATAGGGGTTATATACATCAGTTAGGATTGCTCTATATGGGTATACCTTGACGTTTGGTGGAGCAGCTTAGTATACATTTTTGCAAAAAAAAAGTATCAACCAAATACCATGTTTTTTCCATCTTTTTACTAGAACTTGCTTATTACTGTGATTTTTTTTTTTACAACAGAGTGTTTTTGGTCTTACTGGGCTCTTTTGTGTCTTCCTGTGGTGACAACCTCCCTGACCCAGAAGTTGTCGACTACGGAGAGCCCTGCGTCCCAGAAGAGAAGACTACCACAAACATGAAAGATTTCCCATGTGGAGTAACCCGTCATGCCAAGGAGAATCTATTGGATCGGGCAACAGAGGATCTGGCAGAGCGGCCTTTAGAGCGCCAAGCCAGGGTTGGTTTAAAGGATGGCTTCCTGGAGTCTCACCGGGCAGGAGACCGATCTTGCTGAGAGGGGATCCTGGAGGATGAGAATTGACAAAAGGTAAAAAAAAAAAAATAAAGAGGATACTTCCTTGTAAACTGATGCTTTGGTTTCGGCTGGGAAGAGAGTTCCTCTCAAATCCAGTGGCATATGAGACAAGCTGATCCTGCTTAGACCCAAAAAGACTTTAGCCCTGAAAGGGGGTATTAGTAAGGGACTTTTTGGATATAGGATTCGCATTCCAGGCTTTGAGCCAGAGAATCCTGCGTATGACTACAATATTGCTGGCAACTCAAGCAAAATAGCTGGTGGCATCAAGGGACGCAGCAAGCAAGTATTTACCTGCATGAGCTATCTGATCTGCAAGATCACCGAGCTCTTTAGATTAGGCTGTTGATATAATTACCTGCTAAAGAAGCTTTGCCCAGGCAGAAACCGACTTGACAACCAAGGTGGAAGCGCCAGCAGCCTCGGCCAAGGCTTCAGTCTGTCTGTCAGCAGAGTCCTTGACGAAAGAACCATCTGGGAGAGATAGGATCATCCTAGTGGACAGACGAGAGACTATAGGGTCCACGGCTGGGATTCTGCCAATTTGCTGAGGAAATCGGAGCTGACGGGATATATAATAGTTAACTGCCTACTGTCTGGAAAAGGCCTCTCCGGGTTCTCCCACTGTTTGACAAAGATTGCCAGAAACTCCTTGTGATTGTCAGAGACCGGAGTGAAAAGGGGGGGGGGGGGGATTTAGCTTTTTTGAGTATTCAGTTGTCCAGAGGAGGCTATTTTAATACTTATAATTGAGGGTCTGATTGACGGCCAATGTAAGGCTTCCTGGAGTTTGGAAGATTAGTCCGTGTCAAGGTCAGAATCAGACTGGGAATAAAGATCAGACCCGGGCGGCCCCCTCCGGGAAGGAGGAGTGGGAAACCATGGGTATCTTGGAGGATGAGAAGGGGAACCAGATGATGTGTCCGTTTCTTGGATCTTACCCTTAATCTGCAATGTCTGATGGAAGCCTGCGATTCGTTCGGGGGAACGATAGGAGCGCTGGAGGAGGCTGAAAGGCTGGGCACATGTTCAAGGGCCTGCCTGTACCAGGAACTGGGACACCATTGAAAGGTCAGATACTGATTGGGAAATAGTCACAGCCAATTCCTGAGTGGACGTGTGCTCTCCACCCAGGCAGCAGGGAGCTCCTGTGGGGACTGTATGGTGAAAGCGCTGCAGTCCGTGCAGAAAGCCGAGACCTGACCTATGGGCGACATCTTCATTCAGAGGGCACATGGGATAGTGGAGTGGAAGGGATGGGAGTGGAGTGGAGTGGAAGGGAAGAAAAACAGGACCCTGGACAGAGCCTACCAGTTCCTGGTAGAGCACAGATCGTTGCAGCAATAGTAGCAGTACCTTGTAGGCAACGGAGAAAGAGCAACTTCAGCGATGTGAAGATAGGGGTGAATATAATCAGGGAGCACTGAAGAAAATGAAAGGAGTGCTCTTATGGGAGGAATAAAAGCACGAAGGAGACCTCTCACGCTGAATGGATGGTGCTCGCAAAATGGACGGTAACCAAACCAGGCTTGAAATGAGCAGTGCTCCCATAAGCGGGAACAGAAGCGCAAGACAAAGAACACTATTGACTGGTGCGCATGGGGGGCGTGTCCAAGCCTAGCCTAATAAAGAAGGGAAAGCCTAAGAAAAAGATGACGCAAGCTCTCGCTTCCTAATTGGCTTGCGCAAGAGAAATGTATAGCTAAAGCCAGAGAAAACCTTGGGAGAAGCCAGGGATTGAATTTTATCTGAGCCCACATTGGCGCCAGAACACATGCGCTGGAAGGGAGCAAAGAACTGTGATATCCACCTCCGTGTAACGCTTGAAGAGGGAATGTGGAGAAAGGAAGGGTGCTTGTCTGCGAGAGATTCAGACTCCTTTTCCTCCTTGCCAAGGACGACAACAGAAGCCCCAGGGGAGCAGGGGGTCAACGGCAAACAGCATCCTCCTTCCTGCACCATCATGGACCTGGACAGTGCAGAGTTCGGTGACGGTACTAAGCAGGAGAGTGACACTAAAAAGTTATCTCCGTCTTCCTCCCGACACCATTCTAAGAAGAGGGCTGGGGTGGGGAAAAGGCAAGGGATCGGCAGCCAAGATTCACCCTGAAAATAGATACAGAAAGGACAGGCTAACGGAGCGCCAGGCTGGCGGTCAGGGGAGATTTTGATTGAGAAAGGTTCGATGCAGCTCCTGCCGGGTGCCTCAGGAGAGGAATAAACAGTGAGTTGCAAAATACTCCGGTCACATGGAAGCGCACAGGACACAGATGAAAGGAATAAAAGTTTCTTTGTTTATTAAAATCCACAACGCGTTTCGACGGAACAGCTCCGTCTTCATCAGGTGGCAGTACTGCCACCTGATGAAGACGGAGCTCTTCCGTCAAAACGCGTTGTGGATTTCAATAAACCAAAAAACTTTTAATCCTTTCATCTGTGTCCTGTGCGCTTCCATGTGACCGGAGTATTTTGCAACTCAAGATTCACCCTGAGACACGCTTTAAGTGTCAGGGGGAAAGATCCTGCCTCGCAGACCAGAGAGTGGATGATGTGAACAACAACACACTGTTCTCTCTGTCGCTCTTTTTTTGGAAAATAGGGTGAGACGTTACACCGTTACCCTAAAGAGCAGAATCTGTAAAACAAAAAGCCAGAAAATGCCATATGTTATCTCTCAAAAGTACTCCATATGGTAGAAATAAAACATTTACCAGGGTCCACAGATGTTGTCAAATTTCTTGACTGCTTTTAGCTTTCTATATACCCCTTTTAACAGCATAAAACTGTTTAGCTTATTTATTAACTTATTGGCAAGAAGAAGCCAACTGAGTGCAAACTGGTGACCACCACCAGAATGACCACTTTCTAAGATAGCCTAAAAAGGAATGTCTCACAAGGGTTCAGAGACACGAACGTCTGAATACGGCTGTTGCTATATGGTGACAGGTTTAATGCTAATTGCTGTCTATCACACGTCATACTGTTGCCCCAGGATTAATCAGGCATGCGTGTCTGGGAAAACATCTGTGGAAAGTGCAGTCGCACAACAAATTTAGAGCTTGCAACTAACTCATGTTTACTAGAAGTGTATCTGAACACCTCCAGTGTTGGTGTCCTAGCTGGCCATGTGAGCAGACACATAGAAGAGCGCTCCCACTGCCAACTTTATAAAAATCCTGTCCAGGCACCTCTAACCGGGCGTATTGGGGCCGTACCGGCTGGCTGAACGTCGGGGGAGTGGAGCGGTGCAGCTTGGGAGATCAGACACCAGCAGAAATGACCAGACGGAGGCAGAAAGATGCCGGAACCGGCAAGGCAGGGGCCAGCCAAGATGGCGCCGCGGCCGGAGAAGAAGCTGACAAACCCAATGCCGCATGTCAGCGGCACATAGAGGTGGCCGCGAAGCTCCAGCAGTTTGCCAGAGTGGAAGAAGCGGAGGAGGAGGAGAAGGTAGCCGGTGATGGTTCGGACATGGAGGAGGAGGAGGGGATCCCGGCAGGGGAGCTGGAGGTACTGAAGGGGAAGGGGGAAAGCAGAATGGCGGTGGCAATGGGAGTCACTGCAGGCATGAAACCGGAGATGAGCCGACCCTGAGGGACGTTTTTACATTGGTCTCCTCCTGCAAACAGTCTCTAAATACTCTGACCCTCCAAATGCAAGAGGTTAAAGGGGAAACTGCACAGATAAACGCTGCCCTACAGAAGATGGATAGACGCATGGGTGTGGTGGAGGAGAGGGTGAGCACTGCAGAAGATCATATAGTTAAGCTGCAAAAAGCGGAGAAAAAGTTTGCTCAAACGATATCAGAGTTGGCTGCAAAAAATAAAGACCTGGAAAACAGGTCGAGAAGGAATAACGTCCGTATAGTTGGTTTGCCTGAAAAAACTGAGGTGAGAAATCCTACTGAGTTTATTGAAAGCTGGCTGATAGAGAAGATGGGTGTCAATGTGCTGACAAAAGTTTTTGCAGTTGAGAGAGCTCATAGGGTCCTGCCGCAGCCCCCTGCCCCAGGAGCGAATGACCGTACGATGCTTGCCAAAATACTGAACTATAGAGACAGGGACATTATTCTGAGGAAGGCCAGAGAAATGGAGGATCTAACGGCTGGAGGTCAAAGGATTGCTATTTACCCGGACTATTCTGCTGCAGTTCAGAAACAGAGGATGAAGTTAACTGGTGTCAAGAGACGATTGAGAGAATTGAGGGTGCAATACGCTATGCTGTTCCCCACAAAGTTAAGAGTGGTGGCTTTTGACAAAACCCAGTTTTTTCTGACACCAGAGGATGCTACCCAGTGGATAGACATTAATGCTAAGAAACTTAAAGATAAAGGCGACTCAAAATTTGGGGAGACCCGGAAAGGAGCTATTTCTTTGTCTCTGGAGGAGGGATTTGTGTTTATAACATAACTGCTAAGGGATTAGGCAATTGTTCTTAAAACCTTTTTTTTCTCTTTTGAGGAGCTGAGCTTGGCCATTTTGAGTGAATGATCAGGGGGTGTTGTAATGGTTAATGTGTAAGGGGGAGGAGGGCTAAACAGTGTTCTGCAATTTTCTTATGGTAGCGGGAGGCAGGTGGTGAGGGTAATTCAAGGTAGAGTGTTTGCAATGGGCAGAGGAGCCCCACTCTTGATGAGAGGAAGATTTTGTTGCACTGGGAGGGTTAGGGGGGAAAGTTGGGTTTTGATAGAATGGGTGGGAGGGGTTAAACAGCTTACTTTTGGGAGTGAGGATAATTTGACACATGATGAGTGGCATGATGGGGGGTCGTATTAAAATACTGAGTTGGAATGTAAGAGGACTAGCAGATAAGGCCAGGCGAGCGGCGAGCCTACAGTATGTTCGAGATCAAACAGTCTCAATGATATGTCTGCTGGAGACACACTTTGTGCGGGAGAGGGTGGATGTACTATCTAGGCGCTGGATACAGAAGGCTCATCATTCTACCTTTTCTAAATATTCAAGGGGAGTGTCAGTATTAATTCCCGCTGGTGTGCACTATGAAGAGGAGGGGCTACATGTGGATGCGGATGGTCAATATGTGGTGGTGAAATGTAAAGTGTACGGAGTGCTGCTGTGTATAGCGGTGATGTATATTCCGCCCCCTAATTCAAGTAAGAAAATTAGAGAAGTGCTACAGAGGGTGGGACGTTGGGGCCCGATACCGTTACTAATTATTGGTGACCTTAATAATATATGCGATGATTATTGGGACAAAAATAAGAACTCTCAGAACAGGACTGATGGGCATACTACTACGCTTGGTACCTATATCCGAGAAATTGGTATGATTGAACTATGGAGAGTAAAACATGTTGGGGAGAGGGGGTATTCATGTTATTCACCGGCTCATGATACTCTGTCCAGAATTGATATGGCTCTTGGTAATTGGCTGTTGGACACAATGGTGGGGGAAGTGAGGTACTTGCCAAGAACTCTCTCAGATCATAGTCCAATTGAGGTGGAGTTTCAATTGATGGGGACACAGGTCGCAAGAGAGAGTGGAAGATTCATCCTAACTGGTTGCACAGTGTAGATTTTGATCATATAAAATGGAAGGTGATGGAATTCTTTGTGCTTAATGATGGGAGTGCAGATGCTCTTACTGTATGGCAAGCTATAAAGGCGTATTTACGAGGGCTGTTATTTAGAGATATAAGTAGATGCAAGCGGAAGGCGAGGATGGCAGAGAAGGCAACAATTGATGGGCTGACGGCAGCGGAAGATGAGATGGTGCTATTGGGAACTTCAGAGGCTGGTAATAGATTAAAAGCAGCTCAAAATCATATGGATAAAATTATTCTGGAAAAGGCAGAAAGGAAGCGGGAGTTTCAGAGGGTGACTCATTGCCAGGAGGGGGAGACTGTTGGTCACATGCTGTCGCTGGTGGCTTCTGCCCAGAGGAGTGCTTCGTTTGTCCATTCGCTGATTTCTGGGAAAGGCGCGAGAGTTTCCGAGACCTCAGAGATTTTGAAAGTCTACACAGCATTTTACGCAGGCCTATATTCCTCTATGGTGGACGCATCGGCGGGGGACACAGTGGCTTTCTTGGAGGAATTGGAGTTGCCGAGGTTGAATGATGACAGGGAAAGTTTAGAGGCTCCTATTACAAAGGAGGAACTGGGTCAGGCATTACAATCTATGGCAAATGGAAAAGCGCCAGGAGTGGATGGGCTGCCCGCCGAGATTTATAAAAATATAGGGGAAGTGTTAATTCCCAGATTAAAGGTGGTTCTAGATGAGGCTAAGAGTAGAGGAATTCTGCCAGCCTCCATGAGAGGCCATAATATGGTAATTCCGAAGGAGGATAAAGATTTGGGGCAGCCTGAGTCAGTTCGGCCAATTTCTTTGCTCACTATGGATGTCAAGCTTCTGGCCAGGGTGTTGGCGACCCGATTGACGAGGGTTATCTCTAAGTTGGTGCACTCTGATCAGTCTGGTTTTATGACTGACAGATCCACGGCAGTCAACCTGAGAAGGCTTTTTATGAATATGCAACTGAGGTCCGACAACCATGGCCAGAGAGTTATCGCATCCCTAGATGCCCATAAGGCATTTGATAGAGTGGAATGGGGATATTTGTGGCAGGTTTTGCTGTGTATGGGCTTTGGCTCACAGTTTGTGTCTTGGATTCGGCTGATGTATGTGCAACTTGAGGCTAGAGTTAGGGTGAATGGGGAGTTGTCTCACACTATAAAACTACATAGGGGAACGAGACAGGGGTGTCCACTCTCCGCTCTTTTGTTTGCTTTGGCTGTGGAACCATTAGCCGCCAAAATTCGACAGTCTGACGAGGTGTCTGGGTCCAAGTATGATAGAAGAGAAGATAGCGCTGTACGCGGACGATATACTATTGTTCCTGGCTGATCCGGTAGCTTCCTTGAGGGGTGCCATTGGGCTCATTGAAAGTTTTGGCTCTTTGTCAGGGCTGACGATAAATTGGAGTAAGTCAGTTTTATTTAGGGTGGACAACGTGGGTGAGGACGGGAGTGAGCTTATGGAGGAAAGGCGACTTAAGGTGATAACTCAATTTAAATATTTGGGGATATGGATCTCTATGCTGGTTACAGATTACCTGCATAGGAATTTGACTCCGGTTTTGGGAGTTCTTAAGGCTAAGGTGGGTGCCTGGATTAAATTGCATTTATCGGTGGTGGGCCAGGTCAATCTCATCAAGATGATTTTGATGCCTAAAATATTATAGGTTTTACACAACGCGCCAAACTGAAATATCACGTGGGAAATTTCGGCAGATTAATTCCCTGTTCAGGAGTTTAGTATGGGGGAGACAGCACCCGCGTATCAGATTGGAGACGCTTCTGCGACCCAAGGAAGATGGCGGTTTGAGTTTGCCCAACCCTGAAGCATAGTCAGCATTTAAACGGCTGGGCGCATGAGGTGTCGTCCAATGCTGTACAACAGTTGATGAAAGAGGTGATGAAAAGAAGCCCAGTTGTGCAGTGCCTGGAAGATGGATCCCTGGGTGCGCTTGGGAAAATCTATCCAACTATATTTCTGATATGTAAGCTGTGGGGCAGATTGAAACAAATTCATGGGGTTACGGGTCTGACTAAGTTCTCCCCGCTATGGTATAATGATAATTTGTCAGAATTTGTAATAGTGGGGGCCCTACCAGAGTGGCAAGCCAAGGGAATCCACTATGTGTATCAGATAAATGAGAAGCGAGAGCTGAAATCCTTTTCCCAATTGCAGTTGGAGTTTGGTCTCAGGTCCTCGGGGGAATATCAGTATACGCAGATGAGACACGCGTTTAGAGCTCAGAACAGGGGTGAAAGCCTTAGAATCCAAGGAGATATAGTGCTGGAATATGTTTGCGGTGATGGGACTATGAGGCGGGTTATTTCCACCTTGTATAAAGACTTGCTACATACGTACCTCCTGGGATTTCCGATAAATGCGAGAAGTAGGTGGGAAAGGGAGCTGGGCCCCTTGGAGGATGAAACCTTGGGAATCGGTGTTGGAATGGGTTCCAAAACTGTCACTGAGTGAACCGTATAGGCTGTCGCAGCTTTATGTTATACACAGAGTGAATAAATCGCCGAAGTATTGTATAAGGCAGGGTTGCGAGCTAATTCTAAATGCCTGAGGAGTAAGAATGAAAATGCCAGAATATTTCACATGATGTGGACGTGTCCGAGATTGGCTGCTTTTTGGCTGGTGGTTCTGAGTCGTGTTGAAGGAGCGTATAGATGCTCGATACCAAGGGAACCTGTGGTGTGTTTGTTGGGTTATGAAGATGAGATTGGAGTGGACAACACCCTGAAGATAGCAATTGCCAGATTATTGTATATGGCTCGAAAGATTATCGCGAGAAACTGGATAAAGGAGGAATCGCCCACAAGAGGAGAATACCTTCAATATGTGAAGCAGGGTCTGGCATTGGAAAAAGGAGTCTATAAAAAAGAGTGAAAATGTAAATGTTTGATAAGCCTTCGTGGCTTGAAATGGGTTAGACGCTGGGTAAAGGGGGTTGAGGGCCCGTGGATGGAAGGAATTTTATACATGCGGTATTAATTGTGATAAGATCTATTATGCCTCGCTTAAGGAAGCGGTAATAAAAGATGTAAGCTGTCTACTGGTAGAGGGGATAAGTTGGGGATAAGGGGGTTTCGACACTGTTAAAAATTTGAAATGAAAACAAGGATGTTACATGTAAATGCAATTTTATTCTTAATAAAAATCTATTTGACTTAAAAAAAAAAACACAAAAAAAACACCTCCAGTGTTATGGGCACTAAAAGTGCTGAAAAAAAATTTGTTAACGGACTGAACAAAAAGAAAAGAACATGCTTGCTATAATGGAGATCACCAAAAATGTAGATACAGGTAATTAAATGCTTTATTCAACTGTGCAAAAAGACCAAAATTTCTTAAAAACATTTAAAACTAGAAGAAATCCCCAATAAATGGATTCTGCCCCATGGACCCACAATGTTATAACCATTGCATTAGAGGGTATGTGATCTTCATTTTATCAAACAATATTCTTTGATGGTCAATACAGCCTCTCCACCAGGGGGAACTTGGTGCATCCACATTTGAGCTGTAGTTGCCTGGTAATCTTAGTACAGGATACAGGGACATGGTTACTAAAGGACCCATAACAATGGGCCTCTTGTATGATTTGTTCTACTAGTTATTTTACTTGTGAACAACCTTCCCTACCAGGTGCCAAAACTAACAAGTATATCATTGTTGGCTACTTGCCTTTGTCCAGTGTACATCTGAAAGATTTATATTTGTTATTGCATTGTGATATACAATGGTTATAACATTGTGGGTCCATGGGCCAGAATCCATCTATTGGGGATTTCTTCTGGTTTTAAATGTTTTTAAGACATTGTGGTCTTTTTGCACAGTTGAATAAAGTATTTAATTATCTACATTTTTGGTGATCTCCATTATAGCGTGTTCTTTCCTTTTTGCTCAATTGCTAGTCTTACACGCTTTAGGATCGATCCCTCCTGTATATCTTACTTTGGTCAATGGTGCCCTCCATCTTTTTGTAAATATTACAATTTGTTAACGGATTACACGGCTGATGACCACACATTATGATCCGTGTACCACTGACTTTTATAATGCTAAAAATCGGATTGCAGTAAAAAAGAAGACAATTTAGGACATTCCCACCCACATTTAAATGAACTAATTTTGCATTGAATCGTTTAATTTCCATTTTACTTATCTCAAAACGGATACAAAAATGGAAATAAAAAGTGGATATGTGAACGGAGCCTTACAATACAATGTAATGATACCAGAATGATAGCCGTATTTAGAGATTACCTCTTGGGACTCCTGTGCTCATCTTCCTCATCGTCTTCAAACATCCGTTTGCGTTTTCCTAAAATATACAACAAAACTGATTATGATTTTCATTATGATTTTCCATCATCAGAGGAGCAGTCTCCACCTCTCACCATGGAGGAAGCAGAACCTATTATACACCAAATGGACACATACACATTACTCCCAGAGGAGCTTTTAAGAAATCCAGGATCATTGACTCTTGTGCCAGAGCCTATTTTTGCTTTCGTGACCAGGCAAGTTTTTACAATTCTGACCAGTATTATGTAGTTATAACTCTGGAACATTTCAAAGTATCCCAGTGATTCTGAGACTGTTTTTTCGTGACACATTGTACTTCACAATAGTGGTAAAACTTGTTCGATATAACTTTACATTAACCCCTTAATCCCATATGACGTACTATCCCGTTAAGGTGCCCTGGGACTTAATTCTTCCCAGTGACTGGATAGCCTATCGCAGCTGACATCCGGCACTATGTGCCAGGAGCGGTCACGGACCGCCCCCGGCACATTAACCCCCGCCATACCGCGATCAAACATGATCGCGATGTGCCGACGGTATAGGGAAGCATCGCGCAGGGAGGGGGCTCCCTGCGGGCTTCCCTGAGACCCCCGCAGCAACGCAATGTGATCGCTTTGCTGCGAGGGTCTCCTTACCTCCCTCCCTGCAGCAGGCCCGGATCCAAGATGGCCGTGGCATCCGGGTCCTGCAGGGAGGGAGGTGGCTTACCAAGTGCCCGCTCAGAGCAGGCGCTTGGTAAGCCTGCAGCGCTGTAAGTCAGATCACTGATCTGACAGAGTGCTGTGCAAACTGTCAGATCAGTGATCTGTGATGTCCCCCCCTGGGACAAAGTCAAAAAGTAAAAAAAAAAAAAATTCCACATGTATTAAAAAAAAAAAATAATAATAATTCCTAAATAAAGAAAAAATATATATTATTCCCATAAATACATTTCTTTATCTAAATAAAAAAAAACAATAAAAGTACACATATTTGGTATCACCGCGTCCGTAACGACCTAATCTATAAAACTGTCCCACTAGTTAACGCCCTCAGTGAACACCGTAAGGGGGTGGGGGGGGGAAACGAGGCAAAAAACAACGCTTTATTATCATACCGCCGAACAAAAAGTGGAATAACACGCGATCAAAAAGACAGATATAAATAACCATGGTACTGCTGAAAATGTCATCT
The DNA here is from genome assembly GCF_032444005.1 of Ranitomeya imitator. NCBI lineage: Eukaryota > Metazoa > Chordata > Amphibia > Anura > Dendrobatidae > Ranitomeya > Ranitomeya imitator. The sequence continues at coordinate 129,033,720 of NC_091285.1, forward strand.
TGTACCGCAAAAAATCGAGCCGCCGTTCAGCAATATCAGCGGAAAAATAAAAAAGTTATAGTCCTGAGAATAAAGCGATGACAAAATAATTATTTTTTCTATAAAATAGTTTTTATCGTATAAAAGCGCCAAAACATAAAAAAATGATATAAATGAGGTATCGCTGTAAACGTACTGACCCGAAGAATAAAACTGCTTTATCAATTTTACCATTTTACCAAACGCGGAACGGTATAAAACGCCTCCCCCAAAAGAAATTCAAGAATAGCTGGTCTTTGGTCATTCTGCCTCACAAAAATCGGAATAAAAAGCAATCAAAAACTGTCACGTGTCAGAAAATCTTACCAATAAAAATGTCAACTCGTCCCGCAAAAAACAAGACCTCACATAACTCTGTGGACCAAAATATGGAAAAATTATAGGTCTCAAAATGTGGAGACGCAAAAACTTTTTGCTATAAAAAGCGTCTTTTAGTGTGTGACAGCTGCCAATCATAAAAATCCGGTACAAAAAAAACGCTATAAAAGTAAATCAAACCCCCCCCTTCATCACCCCCTTAGTTAGGGAAAAATAATAAAAAAAAAAAAAAATGTATTTATTTCCATTTTCCCGTTAGGGTTAGGGCTAGGGTTAGGGTTAGGGTTGGGGCTAGGGTTGGAGCTAAAGTCAGGGTTAGGGTTGGAGCTAAAGTTAGGGTTAGGGCTAAAGTTAGGGTTAGGGTTGGTGCTAAAGTTAGGGTTTGGATTACATTTATGGTTGGGATTAGGGTTTGGATTAGAGTTAGGGGTGTGTCAGGGTTAGGGGTGTGGTTAGGGTTACTGTTGGGATTAGGGATAGGGGTATGTTTGGATTAGGGTTTCAGTTAGAATTGGGGGTTTCCACTGTTTAGGTATATCAGGAGCTCTCCAAACGCGGCATGGCGTCCGATGTCAATTCCAGCCAATTCTGCGTTGAAAAAGGAAAACAGTGCTTCTTCCCTTCCGAGCTCTCCCGTGCGCCCAAACAGGGGTTTACCCCCACATATGGGGTATCAGCGTACTCGGGACAAATTGGACAACAATTTTTGGGGTCCAAGTTCTCTTGTTACCCTTGGGAAAATAAAAATTTGGGGGGGGGGCTAAAAATCATTTTTGTGGGGAAAAAAAGGATTTTTTATTTTCACGGCTGTTAGGGCTAGCGGAACGCACCAAATAATAAGACAGATAGAGTATGGTGCGTTCGCAGCCCGGGGTCCACCGTGCAGAGATGGAACCTGCTGCCAAGCAATGACGGACTATATGGCGGTACAAAGTAAATACACACACGGGTTAACCTCACCCTGTGTGAAGGAAGCGAACCCTGTTGCGTCACAGGGCCGCGGTACCGCACGAAGAGCGCAAGCAAGGAGACTCAGAACTCAATCCCAAGGCACAGGATTTGAGTACATAGACCTCATGCGCTCGACACCGCTACTGGGGTGTCAGAGTGACAGCATTAGAAGCACGAGAGTGCATGCAGTGCCGCACTGGCGAACGCAGGACATAGCCCCAAAAGCATCTGCTCGCCGCTGCCCAACACTGACTTCAATTGCAGAAGCAGGAAAAGCAGCAGTAACTCTTTGTACAGAGTGAGACTGAGCAAGACCCTGGGAGCGACGTCTCCACTGAGCAGACTCCACTGCGGCTGGAGAAGAATGGGAGAACGCAGCGGAGATGGCTCGAGATTCCCCTTGTGCAGAAGCGGGAACTCGACACCTAACATTACCCCCCTCCTAGGGCCCCCCTCCTCCTTGGACCTCGCTACGCACGAAGGCAGCAATGAGCTGTGGGGCCCGAATGTTTTCAGCAGGCTCCCAGGACCTGTTCTCTGGGCCATAACCCTTCCAATCCACCAGATAGAACTTTTTGCCACGTACCACCTTGCACCCCAAAATAGCGTTCACCTCGTAATCGTCCGTAGACGAACCCGATGTCCCGGCAGATGACTCGGAAAAACGGGACATGTATACGGGTTTCAAGAGGGACACATGAAAGGTGTCGGTGATACCCAAGCATGGAGGAAGGGCCAGACGGTAGACCACAGGGTTAACCTGTTCAAGGACCTTGAAGGGACCCAAGAAGCGAGGTGCAAACTTAGTGGACTCAACACGCAGCCTGATGTTACGGGCGGAGAGCCACACTAAGTCGCCAGGAGCAAAGGTTGGAGCGGGGCGCCGATGAGCATCGGCGGAGGACCTCATTCTCTCCTTGGAGGCCCGAATGGCATCCTGAGTGCGGTCCCAAATGTCCCGTGCCTCCACAGCCCAGTCTGCCACCCTGGAGTCAGCGGAAGACACAGGCATGGGCACAGGGACACGCGGATGCTAGCCGTAATTTAGGAGGAATGGAGTCTGACCGGTGGAGTCGGCTACGGCGTTGTTAAGCGCAAACTCTGCCCACGGTAGCAAGGATGCCCAGTCATCCTGCCTGGCAGAAACAAAATGTCGTAAATATCTGACCAAGGTCTGGTTGGCCCTCTCTACCAACCCATTCGTCTCGGGATGATATGCCGACGAGAGATTCAACTCAATACTGAGTAGACGACAAAGCTCTCTCCAGAATCGAGACGCAAACTGGGGACCCCGGTCACTAACAATTTTGTCTGGCATACCGTGTAGGCGAAAGATATGTTTGATGAACAAGACAGCCAAAGCCCGTGCAGAAGGTAGCCGTGGAAGAGGCACCAAGTGCACCATTTTGGAAAAATGGTCGGTGATCACCCAGATAATGGTGCAGTTACGAGACTTGGGTAAGCCCACCACAAAGTCCATCCCGACCATCTCCCAGGGCCTGTCCGCCACCGGCAGAAGGTAAAGCAAACCAGCTGGCCGTTGCCGAGGGGACTTGTTCTTGGCGCAAGAGACACATGCCCGAACATATTCTGCGACATCACGAGCCATATGCGGCCACCAGTATGTCCTCGCCAGTAACTCAGACGTCCTTTTGCAACCAAAATGTCCACCCACACTGGACGAGTGTGCCCAAGAGAGAACCTCCGGTCGCAAACTGGATGGTACAAAAGTCTTGCCCGGAGGCACAGACTCTAGCGAAACCGGGGCCACAGTTCTCAAGCTCTCGGTGGGGACAATAAGCCGAGGCTCCTGTTCCTCCTCCGCAGATGACACAACGGAGCGAGAGAGAGCGTCGGCCCGAATGTATCTCTCCCCAGAAAGAAAATGGAGGGTGAAATGAAACCGGGAGAAGAATAAGGACCATCTGGCCTGGCGAGAATTCAACCGCTGGGCTGTCTGCAGGTACACCAAATTTTTATGGTCTGTGAAGACTTGGAAGGGAAAACGAGCTCCCTCCAAGAGATGTCTCCACTCCGAGAAAGCCAACTTCATGGCTAGCAACTCCCTGTTCCTGATGGAATAATTCCTCTCTGCTGGTGAGAAGGTCTTAGAAAAGAAGAAGCAAGGATGCTTCCGACCTTGAGCATCCTTTTGGAAGAGGACCGCTCCAGCACCAACAGAAGAGGCATCCACCTCCATGATAAATGGCTTATCAACATCGGGGCGATGTAGGATGGGAGCGCTAGCGAAGTGTGACTTTATGGAGTTAAAGGCACTGGAGACCTCCTCAGACCACAATTTAGGATTTGCCCCCTTCTTGGTGAGGGCAACCAAGGGAGCTACCAAAGTTGAGAAGTGTGGAATGAACTGGCGATAATAATTAATGAACCCCATAAAGCGCTGCACCACTTTAAGAGAATGGGGTTCCTGCCAGTCCATCACAGCCTGTAGTTTGGCAGGATCCATAGCCAATCCCTGGGCAGAGATGATATAGCCTAGGAAAGGTAAGGACTCCTGCTCGAACATACACTTCTCCAACTTGGCATAGAGGGAGTTTGCCCGTAGGAGGTCGAAGACTTTGCAAACATCTCTCCGGTGGAAGTCAATATCTGGAGAGTAGATGAGAATATCATCCAGATAGACTACGACCGAGGTGGAAAGATGTCGTTCACAAAGTCTTGGAAAACGGCTGGGGCATTACAGAGCCCGAAGGGCATCACCAGATATTCATAGTGCCCATCCCTGGTGTTAAAAGCCGTCTTCCATTCGTCCCCCTCACGGATGCGAATCAGGTTGTAAGCACCCCGCAGATCTAATTTAGTAAATACCCTTGCTCCCCGAAGCCTATCGAATAGCTCAGATATCAAGGGCAAAGGATACTTATTCTTAACGGTGATGGCGTTAAGACCCCTGTAGTCTATGCATGGACGTAAGTCTCCAGTCTTCTTCTGTACGAAGAAAAACCCTGCCCCTGCCGGTGACACTGACTTCCTAATGAATCCTCTTGCCAGATTTTCCTGGATGTACTGTGACATTGCCTCCGTCTCCGGGAGAGATAACGGATAGACTCGACCCCGGGGAGGCTCAGCACCAGGCAAGAGATCAATAGGACAGTCATAGGGGCGATGGGGCGGAAGGGTCTCCGCCGCCTTTTTGGAGAACACGTCTGCATAAGACCAATACTGCTTGGGGAGAGAGGATAGATCTGCGGGTACCTCTGTAGTAGCAACCTGAACGCACTCCCTCTGACACCTACCCACACAAGACTCGCCTCATCCCAGAATTCTGCCTGAGGACCACTCGATATGGGGAGAGTGGTACCGTAGCCAAGGGATTCTCAACAGGATCTCATCAATTCCCTCAGGAATGACGAGCAGAGATATAATCTCCTGATGAGATGGCGACATGGACAGAGTAAAAGGGATGTTCTGGTATGTTATCTGTGAGGGCAGTGTCGACCCATTCACCACTCGTACCGTTACTGGTTGAGCTAGCATAACCAGGGGTATTGCGTGACGATGGGCGAAGGCAGAAGACATAAAATTGCCCTCCGCCCCAGAATCCACGCAGAGCTCTACCGAGAGGGAGAATGAGCCTATAATAATTGTCCCCTTAAAGGACAATTTGGAGGCAAACGTCGTCGTGTCTAGTGTACCTCCACCTACTACCACTAGACGCTGACGTTTCCTCGACCGCTGAGGACACCTGGTGGCTAGATGCCCTGACTGCTGGCAAACATGACAGACCTTGAGTGCACAAGTGGTCCGGGACTTAGATCCTGCTTGTGGCACCTCCATGGCCTCATGTGACTCAGGAACCAGGACAGGAGATTCAAGAGGTTTGGCGAAGGTAGGAGCCAGCCGAAACCTCTGCCTACACTGGGCTCGCTCTAACCTCCGTTCGTTAAAACGGAGGTCAATTCGAGTGGAGACAGTTATTTACTCCTCCAGTGTGGCAGGAATCTCCCTAGTGGCCAGAGCGTCCTTAACGTGATCAGCCAGGCCCCTCCAAAATATGGGGATACGGGCTTTATCCAACCACTCCAGCTCAGAAGCTAAAGTGCGGAATTGAACGGCAAAATGACTGACCAAGGACTCACCCTGAGTTAATGCCAGCAGTTGGAGCGCAGTATCATGGGTGACTTGAGGTCCTAAAAAGACCTGTTTCAGAGTGCTCAGGAACAGCGGAGCACTCTGCACCACATGATCGCCACGCTCCCACAGCGGCGTAGCCCATTCCAACGCCCTGTCCGACAAGAGAGACACTATAAATCCCACCTTAGCCCGCTCTGTGGGAAAACGTGCAGCCAGGAGCTCGAGGTGAATAGAGCACTGACTCACGAATCCCCTACAAAATTTGCTATCACCAGAAAAATTTTCTGGCAGCGGGAGGCGAGATAATGTCGGAAAAGGGGTGGCAATGGACAAGGTTGCTGCAGCCACGCTAGCAGCCTGTACAGCAACTGCGGTAACATCCACAGCTGAGGTTGAGCTCTCGAGAGCCGCCAACCTACCCTCCAGCTGCTGGATATACCGCAAGGATTGCTGTTTGTCCTTCATTACTAGCCAGACGCTAGTATAAAGTTAGGGCTAGCGGAACGCACCAAATAATAAGACAGATAGAGTATGGTGCGTTCGCAGTCCGGGGTCCACCGTGCAGAGATGGAACCTGCTGCCAAGCAATGACGGAGTATATGGCGGTACAAAGTAAATACACACACGGGTTAACCTCACCCTGTGTGAAGGAAGCGAACCCTGTTGCATCACAGGGCCGTGGTACCGCACGAAGAGCGCAAGCAAGGAGACTCAGAACTCAATCCCAAGGCACAGGATTTGAGTACATAGACCTCATGCGCTTGACACCGCTACTGGGGTGTCAGAGTGACAGCATTAGAAGCACGAGAGTGCATGCAGTGCCGCACTGGCGAACGCCACTAACCACCCAGGCTTGGGTCAGGAAAGCGCTGTGAAAGCACACGGCGCCGCACTGGCGGTCAAAGCAATAAGACGCTGTATTGTGTGTTTACGTGCTGATGGTTAAGTCGGGCGCTAGATAGCAATCCTACATTCACGACCAGTCAACAACACTAGGAATGGGAATGATTAGGAGCTTTCATCCATCGACATACATCCATCAACACACACACATTATCAAGTCTATACTAGCGCATGGCCGTGCGGTTATGCGCAGCTAATATAGTTGCAGCACGTTCAGGACCTTCCAATAAAGGACCAATGGGAAGCTGCTACCGAAGTTTTGCCCTTTCAGGACCTTCCTGGAGGACCAATGGGATGTGCTGCAGTACCTGAGCATGTGACCCTCGATCTCCAATGGGAGATATTGCCCTGGGCATGCTCAGAAAGAGAAAAGCAGGACATAGCCCCAAAAGCATCTGCTCGCCGCTGCCCAACACTGACTTCAATGGCAGAAGCAGGAAAAGCAGCAGTAACTCTTTGTACAGAGTGAGACTGAGCAAGACGCTGGGACCGACGTCTCCGCTGAGCAGACTCCACTGCGGCTGGAGAAGAATGGGAGACCGCAGCGGAGATGGCTTGAGATTCCCCTTGTGCAGAAGCGGGAACTCGACACCTAACAACGGCTCTGCGTTGTAAACTGTAGTGAAACACTTGGGGGTTCAAAGTTCTCACAACACATCTAGATTAGTTCCTTGGGAGGTCTAATTTCCAATATGGGGTCACTTGTGGGGGGTTTCTACTGTTTGGGTACATCAGGGGCTCTGCAAATGCAACGTGACGCCTGCAGACCAACCCATCTAAGTCTGCATTCCAAATGGCGCTCCTTCCCTTCCAAGCTCTGCCATGCGCCCAAACAGTGGTCCCACCCCACATATGGGGTATCAGCGTACTCAGGACAAATTGTACAACAACTTTTGGGGTCCAATTTATCCTGTTACCCTTGTGAAAATTCAAAACAGGGGGCTAAAAAATCATTTTTGTGAAGAAAAAAAAAGAATTTTTATTTTCACGGCTCTGCATTATAAACTGTAGTGAAACACTTGGGGGTTCAAAGCTCTCAAAACACATATAGATAAGTTCCTTAGGGGGTCTACTTTCCAAAATGGTGTCAATTGTGGGGGGGGGGTTTAATGTTTAGGTGCATCAGGGGCTCTCCAAACACGACATGGTGTCCCATCTCAATTCCAGTCAATTTTGTATTGAAAAGTAAAACGGCGCTCTTTCCCTTCAGAGCTCTGCCATGCGCCCAAACAGTCGTTTACCCCCACATATGGGGTATCAGCGTACTCAGGACAAATTGCACAACAACCTTTGGGTTCCAATTTATCCTGTTACCCTTGGTAAAATAAAACAAATTGGAGCTGAAGTAAATTGTTTATGAAAAAAAGTTAAATGTTCATTTTTATTTAAACATTCCAAAAATTCCTGTAAAACACCTGAAGGGTTAATAAACTTCTTGAATGTTTTGAGCACCTTGAGGGGTGCAGTTTTTAGAATGGTGTCACACTTGGTTATTTTATATCATATAGACCCCTCAAAATGACCTCAAATGTCATGTAGTCCCTAAAAAATAATGGTGTTGTAAAAATGAGAAATTGCTGGTCAACTTTTAACCCTTATAACTCCTTAACAAAAAAAATGTTTGGTTCCAAAATTGTGCTGATGTAAAGTAGACATGTGGGAAATGTTACTCATTAATTATTTTGTGTGACATACAGTTAAGTCCATATATATTTGGACAGAGACAGCATTTTTTTAATTTTGGTTATAGACATTACCACAATGAATTTTAAACAAAACAATTAAGATGCAGTTGAAGTTCAGACTTTCACCTTTCATTTGAGAGTATCCACATTAAAATTGGACGAAGGGTTTAGGAGTTTCAGCTCCTTAACATGTGCCACCCTGGTTAAAAAGGGACCAAAAGTAATTGGACAATTGACTCCAAGGCTATTTCATGGACAGGTGTGGGCAATCCCTTTGTTATGTCATTCTCAATTAAGCAGATAAAAGGCCTGGAGTTGATTTGAGGTATGGTGCTTGCATTTGGAATGTTTTGCTGTGGAGTCAACATGCGGTCAAAGGAGCTCTCCATGCAGGTGAAACGAGCCATCCTTAAGCTGCGAAAACAGAAAAAGCCCATCTGACAAATTGCTACAATATTAGGAGTGGCAAAATCTACAGTTCGGTACATCCTGAGAAAGAAGGAAAGCACTGGTGAACTTATCAATGCAAAAAAACCTGGGCGCCCACGGAATACAACAGAGATGGATGATCGCACAATAATCTCCATAGTGAAGAGAAACCCCTTCATAACAGCCAACCAAGTGAACAACACTCTCCAGGAGGTAGGCATATCAATATCCAAATGTACCATAAAGAGAAGACTGCACAAAAGTAAATACAGAGGGTTCACTGCACGGTGCAAACCACTCATAAGCATCAAGAATAAAAAGGTTAGACTGGACTTGGCTAAAAAACATCTAAAAAAGCCAGCACAGTCCTGGAAGAACATTCTTTGGACAGATGAAACCAAGATCAACCTCTACCAGAATGATGGAAAGAGAAAAGTATGGCGAAGGCGTGGTAGAGCTCATGATCCAAAGCATACCACATCATTGGTAAAACACGGCGGAGGCAGTGTAATTGCTTGGGCATGCATGGCTGCCAGTGGCACTGGGTCACTAGTGTTTATTGATGATGTGACACAGGACAGAAGCAGCTGAATGAATTCTGAGGTATTCAGAGACATACTGTGTGCTCAGATCCAGCCAAATGCAGCCAAACTGATTGGTCGTCGTTTCATACTACAGATGAACAATGACCAAAAACATAAAGCCAAAGCAACCCAGGTGGTTATTAAAGCAAAGAAGTGGAATATTCTTGAATGGCCAAGTCAGTCACCTGATCTCAACCCAATTGAGCATGCATTTCACTTGTTAAAGACTAAACTTCAGACAGAAAGGCCCACAAACAAACAGCAACTGAAAACCACCGCAGTGAAGGCCTGGCAGAGCATCAAAAAGGAGGAAACACAGTGTCTGGTGATGTCCATGAGCTCAAGACTTCAGGCAGTCATTGACAACAAAGGGTTTTCAAACAAGCACTAAAAATGAACATTTTATTTAAAATTATTTAATCTGTCCAATTACTTTTGGTCCCTTTAAAAACAGGGTGACGCATATTAAGGAGCTGAAACTCCTAAACTCTTCATCCAATTTTAATGTGGATACCCTCAAATGAAAGCTGAAAGTCTGAACTTCAACTGCATCTCAATTGTTTTGTTTAAAATTCATTGTGGTAATGTCTATAACCAAAATTAGAAAAATGTTGTCTCTGTCCAAATATATATGGACCTAACTGTATCTCTGTGATTTAAGGGCATAAAAATTCAAAGTTGGAAAATTACAACATTTTCAAAATTTTCGCCAAATTCCCTTTTTTTTTCACAAATAAACGCAGGTTATATCGAAGAAATTTTACAACTATCATGAAGTACAATATATCACGAGAAAACAGTGTCAGAATCACCGGGATCCGTTGAAGCGTTCCAGAGTTATAACCTCATAAAGGGACAGTGGTCAGAATTGTAAAAATTGGCCCGGTCATTAACGTGCAAATCACCCTCGGGGCTTAAAGGGTTAATATAACGTTGGCCTCTTCAACAGACCGGATCTGTAGCTATGCAGAGCGGGAGCTGCAAGAGAGGATGAGGATCGCCATCTCCATCGCAGGCAGCGTGAGCTCTGACCGCCCAGAGATCCGGTTACGGCGAGAGGCAGTGGGGACGTGTGAGGTGAGAGATTTCCCGCTGTGGGGCCTCGGTACAGCGCGTCCGCAGCGCGTCCCCTCACCCCCCCTCCCCCCCAACCCAAGCCCACCCCCTCAACCCATCCTCTCGTACCTGATTTACTTCTGTCAGAGCTTGGGTGGGTGTGCTCTGGAGGGTGGTCGGCTCCCACGGATGAGGTATGCAGGCCCATGAGACTCTGGCGAGCATCTTTCTGGGGCAATTCACTCTCACTCTGCATTCGAGCGCCATCTGCTGGTAGGAAAAAGTGACATTGCTCAACTCATTCTCCATTCCTTGAGCGCCATCTGCTGGTCTACAAGATAAATACACAGACTACTGCTAATGTGAACTTTCTATCTGCAATTTCCGGAGGTCAATGCTACTCATGGATTTTTGCGATTTTTTATAAAGGCGCCTGACTATTTGTGCTTGGATAGATAACGGATAAAGCTCCCCTTTATATTGGGGCTCGTCTTCTGTATTGCGGTTGACCCCGGCCCTATCTGGGATATTTTGGTGCTTGTTACTTGTCCTTATCTACTATGATGTAAGTTACCTTAGCTAAACCCAGGCTATAGTATCCCCCTCTTCTCTTATATGCATACCTTGTGACTATACACTCCTGGTCATCACGTATGGATACATTTGTGAATCCTAGTAGTTCTAAATCTGTTAATACCAGAGCTCAGGTTGCTAAATCTCCTCCTAAAACACCAGAATCTAATGCCGTTATGTCTGAGGAATCTCTGCAAGCCATTGCCGTTCTATCACAATGAAACTCATGCCGGCGATTGACGTCAGACTTCAGTGTTTCCAATCCTCGCTGGAAACAATTAAATCCCAGTTGGCTGACCACACCAATAAAATCTCTGCGGCAGAACAGCGGATCTCTGATGTGGAGGATACTATACAATATTATGCTGCTCAAGAAAAGGATAGAGACCATGCAATAGAGCAGCTCCAGGAAAAAGTCGATGACTGGGAGAATCAGAGTTGTCGAAACAATCTTCGGATCACTGGAGCTCCTGAGTCAGTGAAAGATCTTCAACATTTTACCTCATCTTGGCTCCATCGGGCCCTCAATTTGTCTGACTTGTCTGGCTCCATGGTAGTGGAGCGAGCTCACAGGACTGGACCTGAACCTTCCGATTCAAAAGCCCGCCCACGCCTGGTTATTTTGAAGTTGCTCAATTACCAGGAAAAAATGTAACTGCTCCGGGCATTTAGAGCCACTTCATCGTTGAAGTATGAGGGTCACTCCCTCCCCATGTTTCAGGACATCTCCTCGTTGGTAGTGGCTTTGTGCCGTGCATTTTCATCTGTTTGTAAAATGTTACATGACAGGGGGACACATTTTGCTCTTCTTCTGTACCCTGCACTTCTTCTGGTAATGCTCCACAGAAAGCCTGTGTTCTTTGACGATCCTGGGGGAAATAGAGCTCTCTTCCCGGGAACCTTCTCTGGTTACTTGACTTTGATTTCTGGCCATACTGTATGTTCTACTACCTTTCAATATTGGGATCGGGGTGATTATGTGATTTCACTGTACAGTTATCACCTAGGGGGTTTCTTGTTTTTCTTCATATCTTGCACAATGTTTGCTCTTAAGTTGTACAATTTCTTTCCAGTCGTGTTAATCTAGCTTGTTGTTCAGTATTTTGATTTATATGTTGTTTTTCAGTTTGTTTGGAGATTGGGGGTGGGTTTCATTTCTTTGGGCACATTCTGTACTCAGTCTCCTTGGTTATTTTGGGACTTGAGGTCTGCTCGCCCGGATGGACCTTTGCCCATATGTCCTTTTCTTAATATTTTTATTTTCTGGCCTCCATGTGGGATAGGCTAATATGGCTGCATTTAATGATGTAGCTTCTCTAATCAATAAAGACTCTCTCAAACTTTTATCCTGGAATGTAGCTGATCTGAATTCGGCGGTGAAGCGTAAGAAGGTATTAGACCATATTACCCGCCTACGCCCGGATATCTTTCCTTTACAAGAAACTCACTGGCTTTGCAGAGGTCACCCGGACCTCCATAGGGGTATGTGCACACATTGCAGATTTGCCTGTAAAATTTTCTGTGCAGATTCTGCATCTCTTGGCAGAAAACGCAGGTAAAAATCCACGCAGATTTGATGTGTTTTGTAAGCTAAATAAAGATCTGTTATTTAACCTCTTTCTGACCTCAGACGGTATAGTACGTCCGAGGTCAGCTCCCCTGCTTTGATGCAGGGCTCCGCGGTGAGCCCGCATCAAAGCCGGGACATGTCAGCTGTTTTGAACAGCTGACATGTGCCCGTAATAGGCGCGGGCAGAATCGCGATCTGCCCGCACCTATTAACTAGTTAAATGCCGCTGTCAAACGCAGACAGCAGCATTTAACTACCGCTTCCGGCCGGGCGGCCGGAAATGACGTCATCGCCGACCCCCGTCACATGATCGGGGGTCGGCGATGCGTCTCCATTGTAACCATAGAGGTCCTTGAGACCTCTATGGTTACTGATCGCCGGTGGCTGTGAGCGCCACCTTTGTTATGTTTGCTAATGACAGGTGTTATGAAGGCAATCCAGAAACACAGTGTGCTTAGCGATCAGAGCGCACACAGTGATCTGACAAATACCCAAAAATACAAGAACGAGCTCTGAGACGTGGAAACTCTGTAGACTGCACACCTGATCCTATCCTAAACACAACTAAAAGCGGCTGTGGATTGCGCCTAACAACTACCTAGGCAACTCGGCACAGCCTAAGAAACTAGCTAGCCTGAAGATAGAAAAATAGGCCTGACTTGCCCCAGAGAAATTCCCCAAAGGAAAAGGCAGCCCCCCACATATAATGACTGTGAGTAAGATGAAAAGACAAAACGTAGGGATGAAATAGATTCAGCAAAGTGGGGCCCGATATTCTAGGACAGAGCGAGGACAGTAAAGCGAACTTTGCAGTCTACAAAAAACCCTAAAGCAAAACCACGCAAAGGGGGCAAAAAAAACCCACCGTGCCGAACTAACGGCACGGCGGTACACCCTTTGCGTCTCAGAGCTTCCAGCAAAACAAAAGACAAGCTGGACAGAAAAAAAGCAACAAAAAAGCAAAAAGCACTTAGCTATACAGAGCAGCAGGTCACAGGAACAATCAGGAGAAGCTCAGATCCAACATTGAAACATTGACAAGGAGCAAGGACAGCAGCATCAGGCGGAGTTAAGTAATGAAGCAGTTAAGGAGCTCACCAGAACACCTGAGGGAGGAAGCTCAGAAGCTGCAGTACCACTTGTGACCACAGGAGTGAATTCAGCCACAGAATTCACAACAGTACCCCCCCCCCTTGAGGAGGGGTCACCGAACCCTCACCAGAGCCCCCAGGCCGACCAGGATGAGCCGCATGAAAGGCACGAACAAGATCGGAAGCATGAACATCAGAGGCAAAAACCCAGGAATTATCTTCCTGAGCATAACCCTTCCATTTAACCAGATACTGGAGTTTCCGTCTAGAAACACGAAAATCCAAAATCTTCTCCACAATATACTCCAATTCCCCCTCCACCAAAACCGGGGCAGGAGGCTCAACAGATGGAACCATAGGTGCCACGTATCTCCGCAACAACGACCTATGGAATACATTATGTATGGAAAAGGAGTCTGGGAGGGTCAAACGAAAAGACACAGGATTGAGAACCTCAGAAATCCTATACGGACCAATAAAACGAGGTTTAAATTTAGGAGAGGAAACCTTCATAGGAATATGACGAGAAGATAACCAAACCAGATCCCCAACACGAAGTCGGGGACCCACACGGCGTCTGCGATTAGCGAAAAGTTGAGCTTTCTCCTGGGACAAGATCAAATTGTCCACTACCTGAGTCGAGATCTGCTGCAACCTATCCACCACAGAATCCACACCAGGACAGTCCGAAGACTCAACCTGTCCTGAAGAAAAACGAGGATGGAACCCAGAATTGCAAAAAAATGGAGAAACCAAGGTAGCCGAGCTGGCCCGATTATTAAGGGCGAACTCAGCCAACGGCAAAAAGGACACCCAATCATCCTGGTCTGCAGAAACAAAACATCTCAGATATGTTTCCAAGGTCTGATTGGTTCGTTCGGTCTGGCCATTAGTCTGAGGATGGAAAGCCGAGGAAAAGGATAGGTCAATGCCCATCCTACCACAAAAGGCTCGCCAAAACCTTGAAACAAACTGGGAACCTCTGTCAGAAACAATATTCTCAGGAATGCCATGCAACCGAACCACATGCTGAAAGAACAAAGGTACCAAATCAGAGGAGGAAGGCAATTTAGCCAAGGGCACCAGATGGACCATTTTAGAAAAGCGATCACAGACCACCCAAATGACTGACATCTTTTGAGAAACGGGAAGGTCAGAAATGAAATCCTTCGAAATATGTGTCCAAGGCCTCTTTGGGACCGGCAAGGGCAAAAGCAACCCACTGGCACGAGAACAGCAGGGCTTAGCCCTAGCACAAATCCCACAGGACTGCACAAAAGTACGTACATCCCGTGACAGAGATGGCTACCAGAAGGATCTAGCCACTAACTCTCTGGTACCAAAGATTCCAGGATGACCAGCCAACACCGAACAATAAAGTTCAGAGATAAGTTTATTAGTCCACCTATCAGGGACGAACAGTTTCTCTGCTGGACAACGATCAGGTTTATTCGCCTGAAATTTTTGCAGCACCCGCCGCAAATCAGGGGAGATGGCAGACACAATGACTCCTTCCTTGAGGATACCCGCTGGCTCAGATAAACCCAGAGAGTCGGGCACAAAACTCCTAGACAGAGCATCCGCCTTCACATTTTTAGAGCCCGGAAGGTACGAAATCACAAAGTCGAAGCGGGCAAAAAATAACGACCAACGGGCCTGTCTAGGATTCAAGCGCTTGGCAGACTCGAGATAAGTCAAGTTCTTATGATCAGTCAATACCACCACGCGATGCTTAGCTCCTTCAAGCCAATGACGCCACTCCTCGAATGCCCACTTCATGGCCAGCAACTCTCGATTGCCCACATCATAATTACGCTCAGCGGGCGAAAACTTCCTGGAAAAGAAAGCACATGGTTTCATCACTGAGCAATCAGAACCTCTCTGTGACAAAACCGCCCCTGCTCCAATCTCAGAAGCATCAACCTCGACCTGGAACGGAAGAGAAACATCTGGCTGACACAACACAGGGGCAGAACAAAAACGACGCTTCAACTCCTGAAAAGCTTCCACAGCAGCAGAACACCAATTAACCAAATCAGCACCCTTCTTGGTCAAATCGGTCAATGGTTTGGCAATGCTAGAAAAATTACAGATAAAGCGACGATAAAAATTAGCAAAGCCCAGGAACTTTTGCAGACTTTTCAGAGATGTCGGCTGAATCCAATCCTGGATGGCTTGGACCTTAACTGGATCCATCTCGATAGTAGAAGGGGTAAAGATGAACCCCAAAAATGAAACTTTCTGCACACCGAAGAGACACTTTGATCCCTTCACAAACAAAGAGTTAGCACGCAGGACCTGAAAAACCATTCTGACCTGCTTCACATGAGACTCCCAATCATCTGAGAAGATCAAAATGTCATCCAAGTAAACAATCAGGAATTTATCCAGATACTCACGGAAGATGTCATGCATAAAAGACTGAAACACAGATGGAGCATTGGCAAGTCCGAACGGCATCACTAGATACTCAAAATGACCCTCGGGCGTATTGAATGCAGTTTTCCATTCATCTCCTTGCCTGATTCTCACCAGATTATACACACCACGAAGATCTATCTTAGTGAACCAACTAGCCCCCTTAATCCGAGCAAACAAGTCAGATAACAATGGCAAGGGATACTGAAATTTAACAGTGATCTTATTAAGAAGGCGGTAATCAATACACGGTCTCAGCGAACCATCCTTCTTGGCTACAAAGAAGAACCCTGCTCCCAGTGGTGATGACGATGGGCGAATATGTCCCTTCTCCAGGGATTCCTTCACATAACTGCGCATAGCGGCGTGTTCGGGCACGGATAAATTAAATAATCGACCTTTAGGGAATTTACTACCAGGAATCAAATTGATAGCACAATCACAATCCCTATGCGGAGGTAGAGCATCGGACTTGGGCTCTTCAAATACATCCTGATAATCAGACAAGAACTCTGGGACCTCAGAAGGGGTGGATGACGAAATCGACAAAAATGGAACATCACCATGTACCCCCTGACAACCCCAGCTGGATACCGACATGGAATTCCAATCCAATACTGGATTATGGGTTTGTAGCCATGGCAACCCCAACACGACCACATCATGCAGATTATGCAACACCAGAAAGCGAATAACTTCCTGATGTGCAGGAGCCATGCACATGGTCAGCTGGGCCCAGTATTGAGGTTTATTCTTGGCCAAAGGTGTAGCATCAATTTCTCTCAATGGAATAGGACACCGCAAAGGCTCCAAGAAAAACCCACAACGTTTAGCATAATCCAAATCCATCAGATTCAGGGCAGCGCCGGAATCCACAAACGCCATGACAGAAAACGACAAGAGCATATCAAGGTAATGGACAGAAGGAATTTGGACTGTACAGTACCAATGACGGCAGACCTAGTGGACCGCTTAGTGCGCTTAGGACAATCAGAAATAGCATGAGTGGAATCACCACAGTAGAAACACAGACCATTCAGACGTCTGTATTCCTGCCGTTCAACTCTAGTCATAGTCCTATCGCACTGCATAGGCTCAGGTTTAACCTCAGGCAGTACCGCCAAATGGTGCACAGATTTACGCTCGCGCAAGCGTCGACCGATCTGAATGGCCAAAGACAAAGACTCATTCAAACCAGCAGGCATAGGAAATCCCACCATGACATCCTTAAGAGCCTCAGAGAGACCCTTTCTGAACAAAGCTGCCAGCGCAGATTCATTCCACTGAGTGAGTACTGACCATTTCCTAAATTTCTGACAATATACTTCTATATCATCCTGACCCTGGCACAAAGCCAGCAAATTTTTCTCAGCCTGATCCACTGAATTAGGCTCATCGTACAGCAATCCGAGCGCCAGGAAAAACGCATCGACACTACTCAATGCAGGGTCTCCTGGCGCAAGAGAAAATGCCCAGTCTTGAGGGTCGCCGCGCAAAAAAGAAATAATAATCAAAACCTGTTGAATAGGATTACCAGAAGAATGAGGTTTCAAGGCCAGAAATAGCTTACAATTATTTTTGAAACTTAGAAACTTAGTTCTATCTCCAAAAAAACAAATCAGGAATAGGAATTCTTGGTTCTAACATAGATTTCTGATCAATAGTATCTTGAATTTTTTGTACATTTATAACGAGATTATCCATTGAAGAGCACAGACCCTGAATATCCATGTCCACACCTGTGTCCAGAATCACCCAAATGTCTAGGGGAAAAAAAAAAAAGTGAACACAGAGCAGAAAAAAAAAAAAAAAATGATGTCAGAACTTTTTCTTTCCCTCTATTGAGAATCATTAGTTTGGCTCCTTGTACTGTTATGTTTGCTAATGACAGGTGTTATGAAGGCAATCCAGAAACACAGTGTGCTTAGCGATCAGAGCGCACACAGTGATCTGACAAATACCCAAAAATACAAGAACGAGCTCTGAGACGTGGAAACTCTGTAGACTGCACACCTGATCCTATCCTAAACACAACTAAAAGCGGCTGTGGATTGCGCCTAACAACTACCTAGGCAACTCGGCACAGCCTAAGAAACTAGCTAGCCTGAAGATAGAAAAATAGGCCTGACTTGCCCCAGAGAAATTCCCCAAAGGAAAAGGCAGCCCCCCACATATAATGACTGTGAGTAAGATGAAAAGACAAAACGTAGGGATGAAATAGATTCAGCAAAGTGGGGCCCGATATTCTAGGACAGAGCGAGGACAGTAAAGCGAACTTTGCAGTCTACAAAAAACCCTAAAGCAAAACCACGCAAAGGGGGCAAAAAAAAACCACCGTGCCGAACTAACGGCACGGCGGTACACCCTTTGCGTCTCAGAGCTTCCAGCAAAACAAAAGACAAGCTGGACAGAAAAAAAGCAACAAAAAAGCAAAAAGCACTTAGCTATACAGAGCAGCAGGTCACAGGAACAATCAGGAGAAGCTCAGATCCAACATTGAAACATTGACAAGGAGCAAGGACAGCAGCATCAGGCGGAGTTAAGTAATGAAGCAGTTAACGAGCTCACCAGAACACCTGAGGGAGGAAGCTCAGAAGCTGCAGTACCACTTGTGACCACAGGAGTGAATTCAGCCACAGAATTCACAACACACCTTGTGGTCGGCGCTCACAGCACACCTCCATTTCTGCTACATAGCAGCGAACAGCAGATCGCTGCTATGTAGCAGAGGCGATCGAGTTGTGCCTGCTTCTAGACTCCCATGGAGGCTATTGAAGCATGGCAAAAGTTAAAAAAAAAAAAGTTGAAAAAAATGTTAAAAAAATAAAAAAAAAATATAAAAGTTTAAATCACCCACCTTTCGCCCCAATCAAACTAAATCAATAAAAAAAATATAAAATCTACGCATATTTGGTATCGCCGCGCTCAGAATCGCCCGATCTATCAACCAAAAAAAAAGCATTAACCTGATCGCTAAACAGCGTTCCGGGAAAAATATTTGAAACTCCAGAATTACGTTTTTTGGATCGCCACGACATTGCATTAAAATGCAATAACGGGCGACCAAAAGAACGTATCTGCACCGAAATGCTATCATTAAAAACGTCATCTCGGCACGCAAAAAATAAGCCCTCAACCGACCCCAGATCATGAAAAATGGAGACGCTACGGGTATCGGAATATGGCGCATTTTTTTTTTTTTTTTTTTTTTTTTTTAGCAAAGTGTGGAATTTTTTTTTACCACTTAGGTAAAAAATAACCTAGTCATTTTTGGTGTCTATGAACTCGTACTGGCCTGGAGAATCATAATGTCAGGTCATTTTTAGCATTTAGTGAACCTAGCAAAAAATCCAAACAAAAAACAAGTGTGGGATTGCACTTTTTTTGCAATTTCACCGCACTTGGAATTTTTTTCCCGTTTTCTAGTACACGACATGCTAAAACCAATGATGTCATTCAAAAGTACAACTCGTCCCGCAAAAAATAAGCCCTCACATGGCCAAATTGACGGAAAAATAAAAAAGTTATGGCTCTGGGAAGGAGGGGAGCGAAAAACGAACACGGAAAAACGAAAAATCCCAAGGTCATGAAGGGGTTAACAAACAAACAAAAAAAAGAATTGTGATGTCATTTCTTCTCCAACATCGTCATTTACATACTCCATAATAATGTTTACACACACAGATACATCTATAGATAGATGATAGATAGATCTATCTATAGATACATTTATCTATCTATCGATATATCTATCTATATTTATATCTATCTACAGACATATCTATCTATAGATATATCTATCCATCTATCTATTAATATATCTATCTATAGATATATCTTTAGATAGAGAAAAAAAAAACAACCAGCACTCCTAATGTGAACACATGCAAGCTGCAAACTGCATCAAATAGATAAAAAAGAACACAGCAGCACATGTACATGAATCTAGGCCATATGAAAACACAGACAAATATTCAATATGAATTATACTTCTCAAAAATATTTTTTCACACATTTTTTCCCAAAATTTTTTTTTAATAAAACTTGCAGTAATAGATGAAATGAAGATTCTTAGCGCATAAAATTATGCGCAAAGAATCTTCATTTCATCTATTACTGTACGTTTTATCGCACACTACTGCCCCAGCATATGACCCACTCAGGTAGCACTATCTCACAGTATAAATATCAATTTTTTTGTGTTCAGCATAAAGTGGCTACAACCCCTTCAAAAATTAGGAGTTTAATTATTACCTCACTAAAAACAAGAACAGTATCTAAAGTGCTGACAAGACGAAAATTCACAGAACATTTTCTTGACCCATAGCATGAAAGTGAGGTTAATATTTAAACTTTCCTTACAAAATCTTAACTTTTACCCAAATTAGTTAATGTAAAAATGTATGCACCTCACATCAAAGCTACATCTAGTATTTTGCATGACCTCTATGATTGCTATGGACAGCACCAAGTCTTCTAGCTCAGAGATGATCCCAAAAATAAAGAATTTTATGTAGATAACGTATATCACACCAGAGTAAAGAGCAATAGGCCTATATATATATATACTAGCTATTGAACCCGTTCTACGCCCGGGTGGCGAGCATTTATATTGGTATATGGTCTCTATCCTGGTATGTGCTGCTCCATCCTGCGTCCCCATCCTGTCATGTGCTGCTCCATTCTGCATCCCCATCCTGACATGTGCTGCTCCATCCTGCGTCCCCATCCTGTCATGTGCTGCTCCATCCTGCGCCCCATTCTGTCATGTGCTGCTCCATTCTGCGCCCCCATTCTGTCATGTGCTGCACCATCCTGCGCCCCCGTTCTGTCATGTGCTGCTCCATCCTGCGCCCCCATTCTGTCATGTGCTGCTCCCATCCTGCGCCCCCGTTCTGTCATGTGCTGCTCCATCCAGCGCCCCCGTTCTGTCATGTGCTGCTCCCATCCTGCGCCCCCATTCTGTCATGTGCTGCTCCATCCTGCGCCCCCATTCTGTCATGTGCTGCTCCATCCTGCATCCCCATCCTGTCATGTGCTGCTCCCATCCTGCGCCCCCGTTCTGTCATGTGCTGCTCCCATCCTGCGCCTCCATTCTGTCATTTGCTGCTCCCATCCTGTCATGTGCTGCTCCCATCCTGCGCCCCCGTTCTGTCATGTGCTGCTCCCATCCTGCGCCCCCTATCTGTCATGTACTGCTCCCATCCTGCGCCCCCGTTCTGTCATGTGCTTCTCCCATCCTGCGCCCGTTCTGTCATGTGCTGCTGCCATCCTGCGCCCGTTCTGTCATGTTCTGCTCCCATCCTGCGCCCGTTCTGCCATGTGCTGCTGCCATCCTGCGCCCGTTCTGTCATGTGCTGCTCCCATCCTGCGCCCGTTCTGTCATGTGCTGCAGCCATCCTGCGCCCGTTCTGTCATGTGCTGCTCCCATCCTGCGCCAGTTCTGTCATGTGCTGCTCCCATGCTGCGCCCGTTCTGTCACGTGCTGCTGCCATCCTGCGCCCGTCCTGTCATGTGCTGCTCCCATCCTGCGCCCGTTCTGTCATGTGGTGCTGCCATCCTGCGCCCGTTCTGTCATGTGCTGCTCCCATCCTGCGCCCGTTCTGTCATGTGCTGCTCCCATCCTGCGCCCGTTCTGTCATGTGCTGCTGCCATCCTGCGCCCCCATTCTGTCATGTGCTGCTGCCATCTTGCGCCCGTTCTGTCATGTGCTGCTCCCATCCTGCGCCCGTTCTGTCATGTGCTGCTCCCATCCTGCGCCCCCGTTCTGTCATGTGCTGCTGCCATCCTGCGCCCGTTCTGTCATGTGCTGCTGCCATCCTGCGCCCGTTCTGTCATGTGCTGCTCCCATCCTGCGCCCGTTCTGTCATGTGCTGCTCCCATCCTGCGCCCCCGTTCTGTCATGTGCTGCTCCCATCCTGCGCCCGTTCTGTCATGTGCTGCTCCCATCCTGCGCCCGTTCTGTCACGTGCTGCTGCCATCCAGCGCCCGTCCTGTCATGTGCTGCTCCCATCCTGCGCCCGTTCTGTCATGTGGTGCTGCCATCCTGCGCCCGTTCTGTCATGTGCTGCTCCCATCCTGCGCCCGTTCTGTCATGTGCTGCTCCCATCCTGCGCCCCCGTTCTGTCATGTGCTGCTGCCATCTTGCGCCCGTTCTGTCATGTGCTGCTGCCATCCTGCGCCCGTTCTGTCATGTGCTGCTCCCATCCTGCGCCCCCGTTCTGTCATGTGCTGCTGCCATCCTGCACCCATTCTGTCATGTGCTGCTGCCATCCTGCCCCTGTTCTGTCATGTGCTGCTTCCATCCTGCGCCACCATTGTATGATATGCCCCCCATAAGACGCTCCAGTGTGTATGCCCCCGTATGCTGCTGCCATATAAAAAAAAAAAATACCATACTCACCTATCGTCCGGCTCCACTGCAGGTGTGTCTTCAAGAAAATGGCGCCGGAAAGCGCGGACTGCGCAGGCGCCGGTTCCGGCAGGAGGAATCAGCGCCTGCGCAGTCCGCGCTTTCCGGCGCCATTTTCTTGAAGACACACCTGCAGTGGAGCCGGAGTGTGTCTTCAAGAAAATGGCGCCGGAAAGCGCGGACTGCGCAGGCGCCGATTCCGGCAGCAGGAATCGGCGCCTGCGCAGTCCGCACTTTCCGGCGCCATTTTCTTGAAGACACACTCCGGCTCCTCTGCCTGTGACTGGTAAGTCAGAGGGCGGCGTCGGCGCGCATTAAGCGCGTCATCGCGCCCTGTGAACTGTCACAGCAGAGGAGCCGGGAGACGGAGCCGCACGCAGCGCTGGAACGGGGAAAGGTGAATATACTTACCCTCCTGGCTGTCCCTGAATCTCCGGTGGAGATTGCGGTATGCGTTCAGTGTTTACGCATACCGCGATCTCCTGAGAGCGTCACTCAGTGGGGGCCAGACTGCGCCGGCGCTTTCTATAAAGGCTTCGGACAGAGTGACGCTCCCAGCGTTATATTATAGATATACCGTGAGAAATACTGCACCCCAAAAAGAAAACCAAGGGGTAAAGTGTGCACTGCCACCTTTACAACATGACTACTTTATGATGCCATTATTTGACAAACATCCTTAACATTTTAGCAGCAATTTTTTATATTTTCAAAGAAATGTTAAATAAACTGCAATCATTTTAGGGACCTGTTCACTTTTGCAGTGACTTTGAAGTGCCTCTTTATTGTAACCTCCTAAAAGTCACCCCAGTTTAGAGAATGGAAGCTTCAAAGTATACAAAAGGTTTGCTAATTCTCGAGGTAATTAAAGGGAACCTGTCACCCCGAAAATCGTGGGTGAGGTAATCCCACCGGCATCAGTGGCTTATCTGCAGCATTCTGTAATGCTGTAGATAAGCCCCCGATGTTACCTGAAAAAGGAGAAAAAGACGTTATATTATACTCACCCAGGGGCGGTCCCGCTGCTGGTCAGGTCGGATGGGCGTCTCCGGTCCGCTCCGGCGCCTCCTATCTTCTTTCCATGACGTCCTCTTCTGATCTTCAGCCACGGCTCCGGCGCAGGCATACTTTGCTCTGCCCTCTTGAGGGCAGACAAAGTACTGCAGTGCGCAGGCGCCGGGCCTCTGACCTTTCCGGCGCCTGCGCACTGCAGTACTTTCCTCTGCCCTCAAGAGGGCAGACCAAAGTACGCCTGCGCCGGAGCCGTGGCTGAAGATCAGAAGAGGACGTCATGGAAAGAAGATAGGAGGCGCCGGAGCGGACCGGAGACGCCCATCCAACCTGACCAGCAGCGGGACCGCCCCTGGGTGAGTATAATATAACGTCTTTTTCTCCTTTTTCAGGTAACATCGGGGGCTTATCTACAGCATTACAGAATGCTGCAGATAAGCCCCTGATGCCGGTGGGATTACCTCACACGCGATTTTCGGGGTGACAGGTTCCCTTTAAAATATCCATTAAGTCAAATTCCATTCATCTAGTTACTTTAGCCCCAAATTTTAGCCTTCACAATTATGCAATTTCTCGTGAACGCAGCATTGCCCCATATATAGCAGACACTAACGTTTAATAGCTATATAAAGTATATGTAATTAAGAGTATACAATTAAAGGGATATTACCATCTCCAATATCTTATTCTAATATGTAGCAGGTGTAGTAATAATAATAATAATAATAATATTAGTAAATACCTCCAATTAGAAATATACCATCGTTTTTTGATTCACAATGTCTCTTTCCTCATGTTCAGGCATTGCAGGAGCTTAGGTATCCATGGTTAAGACCACTAGCAACTAGCAGTTAAGTTATTACCTTATAAAGTGACGTGCCAGACTTGAAAAATAGGGCTGTCAGGAAGGTTAATACTGATTACCACGAGACAGGGTTAAGAAACATGGAATGGCAATGTGCAGTACATACCATAGGTTGGACCTGAACAGTGCTCCCAGTCATTTTCTTCAGCTGTATAGTAATTAAAGGAAATATTGATCAGTCCGGGTGATAAAATCATGTATGTAACATGTAGGTATGTGATATATTCATTTATTTATGTATTGTGATGCAGTGACCCATGTAACAGCCAGGGGGCGCTCTGTGTGCGCGCTTCAGGATGTGCTTGGAGGCATAATTATGATGATAATGAAACAGTGTCTGGCATGATTGTAAATGGCCGGTATGTGTCCCAGAGGGAGTCTGCGTTGTAAGCCTGTATTAATGTTGTTCTGGGACTTGTAGTCCCACAAGTATTTGTATAGTTTGTAAAGGGAGGCTTGCAGGGCTAGTTTGAGAGCTAGGCGGGTCGAACTAGCCACACACACCTCCCACCTATGGGAGTGGTTACAACTATGTGATGTGACCAGGGTGTGTGTAACATGGTTCAGAGTGTGGGTTCCTGTATAGCCTGCGTGTTGCAATGTCCTGGAGTGGACTGGATTCCTGGAAGCACATTGTCAGACCATGGACTGAAGGCCTGTGTGTTGGAATGTCCTGGGATAAACTGGATCCCTGGAAGCATATGGTGAGGCCCTGGACTGAATGGTGAGTGTTGCAATGTCCTGGAAAGGACTGGATTTCTGGAAGCAGACGGTGAGACCATGGACTGAAGGCCTGTGTGTTGCAAGCGCATGGGACTGGACTTCGTGAATAGCGCACGGAGAGGCTGTATCTGCAGACACTGGGATGGCTACTGTGTTGGAGAAGCTACAGTTCCTACTGTGGGTCTGGACTATCTGAGGTGCCCTGGTCACAAGGATTGTGATCCCAGTTAGGCAGCTTTTCCCTGGGAATCAGGACTGACAGGAGTCAGTGTGTGGAGCTGGAGCTCCTGTAAGGTAACTCCAGATAAAGGGGGTTATGGGCAGAGAAGTATCTGCCATTGGAACAGACTATCGGTGGTTAATGTGTTCCGTTGATGTAAATAATGAACTGTTTGTGACACGGTTTAAGATGTTTAATAAACTGGATAGACTGTTTATGTGGAGAAACCGTGCCTGAGTGCTTTAATCCCGTGCCAAGTGAGTGTCCCCCAACCCACTTAGGTAGCACTATCTCACAGTATAAATATCATTTTTTTTTGTGCTCAGCATAAAGTGGCTACAACCCCTTCAAAAAGAAGGAGTTTAATTATTACCTCACTAAAAACAAGAACAGTATCTAAAGTGCTGACAAGACGAAAATTCACAGAACATTTTCTTGACCCATAGCATGAAAGTAAGGTTAATATTTAAACTTTCCTTACAAAATCTTAACTTTTACCCAAATTAGTTAATGTAAAAATGAATGTACCTCACATCAAAGCTACTACATCTAGTATTTTGCATGACCTCTATGATTGCTATGGACAGCACCAAGTCTTCTAGCTCAGAGATGATCCCAAAAATAAAGAACTTTATGTAGATAAAGTATATCACACCAGAGTAAAGAGCAATAGGCCTATATATATATATATATATATATATATATATATATATATATATATATATATACCGTGAGAAATACTGCACCCCAAAATGAAGACCGAGGGGTAAAGTGTGCACTGCCACCTTTACAACATGACTACTTTATGATGGCATTATTTGACAAACATCATTAACATTTTAGCAGCAATATTTTATATTTTCAAAGAAATGTTAAATAAACTGCAATTTTAGGGACCTGTTCACTTTTGCAGTGACTTTGAAGTGCCTCTTTATTGTAACCTCCTAAAAGTCACCCCAGTTTAGAGAATGGAAGCTTCAAAGTATACAAAAGGTTTGCTAATTCTCGAGGTAATTAAAATATTCATTAAGTCAAATTCCATTCAGCTAGTTACTTTAGCCCCAAATTTTAGCCTGCACAATTATGCAATTTCTCGTGAACGCAGCATTGCCCCATATATAGCAGACACTAACGTTTAATAGCTATATAAAGTATATGTAATTAAGAGTATACAATTAAAGGGATATTACCATCTCCAATATCCTATTCTAATATGTAGCAGGTGTAGTAATAATAATAATAATAATATTATTATTAAATACCACCTATTAGAAATATACCATCGTTTTTTGATTCACAATGTCTCTTTCCTCATGTTCAGGCATTTCAGAAGCTTAGGTATCCATGGTTAAGACCACTAGCAACTAGCAGATAAGTTATTACCATATAAAGTGACGTGCCAGACTTGAAAAATAGGGCTGTCAGGAAGGTTAATACTGATTACCACGAGACAGGGTTAAGAAACATGGAATGGCAATGTGCAGTACATACCATAGGTTGGACCTGAACAGTGCTCCCAGTCATTTTCTTCAGCTGTATAGTAATTAAAGGAAATATTGATCAGTCCGGGTGATAAAATCACGTATGTAACATGTAGGTATGTGATATATTCATTTATTTATGTATTGTGATGCAGTGACCCATGTTACAGCCAGGGGGCGCTCTGTGTGTGCGCTTCAGGATGTGCTTGGAGGCATAATTATGATGATAATGAAACAGTGTCTGGCATGATTGTAAATGGCCGGTATGTGTCCCAGAGGGAGTCTGCGTTGTAAGTCTGTATTAATGTTGTTCTGGGACCTGTAGTCCCACAAGTATTTGTATAGTTTGTAAAGGGAGGCTTGCAGGGCTAGTTTGAGAGCTAGGCGGGTCGAGCTAGCCACACACACCTCCCACCTATGGGAGTGGTTACAACTATGTGATGTGACCAGGGTTGGTGTAACATGGTTCAGAGTGTGAGTTCCTGTATAGCCTGCGTGTTGGAATGTCATGGAGTGGACTGGATTCCTGGAAGCATATTGTGAGACCATGTGTTAGGAGTCGAGTTTCCTCTGCTGCACAGGGGGAATCTCGATCCGTGTCTGCTGCGGTCTCCCATTCGGTATCGGCCGCAGTGGGCTCTGCTCAGCGGAGACGTCGCTCCCAGCGTCTCTCTGGGGCTGATTCGGTGCATAGGGTCACTACTGCCTTTTCTGGCTTTCCTATGGTACCCTGCACTGATCTGCGGCGAGCGAGCCTCTCTGGGACTAAGTCCTTGTTTACTCACACTGAGCATGCCCAGGGCAGGGTCTCCCATTGGAGGTCGAGGGCCACATGTTCGGTCACATGCTCAGGTGCTGCAGTACATTCCATTGGTCCTTCTGGAAGGTCCTGAAAGGGCAAAACATGCTCAGGTACTGTAGCACTTTCCATTGGTCCTTCTGGAAGGTCCTGAAAGGGCAAAAACTTCAGTAGCAGCTTCCTGTGCTGCAACTATATAAACTGCGCATGACCGCACGGCCATGCGCTAGTATCGTCTTATGCTATATGCTTTGCGCCAATGTGGTCATGTGTTTGAATGTGTTCAGGGACCCGGCTGAAATAAGCCCCTAGAATGCTGGCACCTCCGGCGAGGAGATTGTGTTTAAGTGTGTTCAGGGACCCGGCTGAAATAAGCCCCTAGAATGCTGGCATCTCCGGCGAGGAGTTTTGTATGCATGCATGACCAATCACTGCTCACATCTGGGTAGTTGGCCTGTGCCTCTGTGAAAGTCTAACAGGGCACAGAGCTTTCCTCTCGCGGTTACTCTGTGAAGCTAACAGAGTTGGTATATACCGCCATATAGAGCCGCCATTATTTAGCAGCAGGTGCTTTCCTGTACGGTGGATCCCGGGTTGCGAACGCACCAACTCCATTTAATAAATTATATATTTGGTGCGTTCCGTCAACCTTAACAGTATACTAGCGCCAGGATCTGGCTAAG
This sequence comes from Ranitomeya imitator, assembly GCF_032444005.1. Classification (NCBI taxonomy): domain Eukaryota; kingdom Metazoa; phylum Chordata; class Amphibia; order Anura; family Dendrobatidae; genus Ranitomeya; species Ranitomeya imitator. The sequence continues at coordinate 129,061,626 of NC_091285.1, forward strand.
TAATGGCGGATGAACAGCGATTGCAGGGGTACATCCAGCTGCTGGAGGGCCGGTTGGCGTCTCTTGAGCGTGCAACCTCGGCTGTGGATGTTACCGCAATAGCTGTTCAGGCTGCTAGCGTGGCTGCAGCAGCTTTACCCACTGCCACCTCTGTTCCGACCCTATCTCACCTTCCTTTGCCTGAGAGATACTCTGGGGACAGTAAGTCCTGTAGGGGTTTCGTAAGCCAATGTGGTATACACCTCGAGCTTCTGGCTGCATGTTTCCCTACTGAGCGGGCAAAGGTGGGATTCATAATCTCTCTCCTGTCGGACAGAGCGTTGGAGTGGGCTACGCCGCTGTGGGAGCGCAACGATCATGTGGTGCGGAGTGTTCCTAGGTTTCTGGACACTCTGAAACAGGTCTTTTTAGGACCTCAAGTCACCCATGATACAGCGCTCCAACTGCTGGCTTTGACTGAGGGTTCAACCATGGTCAGCCATTTTGCTGTTCACTTCCGGACATTAGCGTCTGAGTTGGAATGGCCAGATAAAACCCTCATTCCCGTATTTTGGAGGGGGCTGGCTGACCATGTGAAGGACGCTTTGGCCACTAGGGAGATTCCCACCACACTGGAGGAGCTCATAGCCGTATCTACTCGTATTGACCTCCGTTTTAACGAGCGGAGGTTGGAGCGAGCCCAGTGTAGGCAGAGGTTTCGGCTGGCTCCCACCTTCGCCAAACCTTTGGAATCTCCAGTCCAGGCATCCGAGTCACATGAGGCCTTAGAGGTGACACGAGCGGGATCCAAGTCTCAGTCTGCCCGTGCACATAAGGTCCGTCATGTTTGCCAGCAGTCAGGACACCTTGCCTCCAAGGGTCCTCAGCGGTCGGGGAAACGTCAGCGTCTAGTGGCAGTTGGAGGAGGTACACTAGACACGGCGACATTTGCCTCAAAGTTGTCCTTCAAGGGGACAATTACCATAGGCCCATCCACTCTTATGGTCGAGCTATGCGTGGATTCTGGGGCAGAGGGTAACTTTATGTCTTCCGCTTTTGCCCAGCGTCACGCAATACCCTTGGTGATGCTCGCCAAGCCGGTAACCGTTCGAGTGGTAAATGGGTCAACACTACCTTCACAGATTACCCACCAAACCATTCCTTTCACGCTATCTGTGTCTCCATCACATCAGGAGATAATCTCCCTATTAGTCATTCCTGAGGGAATTGATGAGGTCCTGTTTGGGATACCATGGCTTCGCTACCATTCTCCTCATATTGAGTGGTCCTCTGGGAGAATTTTGGGTTGGAGTAAATCTTGCGAGGGTAGATGTCTGAGGGAGTGCGTTCAGGTTGCTACTACACAGGTACCCGCAGATCTTTCCTCTCTCCCCAAGCACTAATGGCCCTATGCAGACGTGTTCTCCAAAAGAGCTGCGGAGACCCTTCCGCCTCACCGCCCCTATGACTGTCCTATTGACCTCTTGCCTGGTGCTGAGCCTCCCCGGGGTCGAGTCTATCCGTTATCTCTCCCGGAGACGGAGGCAATGTCCCAGTACATCCAGGAGAATCTGGCAAGAGGATTCATTAGGAAGTCAGTGTCACCGGCAGGGGCAGGGTTCTTCTTCGTACAGAAGAAGACTGGAGACTTACGTCCATGCATAGACTACAGGGGTCTTAACGCCATCACCGTTAAGAACAAGTACCCACTACCCCTGATATCTGAGCTGTTTGATAGGCTACGGGGAGCGAGGGTATTTACAAAATTAGATCTGCGGGGTGCTTACAACCTGATTCGCATCCGTGAGGGGGATGAATGGAAGACGGCTTTTAACACCAGGGATGGGCACTATGAATATCTGGTGATGCCCTTCGGGCTCTGTAATGCCCCAGCCGTTTTCCAAGATTTTGTGAACGACATCTTCCGGGATATTCTAACCACCTCAGTCGTAGTCTATCTGGATGATATTCTCATCTTCTCTCCAGATATTGACTCCCATCGGAGAGATGTTTGCAAAGTCTTCGATCTCTTACGGGCAAACTTCCTCTACGCCAAGTTGGAGAAGTGTGTGTTTGAGCAGGAGTCCTTGCCTTTCCTTGGTTATATCATCTCTGCCCAGGGTTTGGCTATGGATCCTGCCAAGCTACAGGCTGTAATGGACTGGCAGGAACCCCATTCTCTTAAAGCGGTGCAGCGCTTTATGGGGTTCATTAATTACTATCGCCAGTTCATTCCACACTTCTCAACTTTGGTAGCTCCCTTGGTTGCCCTCACCAAGAAGGGAGCAAATCCCAAGTTGTGGTCAGAGGAGGTCTCCAAAGCCTTTCTCTCGATCAAGTCACACTTCGCTAGCGCTCCCATCCTACATCGCCCCGATGTTGATAAGCCATTTATCTTGGAGGTGGATGCCTCATCCGTTGGTGCTGGAGCAGTCCTTTTCCAAAAGGATGCCCAAGGTCGGAAGCATCCTTGCTTCTTCTTCTCCAAGACCTTCACACCAGCGGAGAGGAATTATTCCATCGGGGACAGGGAGTTGCTGGCCATGAAGTTGGCTTTTTCGGAGTGGAGACATCTCTTGGAGGGAGCTCGCTTTCCCTTCCAAGTCTTCACTGACCATAAGAACTTGGTGTATCTGCAAACGGCCCAGCGGCTGAATTCTCGCCAGGCTAGATGGTCCCTGTTCTTCTCCCGGATCCATTTTACTCTCCATTTCCTCTCCAGGGAGAAGAACGTTCGTGCTGACGCTCTCTCCCGCTCCGTGGTGTCATCGGAGGAGGAGCCTCGGCTTATTGTCCCTTCTGAGAGCCTGAGAACTGTAGCTCCGGTTTCGCTAGAGTCTGTGCCCCCGGGCAAGACTTTCGTACCAGCTAACTTGCGACCGGAGGTTCTCTCTTGGGCTCACTCCTACAGAGTGAGTGGGCATTTTGGGACCAAGAGGACATCCGAGCTTCTGGCGAGAACATACTGGTGGCCGCATATGGCCCGAGATGTCAAGGACTATATTCAGGCGTGCGTTTCTTGCGCCCAGAATCGGTCTCCTTGGCAACGGCCTGCTGGGTTGCTTTACCCTCTACCGATGGCAGACAGGCCCTGGGAGATGGTCGGGATGGACTTTGTGGTGGGTCTACCCATGTCGCGTGGCTGCTCCATTATTTGGGTTGTCACCGACCATTTCTCCAAGATGGTGCATTTGGTGCCGCTTCCTCGGTTACCCTCAGCACGGGCCTTGGCGGTGTTGTTCATTAAACACGTTTTCCGTTTGCATGGTATGCCTGATAAGATTGTCAGCGATCGGGGTCCCCAGTTCGCATCTCGGTTTTGCAGAGAGCTCTGCCGTTTACTCAGCATAGAGTTAAACCTCTCCTCTGCATACCATCCCGAGACGAATGGGTTGGTGGAGAGAACCAACCAGACTCTGGTGACATATTTGCGACATTTCGTCTCTGCTAGGCAGGATGACTGGGCATCTTTGCTACCTTGGGCGGAATTTGCCCTGAACAACGCCGTAGCCGATTCCACTGGGCAAACTCCTTTTCTCCATAATTACGGCCAGCATCCGCGTGTCCCTGTGCCCATGCCCGTGTCATCCACCGATTCTAGGGTGGCAGACTGGGCGGTGGAGGCACGTGACATCTGGGACCGCACACAGGATGCCATCCGGGCCTCCAAGGAGAGAATGAGTGTTTCGGCTGATACACACCGGCGGCCCGCTCCGGTCTTTGCTCCTGGCGACTTAGTGTGGCTCTCCGCCCATAACATCAGGCTGCGAGTTGAGTCCATAAGTTTGCTCCTCGCTACATTGGCCCGTTTAAGGTTTTGGAACAGGTCAACCCTGTGGTCTACCGTTTGGCTATTCCTCCACGCCTTGGTATCACCGATACTTTCCACGTTTCCCTCTTAAAGCCCGTTCATTTGTCCCGGTTTTCCGAGTCATCTGCTGGGACATCGGGTTCATCCACGGATGAGTTTGAGGTGAATGCTATTGTGGGGTGCAAGGTGGTACGTGGCAAGAAATTTTTTCTGGTGGACTGGAAGGGTCACGGCCCAGAGGATAGAACCTGGGAGCCTGTGGAGCACATTCGGGCTCCGCTGCTTATCGCAGCTTTTGAGCGTAGTGAGGCTCAAGGAGGGGGGGCCCTAGGAGGGGAGGTAATGTTAGGAGTCGAGTTTCCTCTGCTGCACAGGGGGAATCTCGATCCGTGTCTGCTGCGGTCTCCCATTCGGTATCGGCCGCAGTGGGCTCTGCTCAGCGGAGACGTCTCTCCCAGCTGGGGCTGATTCGGTGCATAGGGTCACTACTGCCTTTTCTGGCTTTCCTATGGTACCCTGCACTGATCTGCGGCGAGCGAGCCTCTCTGGGACTAAGTCCTTGTTTACTCACACTGAGCATGCCCAGAGCAGGGTCTCCCATTGGAGGTCGAGGGCCACATGTTCGGTCACATGCTCAGGTGCTGCAGTACATTCCATTGGTCCTTCTGGAAGGTCCTGAAAGGGCAAAACATGCTCAGGTACTGTAGCACTTTCCATTGGTCCTTCTGGAAGGTCCTGAAAGGGCAAAAACTTCAGTAGCAGCTTCCTGTGCTGCAACTACATAAACTGCGCATGACCGCACGGCCATGCGCTAGTATCGTCTTATGCTATATGCTTTGCACCAATGTGGTCATGTGTTTGAATGTGTTCAGGGACCCGGCTGAAATAAGCCCCTAGAACGCTGGCACCTCCGGCGAGGAGATTGTGTTTAAGTGTGTTCAGGGACCCGGCTGAAATAAGCCCCTAGAATGCTGGCATCTCCGGCGAGGAGTTTTGTATGCATGCATGACCACTCACTGCTCACATCTGGGTAGTTGGCCTGTGCCTCTGTAAAAGTCTAACAGGGCACAGAGCTTTCCTCTCGCGGTTACTCTGTGAAGCTAACAGAGTTGGTATATACCGCCATATAGAGCCGCCATTATTTAGCAGCAGGTGCTTTCCTGCACGGTGGATCCCGGGTTGCGAACGCACCAATTCCATTTAATAAATTATATATTTGGTGCGTTCCGTCAACCCTAACACCATGGACTGAAGGCCTGTGTGTTGGAATGTCCTGGGATGGATTGGATCCCTGGAAGCACATGGTGAGGCCATGGACTGAATGGTGAGTGTGTTGCAATGTCCTGGAAAGGACTGGATTCCTGGGGCAGACGGTGAGACCATGGACTGAAGGCCTGTGTGTTGGAAGCGCATGGGACTGGACTTCCTGAATAGCGCACGGAGAGGCTGTATCTGCAGACACTGGGATGGCTACTGTGTTGGAGAAGCTACAGTTCCTACTGTGGGTTTGGACTATCTGAGGTGCCCTGGTCACAAGGATTGTGATCCCAGTTAGGCAGTTTTCCCTGGGAATCAGGACTGACAGGAGTCAGTGTGTGGAGCTGGAGCTCCTGCAAAGTAACTCCAGATAAAGGGGGTTATGGGCAGAGAAGTATCTGCCATTGGAACAGACTGTCGGTGGTTAATGTGTTCCGTTGATGTAAATAATGAACTGTTTGTGACATGGTTTAAGATGTTTAATAAACTGGATAGACTGCTTATGTGGACAAACCGTGCCTGAGTGCTTTAATCCCGTGCCAAGTGAGTGTCCCCCAACCCACTCAGGTAGCACTATCTCACAGTATAAATATCATTTTTTTTTTGGTGCTCAGCATAAAGTGGCTACAACCCCTTCAAAAAGAAGGAGTTTAATTATTACCTCACTAAAAACAAGAACAGTATCTAAAGTGCTGACAAGACGAAAATTCACAGAACATTTTCTTGACCCATAGCATGAAAGTAAGGTTAATATTTAAACTTTCCTTACAAAATCTTAACTTTTACCCAAATTAGTTAATGTAAAAATGAATGTACCTCACATCAAAGCTACTACATCTAGTATTTTGCATGACCTCTATGATTGCTATGGACAGCACCAAGTCTTCTAGCTCAGAGATGATCCCAAAAATAAAGAACTTTATGTAGATAAAGTATATCACACCAGAGTAAAGAGCAATAGGCATATATATATATATATATATATATATATATATATATATATACATATATATATACATATATATATATATACCGTGAGAAATACTGCACCCCAAAATGAAGACCGAGGGGTAAAGTGTGCACTGCCACCTTTACAACATGACTACTTTATGATGGCATTATTTGACAAACATCATTAACATTTTAGCAGCAATTTTTTATATTTTCAAAGAAATGTTAAATAAACTGCAATTTTAGGGACCTGTTCACTTTTGCAGTGACTTTGAAGTGCCTCTTTATTGTAACCTCCTAAAAGTCACCCCAGTTTAGAGAATGGAAGCTTCAAAGTATACAAAAGGTTTGCTAATTCTCGAGGTAATTAAAATATTCATTAAGTCAAATTCCATTCAGCTAGTTACTTTAGCCCCAAATTTTAGCCTTCACAATTATGCAATTTCTCGTGAACGCAGCATTGCCCCATATATAGCAGACACTAACGTTTAATAGCTATATAAAGTATATGTAATTAAGAGTATACAATTAAAGGGATATTACCATCTCCAATATCCTATTCTAATATGTAGCAGGTGTAGTAATAATAATAATAATAATATTAGTAAATACCACGAATTAGAAATATACCATCGTTTTTTGATTCACAATGTCTCTTTTCTCATGTTCAGGCATTGCAAAAGCTTAGCTATCCATGGTTAAGACCACTAGCAACTAGAAGATAAGTTATTACCATATAAAGTGACGTGCCAGACTTGAAAAATAGGGCTGTCAGGAAGGTTAATACTGATTACCACGAGACAGGGTTAAGAAACATGGAATGGCAATGTGCAGTACATACCATAGGTTGGACCTGAACAGTGCTCCCAGTCATTTTCTTCAGCTGTATAGTAATTAAAGGAAATATTGATCAGTCCGGGTGATAAAATCACGTATGTAACATGTAGGTATGTGATATATTCATTTATTTATGTATTGTGATGCAGTGACCCATGTTACAGCCAGGGGGCGCTCTGTGTGCGCGCTTCAGGATGTGCTTGGAGGCATAATTATGATGATAATGAAACAGTGTCTGGCATGATTGTAAATGGCCGGTATGTGTCACAGAGGGAGTCTGCGTTGTAAGTCTGTATTAATGTTGTTCTGGGACCTATAGTCCCACAAGTATTTGTATAGTTTGTAAAGGGAGGCTTGCAGGGCTAGTTTGAGAGCTAGGCGGGTCGAGCTAGCCACACACACCTCCCACCTATGGGAGTGGTTACAACTATGTGATGTGACCAAGGTTGGTGTAACATGGTTCAGAGTGTGAGTTCCTGTATAGCCTGCGTTTTGGAATGTCCTGGAGTGGGCTGGATTCCTGGAAGCATATTGTGAGACCATGGACTGAAGGCCTGTGTGTTGGAATGTCCTGGGATGGATTGGATCCCTGGAAGCACATGGTGAGGCCATGGACTGAATGGTGAGTGTGTTGCAATGTCCTGGAAAGGACTGGATTCCTGGAAGCAGACGGTGAGACCATGGACTGAAGGCCTGTGTGTTCAAAGCGCATGGGACTGGACTTCCTGAATAGCGCACAGAGAGGCTGTATCTGCAGACACTGGGATGGCTACTGTGTTGGAGAAGCTACAGTTCCTACTGTGGGTCTGGACTATCTGAGGTGCCCTGGTCACAAGGATTGTGATCCCAGTTAGGCAGTTTTCCCTGGGAATCAGGACTGACAGGAGTCAGTGTGTGGAGCTGGAGCTCCTGCAAATTAACTCCAGATAAAGGGGGTTATGGGCAGAGAAGTATCTGCCATTGGAACAGACTGTCGGTGGTTAATGTGTTCCGTTGATGTAAATAATGAACTGTTTGTGACACGGTTTAAGATGTTTAATAAACTGGATAGACTGTTTATGTGGAGAAACCGTGCCTGAGTGCTTTAAGCCCGTGCCAAGTGAGTGTCCCCCAACCCACTCAGGTAGCTCTATCTCACAGTATAAATATAATTTTTTTTGTGCTCAGCATAAAGTGGCTACAACCCCTTCAAAAAGAAGGAGTTGAATTATTACCTCACTAAAAACAAGCAAGAACAGTATCTAAAGTGCTGACAAGACGAAAATTCACAGAACATTTTCTTGACCCATAGCATGAAAGTAAGGTTCATATTTAAACTTTCCTTACAAAATCTTACTTTTTACCAAAATTAGTTAATGTAAAAATGTATGCACCGCACATCAAAGCTACTACATCTAGTATTTTGCATGACCTCTATGATTGCTATGGACAGCACCAAGTCTTCTAGCTCAGAGATGATCCCAAAAATAAAGAACCTTTATGTAGATAAAGTATATCACACCAGAGTAAAGAGCAATAGGCCTATATATATATACCGTGAGAAATACTGCACCACAAAATGAAGACCGAGGGGTAAAGTGTGCACTGCCACCTTTACAACATGACTACTTTATGATGGCATTATTTGACAAACATCCTTAACATTTTAGCAGCAATTTTTTATATTTTCAAAGAAATGTTAAACTGCAATCATTTTAGGGACCTGTTCACTTTTGCAGTGACTTTGAAGTGTCTCTTTATTGTAACCTCCTAAAAGTCACCCCAGTTTAGAGAATGGTAGCTTCAAAGTGTACAAAAATTTTGCTAATCCTTGAGGTACTTAACATTAAATAATGCAAAATGGAATAAAAAAATAAAATACCCATTAAGTCAAATTCCATTCAGCTAGTTACTTTAGCCCCAAATTTTAGACTGCACAATTATGCAATTTCTCCTGAACGCAGCATTGCCCCATATATAGCAGACACTAACGTTTTATAGCTATATAAAGTATGCGTAATTAAGAGTATACAATTAAAGGGATATTACCATCTCTAATATCCTATTCCAATATGTAGCAGGTGTAGTAATAATAATAATACTAATAATAATATTAGTAAATATCTCCAATTAGAAATATACCATCGTTTTTTGATTCACAATGTCTCTTTCCTCATGTTCAGGCATTGCAGGAGCTTAGGTATCCATAATTAATACCACTAGCAACTAGCAGATAAGTTATTACCTTATAAAGTGACGTGCCAGACTTGAAAAATAGGGCTGTCAGGAAGGTTAATACTGATTACCACGAGACAGGGTTAAGAAACATGGAATGGCAATGTGCAGTACATACCATTAGCTGGCTGTGAAGGGTCCTCGCAGTCATACTCTTCCTCTGTATAGTAATTAAAGGAAATATTGATCAGTCCGGATGATAAAATCACGTATGTAACATGTAGGTGTGTGATATATTTATTTATGTTTTGTGATGCAGTGACCCATGTTACAGCCAGGGGGCGCTCTGTGTGTGCGCTTCAGGATGTGCTTGGAGGCATAATTATGATGATAATGAAACAGTGTCTGGCATGATTGTAAATGGCCAGTATGTGTTGCAGAGGGAGTCTGCATTGTAAGTCTGTATTAATATTGTTCTGGGACCTGTAGTCCCACAAGTATTTGAATAGTGTGTAAAGGGAGGCTTGCAGGGCTAGTTTGAGAGCTAGGCGGGTCGAACTAGCCACACAAACCTCCCACCAATGGGAGAGGTTACAACTATGTAATGTGACCAGGGTGTGTGTAACATGGTTCAGACTGTGAGTTTCTGTATAACCTGTGTGTTGGAATGTCCTGGAGTGGACTGGATTCCTGGACGCACATTGTGAGACCCTGGACTGAAGGCCTGTGTGTTGGAATGTCCTGGGATGGACTGGATTCCTAGAAGCACATGGTGAGGCCATGGACTGAATGTTGAGTGTGTTGGAAAGGACTGGATTCCTGGAAGCACAGGGTGAGACCATGGACTGAAGGCCTGTGTGTTGCAAGCGCACGGGACTGGACTTCCTGAATAGCGCACGGAGAGGCTGTATCTGCAGAGCCTGGGACGCTACTGTGTTGGAGTAGCTACAGTTCCTACTGTGGGTCTGGACTATCTGAGGTGCCCTGGTCACAAGGATGGTGATCCCAGTGAGGCAGCTTTTCCCTGGGAATCGGGACAGACAGGAGTCAGTGTGTGGAGCTGGAGCTCCTGTAAGGTAACTCCAGATAAAGGGGGTTATGGGCAGAGAAGTATCTGCCATTGGAACAGACTGTCGTTGGTTAATGTGTTCCATTGATGTAAATAATGAACTGTTTGTGACATGGTTTAAGATGTTTAATAAACTGGATAGACTGTTTATTTGGAGAAACCGTGCCTGAGTGCTTTAATCCCGTGCCAAGTGAGTGTCCCCCAACCCACTCAGGTAGCACTATCCCACAGTATAAATATCATTTTTTTGTGCTCGGCATAAAGTGGCTACAACCCCTTTAAAAAGTAGAAGTTTAATTAATAACTCACTAAAAACAAGAACAGTATCCAAAATGCTGACAAGATGGAAATTCACAAAACATTTTCTTGACCCATAGCATGAAAGTGAGGTTAATATTTAAACTTTCCTTACAAAATCTTAAATTTTACCCAAATTAGTTAATGTAAAAATGAATGCACCTCACATCAAAGCTACTACATCTAGTATTTTGCATGACCTCTATGATTTCTAAGAACAGCACCAAGTCTTCTAGCTCAGAGATGATCCCACCCCGCCCCCCAAAAAAAAAAATGCTAATCCTCGAGGTACTTAACATTAACACCTTCATTTTCGCTCCCCACCTTCCCAGAGCCATAACTTTTTTATTTTTCCGAAAAAAAAGAATATGTGAGCGGGCACCACTGAAATAACGTCTATGATAGATGCAAGGTGCTACATATGCGCCAATAAATACTTGTACAAAAAAAGAGAGAAAAGAAGCGCAACAAAATAACAAAATGACAGCGTAAATAATAATGCTCACTAGTCTGAATGGGGCCCACTGGCTCCCAAGACTAAATGGTGAGTGTATGAGAGAAAAAAAACAAAAAACGTTGTAATAGACAGTGCAGACAAAATGCTGCAAGGCATAAGGATCAGGGCTTTCCAATAGAGAAAATATAATAAAATAACACACTGCCACAGCTAGTAGATGATTCACTGAATGAAGGCTCAGCTGACTAAACATTGAAGCTGAAGTTTTAACAAAGCTGTGACACTGCTGGGAATAGCCCCGCCAGAGTGCCTGCAGCACACGGTGTGCACAATGCTAGCAGCACATTAACATAATGACAGCATAAATGGTGATACTCACTAGTCTGTATGGGGCCCACTGGCTCCCTACGCGTATCGCTACTCACGGTAGCTTCGTCAGGGGAAGTGCTTTTTGACCGTACTCCTTTATCCAGAGGGTACGGTAGTGATATGTTTGGGTATGTTTTTACATGCTGTTTTAAATGTTTTTATATGTATAGGCACTGTGTTTTTCCGCCTCAATAAAGCATTGTTCACATTTTCTAAATAACAGCTGAGTGTGCACATTTATTGCGCTTTTTTATTTTTCCGTCAATATGGCCACGTGAGGGCTTATTTTTTGAGGGACGAGTTGTACTTTTGAACGACACCATTGGTTTTACCATGTCTTGTATTAGAAAATGGGAAAAAAAATTCCAAGTGTGGTGAAATTGCAAAAAAAAAGTGCAATCCCACACTTGTTTTTTGTTTGGCTTTTTTGCTATGTTCACTGAATACTAAAACCTGCCATTCTGATTCTCTAGGTTATTACGAGTTCACCTAACATGTCTAAGTTATTTTTTATCTATGAGGTAAAAAAAAATCAAAACTTTGCTATAAAAAAAAAGGCGCCATTTTCCGATACCCATAGCGTGTCCATTTTTTGTGATTTGGGGTCAGGTGAAGGATTATTTTTTGAGTGCCAAGCTGACGTTTTTAATGATACCACTTTTGTGCAGATACGTTGCTAATTATCGCCCGTTATTGCATTTTAATGCAATGTCGTGGCAACCAAAAAAAACGTAATTCTGGCATTTCAAAATTTTTTTCATGCTACGCTGTTTAGCGATCAGGTTAATTTTTTTTTTATTGATAGATCGGGCGATTCTGAACGCGGCAATACCAAATATGTGTAGGTTTGATTTTTTTATTGTTTTATTCTGGATGGGGCGAAAGGGGGTGATTTAAACTTACGGTATATATTTTTTTTATTTTTTTTCATATTTTTAAAAACATTTTTTTAACTTTTGCCATGCTTCAATAGCCTCCATGGGAGGCTAGAAGCTGGCACAACTCGATTGGCTCAGCTACATAGCAGCGATCATCAGATCGCTGCTATGTAGCTGAATTGTAGGCTTGCTATGAGCACGTCGACCACAGGGTTGCGCTCACAGTAGGCTGGCATCAGCAACCATAGAGGTCTCAAGGACCTCTATGTTTACTATCCTGAGGCATCGCTGACCCCCGATCATGTAACGGGGCCGGTGATGCGCTCATATTCCGGCCGCGTGGCAGGAAGGTGTGGTTAAATGACGTGGTCAACGTTTGACAGCGGCATTTAACAGGTTAACAGCAGCAGGTGGATCGCGATTCCACCTGACGCTATTGCGTGCAGATGTCAGCAGTACATAACAGCTGACATGTCGCGATTTTGATGTGGGCTCAGCGCTGGAGCCCACATCAAAGGGGGAGACACGACATGCGCCGTACTAGTACGGCGCATGTCGTGAAGGGGTTAATTAATGCCAAATGGAATTAAAAAAAAATTAAATTCCAGTAAGTCAAATTCCATTCAGCTAAATTGTTACGTCAACCTCAAATTTTAGCCTTCACAGCTAGGCTATGTGCGCACGTTGAGTATTTGCTTACAGATATTTATGCAAGGTTTCTGCATCTCTTGGCAGGTAAAATGCTGCAAAAAAAGTTTTTAACACGTTTTTTGTATGTATTTTTGTACACTAATGAAATCTTTTTTAAGCTAAAAAAAGATATTTAAAAAAAACAGTTTTGTGATGTAATTTCTTGGTTCAACACCAACTTTTTCATGCTGATACAGTGTGGCATCAGGGCTTGGTGTCAGCAGCTGTCATTGACACCTAGCTCTAGGCTGAGTAATAAAAAGGTATCAGCCTGACATCTTCATCACTAAGCCGATAAGTAAGCACAAACATACAAACACAGTCATCAACAATGAAAAACAGCAACAAATGGGAAAAAAAAAATTGCGTGGGCTCCCATAGAATTTTAATAATCAGCAGACAGAAAAGCTGCAGGCTGAGGACTGATTTTAATATTGTGGGAAGGAGCCAATAGCCATAAAGGTTCCAAGGCTATTAATATCACCTCACAGCTGTTTGCTTAGCCTTTACTGGCTAGTTTACAAGGGGACCCCAGAAAAAAAAATTGACATAGGGTCCCCCTATAAAATCTAAGCAGCAAAGGCTAGGCTGTTGGCTACCTAATAGCCTAAAAAGGGGCCATGGATATACGCCCCTCCATACTAAAAACATCAGCTCTTAGCAGCCCCAGAAAAGGCGCATCTATAAGATGCGCCAAATCTGGCAGTTAGCCTCGCTCTTCCCACTTGTCCTGTAGTAGTGGCAAATGAGGTTCATATTTGTGGGGTTGATGTCACCTTTGTATTGTCAGGTGACATCAAGCCCACAGGTTAGTAATAGAGAGGCGTCTATAAGACACCTATCCATTAGTAACCCCATAGCGATATTGTATAAAAACACACACATAAAAACACACACACCCAGAAGTCCTTTATTTGAAATAATGACACAGACTCCTTTAATGAATCTTAACCCCTTAGCGACCGCCGATACGCCTTTTAACGGCGGTCGCTAAGGGTACTTAAACCACAGCGCCGTTAATTAACGGCGCTGTGGAAAAAGTAAATAGCGCCCCCCAGAGTCGGATTTTCTCCGAGGTCTCGGCTGCCGGGGATAGCCGAGGCCCCAGAGAACATGATTCGGGGCTTTTTTTACCGACCCCACATTTGCGATCGCCGGTAATTAACCGTTTACCGGCGATTGCAAAAAAAAAAAAAAAAAAAACGCGATCTCTTTTTAATTTCTCTGTCCTCCGATGTGATCGCACATCAGAGGACAGAGAAAGGGGGTCCCAGATAGCCCCCCAATACTCACCTATCTCCCCCGGTGCTCCTCGTGTCTCCCGGTGGGAGCCGCCATCTTCAAAATGGCGGGCGCATGCGCAGTGCGCCCGCCGGCCGGCACCGCGAGACTCTTTGGGGTCTCGGCTGCCGGGGGTAGCTGAGACCCCAAAGAACATGATCTGTTTTGCGATCGCCGGTAATTAACTGTTTACCGGCGACCGCAAAAAAAAATAAAAAATCAAAGTGTAGTTCTCTGTCCTCTGATGTGATCGCACATCAGAGGACAGAGAAATAGGGGGATTCGGGGACCCTGCCATACTCACCTGTGTCCCTGGATCCTCCTGCTGCTCCTCCTGGCTGCAGGGGAAAAGAAAATGGCGGGCGTATGCGCAGTGCGCCCGCCATCTATCGCCATCTACCGGCAGACAGGAGAAGAGCAGTTGGGTCTAAAATTAGGGTTAGGGTTAGGGCTAGGGTTACGGCTACGGTTAGGGCTAGGGTTACGGTTAGGGCTAGGGTTAGGGATAGGGCTAGGGTTAGGGATAGGGTTAGGGCTAGAATTAGGGCTAGGGTCAGGGTTGGGGCTAAATTTAGGGTTAGGGTTGGGGCTAAATTCAGGGATAGGGTTCTTTCACACTTACGTCGGTACGGGGCCGTCGCAAAGCGTCGGCCCGACATACCGACGCACGTTGTGAAAATTGTGCGCAACGTGGGCAGCGGATGTAGTTTTTCAACGCATCCGCTGCCCAATCTATGTCCTGGGGAGGGGCGGAGTTACGGCCACGCATGCGCGGTCAGAAATGGCGGACGCGACGTACAAAAAAACGTTACATTGAACGTTTTTGGTACCGACGGTCCGCCAAAACAAAACTGATCCAGTGAACGACGGACGCGACGTATGGCCATCCGTCACGATCCTTCGGCAATACAAGTCTATGGGCAAAAAAACGCATCCTGCGGGCACATTTGGAGGATCCGTTTTTTGTCCAAAACGACGGATTGCGACGGATGCCAAACGACGCAAGTGTGAAAGTAGCCTTAGGGCTAGGGTTAGGGTTGGGGCTAAAGTTAGGGCTAGGGTTGGGGCTAAAGTTAGGGATAGATTTGGGGTTAGGGTTTGGATTAGAGTTGGTATTAGGGTTAAAGTTGGCATTAGGGTTACGCTTGGGATAAGGGTTAGGTTTGGGATTAGGGTTAAGATTAGGGTTGTGATTAGGGGTGTATTGGAATTAGGGTTAGGTTTGAGGTTAGGGTTGAGATTAGGATTAGGGGTGTGTTGGATTTATGGTTTTGATTAGGGTTATGGTTAGGGTTGATATTAGGGTTGTTTTGGGGTAAGGGTTGTGATTATCATTAGGGTTAGTGATTAAGATTATGGATCGGGTTGGGATTAGGGTTAGGGGTGTGTTGGGGTTAGGGTTGGAGCTAGAATTGGGGGGTTTACACTGTTTAGTTACAGCAGGGGGTCTCCAAACACGACAGCCAATTTTGCGCTCAAAAAGTCAAACAGTGGGTTACCCCCACATATGGGGCATCAGCGTAATCGGGATAAATTGGACAACAACTTTTGGGGTCCAATTTCTCCTGTTACCCTTGTGAAAATAAAAACTTGGGGGCTACAAAATCTTTTTTGTGGAAAAAAAAATATTTTTTTTATTTTCACGACTCTGCATTCTAAACTTCTGTGAAGCACTTGGGCATTCAAAGTTCTCACCACACATCTAGATAAGTTCCTTGGGGGGTCTAGTTTCCAAAATGGGGTCACTTGTGGGGGGTTTCCACTGTTTAGGCACATCAGGGGCTCTCCAAACGCGACATGGCATCCAATCTCAATTCCAGACAGTTCTACATTGAAAAAGTAAAACGGCACTCCTTCTCTTCCAAGCTCTGCGGTGCGCCCAAACAGTGGTTTACCCCCACATATTGTGTATCGACGTACTCAGGAGAAATTGCACTACAACGTTTGTGGTCTAATTTCTCCTGTTACCCTTGTGAAAACAAAAATTTGGGGGCAAAAAAATCATTTTTGTAGAAAAAATGCGATTTTTTTATTTTCACGGCTCAACGTTATAAACTTCTGTGAAGCACATGGGGCTTCAAAGTGCCCACCACACATCTAGATAAGTTCCTTAAGGGGTCTAGTTTCCAAAATGGTGTCACTTGTGGGGGGTTTCCACTGTTTAGGCACATCAGGGGCTCTCCAAACGCGACATGGCGTCCAATCTCAATTCCAGCCAATTCTGCACTGAAAAAGTCAAACGGCGCTCCTTCACTTCCAAGTTCTGCGGTGCGCCCAAACAGTGGTTTACCCCCACATATGGGGTATTGGCGTATTCAGGAGAAATTGCATAACAAAATTTATGGTTACATTTGTCACCTATTGATTAACATTGGTCCGAGTGCAATCCGATTTTTTATCGGATTGCACTCGTCCGTTTTCCTCACAAGTGGAGATGAGCCCTTAAGGTTAGATCTCTTTAAGGGCTCTTTCATAGGTCACCACACCTAAGACACTGACACAGGTAGACCCATTGAGTGAAAGGGTCTGTGCACATGTAAGTTTTGCCCACGTCACCGTGTCCGTGGGCAAAACATGCTGACATGTCCATTTTTTTACCATCAGCAAGGGCTGCAAAACGTCCCTCACACACGCACTGGGAAACGCCAAACCGTCCCGCAAAAAACAAGCACCAACATAGCTCGCTCGGCAAAAAAATTTAAAAGTTACAGCTCTTAGAATAGGACAATGCAAAAACAAGTCCATTTTGCTAAAATACTGTTTAAGTGTGTAAAAATAGCAAATCATTAAAAACAAAAAATAAATCAGGTATCGTTTCAATTGTATCGACCCAATGAACAAATCGGTCATATCACTTTTAGTGCACAGTTAACGGCACAAAATAAAAACAATAACTGAATTGCTCGGTTTTGTTCATTCTGGGTCTATAAAATTTGAATAAACAGAGATCAAAAATATTATGTACCCCAAACTGGTACCAAAAAAAATTTGCAACTCGTCCCACAAAAAATAAGCCCTCATACAGCTCTGTTTGCCAAAAAAATAAAAAATTACAGCTCTCAGAAAATGGCAACAAAAAAAGCCATTTTTATCAAATAGCATTTTTATTGTGTGATAGCAGGAAAACCTAAAAAAAAAAAAATTTTAATCTGGTATCACTATAGTCACACCGACTGGAAGAGTAAATTCGCCTTATCACTTATACCGCACTGTGAGTAGCGCAAAAATAAAAATAAGAACTATTATTGAACTGCTGTCTATTTGTTCATTCTACCTCCCAAAAATCGGAATAAGTCTCAGCTCACATTTATCCTGCGCTATCCGCTGAGTGCTTACGTCAGTGTTTCTGGGTAAACTCGCCAAAACTGCGATTCATACAAAACCCAGATGGATCCACTCACTGATAAGGCAGATGTAGTCACTTTGGACTAGTCTGTGCTCCAGCGGTGTCCCATCATTTTAGGCATCTTTTTAGTGCACAAGTGTGGGCGACCACAGATCTATTCACGCCTAAAAAGATAGAGACCGCCGGTGCAGATGCCAAGTACGAAGTGTCTTCATCTGCCTCATGGTGGGTGGCTTTCTCAGGGTTTCATCTAAATCACATTGTTGTTGGTTTTGCACGGAAACCCCCACGTAAGTGCTCAGCGTAGAACACAAAAATGTGATTCCAACCTTATTCTGGAAGTGATCTAATAATATTATGTACCCCCAAATAATTCCAAATAAAAAAAAAACTAAACCACAGTAAGAGGCCACATGTTTGATATTATTGCAAGGAAGAGAAGGCACTTAATTTAGTGGTGCTTATCACCAGAAGCACAAGCTGGGCTACACTGTATGTGGGCACAAAGTATGTGATATATACATGTATGTGATACGGAGTAGCCAGGAGTGTGGAAGCAACCAATGCCCTAAATAACAAGGCATAAACACAATCCAAAGCCCCTCTTATATATGACCAGACCAGGCAAGGGTGAAGAAATGTCACGTCATAATTATGGAAAGCCTGGACACAGAAACTGTAAATCTGCCAGACTCCGAGGACAGCTTGATAACTCACCCACCCTCCTTCCTTCTCCATGAATGCAGTGTAGCTCCTGCTGGAATTTTTCTAATTTTCTCCATCACTGTTTATGTCTCTCATGATGTTAAGGCCATTCTTTCTCAATTACTGCTTGACATCTGAGGTTTCAATGTGCCCTCCTTATGCCTGATAACATCACAACTCACCGTTGCACTACTGAATCCAGACACTTTGTTGCCTCTGAAGGGGGGACGAGGCTGTAGTGATAATGTGAGTGACCTGTTGGTTGAGTCGCAAGGGAGACATGACTGTATACAACTAATGTCCCACAGGGAAGGGGTTCAGTCATGTTACCGATGTCCCACTACATAACCCAGACCATGAGCTCTTTGTGGATGGATTGTGGTATGGTGAGGATAGCCAGTTCTACACTGGATATGTTGTTGTTTCCCTCCACAAAACCATAAAAGCAGAACCGCGGCCCCCACACATGTCCTTTCAGGAAGCTGAACTCTGTATACTAGAAGAAGCCTGCACACATGCTAAAGACAAAACTTTTCTCAGGCAGAAACTATGCTTTCACGAGTATGGACCTATATGGAGAGCTTGATCTTTCCCAAAGCAGGCGGCTTATCAATAATGATAAATGCATCTAACGCCTGATGGAGGCCCTATTTTTACCAAAGAAAGTTGCCATAGTGAAAGTCAAAGGTCATGGAAAGGATGACTCAACTACAGCTAAAGGCAACAACCTAGGCGACCAGACTGCAAAATCTGCTGTTTACCAACCAAAAGACCACCTTTCCGGAGTGGCGGGTGCCCAAGTGGCCTCTGCCACGGACCCACCTATGACCTACGATCTCCTCCAGAAGCTACAACAAGCTAGTGTTAAACAATTCGCCAGAGAAGAGAGCTGTGCAGTCACCAAAAGGACTGTGGGATGTGGAAGTGGGCAAAGTTTGCCTTACCCAAGTTCTGCATCTAATAAAACACTATTCTACGACTGTTATGACATACCTTGTCCACCACCATTGGTATGCTCCTGGGTTCAGTGTTACTGCAGCCAAACTCGTTCAAGCCTGCCTGACCTATGTGCTCAATAATGAGGGACACACCACCATCACGCCTATGAGACACACAAAGAGGCCCCTGTACCCATTCCAGCACCTTCAGAAAGACTACATTCAACTTCCCATGGATGTACTTGTTTGTTGACATCTTCTAAGGATGGACAGAGGCGTCCCCCGTGTGTATAAAGCCACCGCCAAGGCCACGGCGACAAAACTTATCTCAGAAGTTGTCTGCAGATGCGGGGGTGCCAGAGACCATAAAGAGTAACAGAGGAATCCACTTTACCGGAGAAGTGATGCAGGAAATAATGTCTGCCCTGATAGTTGAATATGCCTTTCATACTGAATACCATCCACAAAGTAGCGGTAGAGTAGAAAGACTGAACGAGATCCTAAAACTGAAAAATATGAAAGCCATGGCTGAAGTGGGCAGACCATAGACAGAATGCTTGCCCCTTGCACTATTCTCAATCAGGTATACTCCCATCAAAAAGACAAGCCTCAGTCTATATGAGGTGTTATTTGGGTCAGCCCCTAGAGTTGTAATTTCGACAGTAGCTGCAGATGCAACATGATAGGCTGTCTTCTTATGATATAGCACTTACAAAATGATTGTCTGACATAAACACTCTCGAGTTTACTATTCTCTTCCAGATCCAGATTCTATGGAAGGGAGCCACCACCAGAGACTGGGTGGTAGTAAAAGAAACATCAGAAAAGCCATTGAGCCTCAATTAAATGGACCCTTTCAAGTTCTGCTAATAACTGAGATGTGAGTAAAGTTCGAGGGAAAGCCCAACTAGATCCATACCACACACTGCAGGAAGACAGTTAACCCAAGAGAGCCACAGAATGATGTGGACGCACACCCTTTGCCTTATCGTTTTTGCTTTGAAGAATGGGCGACAGTTACTTTTTTTTAGTTTAATATCTTAGGCACTGTAGTTATAAATCTGAAATATGTAGCATGGTCTCCTGCTCTAGGATGGAGTGGTAGCATGGGGACACGAATAGCCTCATCCAAAAGTATACTGGATTTTTTGGATTATAAGATGCACTTTTCACCTCCAAAAATGTGGAGGAAAATGGGGGATGCATCTCATAGTCCGGGTGTACCTGTTGTCGCTGTGGTGGGGAGTTGGAGGAGCGCCAGAGCAACGGGTCACAGGGTACAGGAGTTGGCAGCTGCGGCTAACTCCTGTTCCCCCTGCTAAAGAGAAATGAATATTCACTGCATTCTACAACCATGGGCATAGAGGGCAGTGAATATTAATTTCTCTATAATAACATCCTGGTATGCATGGCCCCATCCTTATCCTGGTATAATTGGCCACCATCTTTATCCTGGTATGATTGCCCCCATCCCCATCCTGGTATGCAGGGCCCAATCAGAAATACATTAAAAAAAAACCCTATCCATTACTCTTAAAGGGACTCTGTCACCTGAATTTGGAGGGCACAATTTTCAGCCATAGAAGCGGGGTTTTTGGGTGTTTGATTCACCCTTTCCTTACCCTCTGGCTGTAATATTGGATTGAAGTTCATTCTCTGTCCTCCGTAGTATATGCCTGCATAAGGCAATCTTGCCTTGCACAGGCGTGTACTATGGAGGACAGAGAATGAACTTCAATCCAATATTGCAGCCAGCATGCAGCCAGCGGATAAGGAAAGGGTGAATCAAACACCCGAAAACCCCACCTCTATGGCTGAAAATTGTTCCCTCCAAATTCAGGTAACAGAGTCCCTTTAACTTCTTACGCTCCCTTGCAGCATATTGTTGCGATGCCAGCACCTGCTTTATGCTTGTAAGCAGCTAATGGCAGGAACGTCATGCACTGCTTACAAGCAGAAGGACAGCTGCCAGAATACCTAGTGCTCTGCACGCCGGGACTATGTGTGTGGAGGGCAGTGAGTATTTATTGCTTTTGAGTAGCACGCATAGTGTTAGCCGCTGACTTCCTGCAGCTGCCGGCTTTCACATGTGCCACTACTAAAGAGAATGAATATTCGCTGCATTCCACACCTACGGGAGTGGAGAGCAGTGAATATTAATTCCCTTTAGTAGAGGGGAGGAGTGAAAGTCCGGCATCTGCGGGACGTCGGCGGCTGACACTATGTGTGCTACTAAAGAGCAATGTATACTCACCGCCTCCACGCACATAGTCCAGGGCAGCGAGTATTCTGGCAGCTGTCCTTGGCTTGCAAGCAGTGTATGACGTCCCTGCCATGTGCTGCTTACAAGGATAAAACAGATGATGGCACTGAATCAGGAAGCTGCAAGTGAGCGCAGGGAAGGTAAGTATAATGTTTGGGGTTTTTTATCAATATTTATCTGATGGGGCCCTCCATACCAGGATGGGGGCTAATTATACCAGGATAAGGACGGGGCCATGCATACCTTTCATTACAAAATCTTCAGGTTTACCCAAATTAGTTGATGCAAAAATGTATGCACTCCACATCAAAGCTACTACATCTAGTATTTTGTATGACCTCTATGATTGCTAAGGACAGCACCAAGTCTTCTAGACATGGAATCAATAAGTTGGTGACATATTGTAACATCTACAATACATTTCAGAACGACCTTTTTAGAGCCTGGATGTAGAGCGATTCTCAAATTGTCTCTTCAGAATTCCCCTACAGGTATTTTGGTTGGGTACAGACAGTGACAGAGAGGTACAGTGGGGCAATCATACTGAAAGGGGGGGGTGTGGATCCAACACATTTTGTGAGCAGCATACTGTGCATATTGTGGCTGTGTGAGGGGTAGCGGTTTGGCTTTCTAACTTGTGTGTCTGGGGGGGACCTCTGGGAAATCATACTGTGTGTATGTGTATCGGTAGGACTGTGGGGGTACCATGAGATGTGGAGGGTGAACAGTGGAGTCATCATGCTGTGGGGGCATCATACACTGTGTATGGTGGCTGTGATGGCCATTATACCGTGTGTTGTAGGGAGCTTTGGGGCATGGGACATCATAAAAATCAATAAATTCTATGGCTTTGATTGTCTGCTCTAGTAAGAGCACATGTTACAATAAGCTCTATTAACAGTGCCAGTTGATCAACATACTTAATTCTGACGAATGGTTTACAGTAAAAATTAATATAACTTTGCTTAATATTTCTACTAATATTCTTAAATTCAGTGTGTTAGTTCAGCCGTGCACAACACTCAGTCTCTCATGCGAGCCCTTGAGAAAACTAATAGCCGACCGCTAATCCCCGCTCTCCGTTAAAGAGAATATGGTTTTAGCTATGTAATCAGCAGGAGACAGAGGCTGAAACACAGAATTCAGGGATGTGTCACTTGCTAAAGTGCTTGCTGCCGTTTCCTAACTGTGAAGGATTTATCAAAGATATTAACATTGCTGGACTATACTGGTCCAGCAACACCCCCTCACGTGATAAGCAGCTCACTGTCTATGGACTTTGTACATGGAGAGCCTGGTGAGGGCAGGGGCAGCTTTCTCAGCTCTGCTTCATTCTGAATCTAAAAGATCTGGTGGTGTCAGAACTGCTGCACCCAGTAATCTAAGTGACACATGGTGGGATTCAGTTTCTCTTTGCCAGCATTACGCTGCTCTCAGATGAGAAGTAAAGCCTGCTGACAGTTTCCCTATAAGATTTTATTGCAGTGTCAAACCGTTGTTTATATGTACCTTTTATAAAACCTATAAAAAAATTTGGAATAAAGAAAATATAAAATCACGTTTGGTCATACCTCCTGATTCCTCGTATGGTGTAACACAACTGTAGAAAAAAAAAAACAGATTACTACATGCATGTAAACATATTAATTACAATATAAAAATAACACAGAAAACTGTTATAGAGTAAAACAATAGTACTGAAATTTACTTTAACCCCTTTACCCCCAAAGGGTGGTTTGCACGTTATGGACCGGGCCAATTTTTACAATTCTGACCATTGTCCCTTTATGAGGTTATAACTCTGGAACGCTTCAACGGATCCCAGTGATTCTGACAATGTTTTCTCGTGACATATTGTACTTCATGATAGTGGTAAAATTTCTTTGATATTACCTGCGTTTATTTGTGAAAAAAACGGAAATTTGGCAAAAATGTTGCACATTTCGCAATTTTCCAACTTTGAATTTTTATGCAATTAAATCACAGAAATATGTCACACAAAATACTTGATAAGTAACATTTCCCACATGTCTACTTTACATCAGCACAATTTTGGAACCAAAATTTTTTTTTTGTTATGGACTTATAAGGGTTAAAAGTTGACCAGCAATTTCTCATTTTTACAACACAATTTTTTTTTAGGGACCACATCTCTTTTGAAGTCATTTTGAGCGGTCTATATGATAGAAAACACCCAAGTGTGACACCATTCTAAAAACTGCACCCCTCAAGGTGCCCAAAACCATATTCAAGAAGTTTATTAACCCTTCTGGTGCTTCACAGGAATTTTTCGAATGTTTAAATAAAAATGAACATTTAACTTTTTTTCACAAAAAATGTACTTCAGCTCTAATTTGTTTTATTTTACCAAGGGTAACAGGAGAAAATGGACACCAAAAGTTGTTGTACAATTTGTCCTGAGTACGCTGATACCCCATATGTGGGGGTAAACCACTGTTTGGGCGCATGGGAGAGCTCGGAAGGGAAGGAGCGCGGTTTGACTTTTCAATGCAAAATTGACTGGAATCGAGATGGGACGCCATGTTGCGTTTGGAGAGCCACTGATGTGCCTAAACATTGAAACCCCCCATTAGTGACACCATTTTGGAAAGTAGACCCCCTAAGGAACTTATCTAGAGGTGTGGTGAGCACTTTGACCCACCAAGTGCTTCACAGAAGTTTATAATGCAGAACCATAAAAATAAAAAATCATATTTTCTCACAAAAATTATCTTTTTGCCCCCAATTTTTTATTTTCCCAGGGGTAAGAGAAGAAATTGGACCCCAAAAGTTGTTGTACAATTTGTCCTGAGTATGCTGATACCCCATATGTGGGGGGGGAACCACCGTTTGGACGCATGGGAGGGCTCGGAAGGGAAGGAGCGCCATTTGGAATGCAGACTTAGATGGAATGGTCAGCAGGCGTCACATTGCATTTGCAGAGCCTCTAATGTACCTAAACAGTAGAAACCCCCCACAAGTGACACCATTTTGGAAAGTAGACCCCCCTAAGGAACTCATCTATATGTGTTGTGAGAGCTTTGAACCCCCAAGTGTTTCACTACAGTTTATAACGCAGAGCCGTGGGAAAAAAAAAACTTTCCCTCAAAAATTATTTTTTAGCCCCCAGTTTTGTATTTTCCCAAGGGTAAGAGGAGAAATTGGACCCCAAAAGTTGTTGTCCAATTTGTCCTGGATACGCTGATACCCCGTATGTTGGGGTAAACCCCTGTTTGGGTACACGGGAGAGCTCGGAAGGGAAGGATCACTGTTTTACTTTTTCAACGCAGAATTGGCTGGAATTGAGATCGGACGCCATGTCGCGTTTGGAGAGCCCCTGATGTGCCTAAACAGTGGAAACCCCCCAATTATAACTGAAACCCTAATCCAAACACACCCCTAACCCTAATCCCAACAGTAACCCTAACCACACCTCTAACCCTGACACACCCCTAACCCTAAAGCCAACCCTATTCCCAACCATAAATGTAATCTAAACCCTAACCGTAACTTTAGCCCCAACCCTAACCCTATCCCTAACCCCAGACCTAACCCTAGACCTAAAACTAGACCTAACCCTAGACCTAATGGGAAAATGGAAAAAAATACATTTTTTTTAATTTTTCCGTAACTAAGGGGTTGATGAAGGGGGGTTTGATTTACTTTTATAGCGGGTTTTTTAGCGAATTTTTATGATTGGCAGCCATCACACACTGAAAGACGCTTTTTATTGCAAAAAATATTTTTTGCGCTACCACATTTTGAGAGCTATAATCTTTCCAAATTTTGGTCCACAGAGACATATGAAGTCTTGTTTTTTGCGGGACGAGTTGACGTTTTTATTGGTGACATTTTCGGGCACGTGACATTTTTTGATCGCTTTTTATTCCGATTTTTGTGAGGCAGAATGACCAAAAACCAGCTAAGGGGTATCGTTTCTCCTTATGGAGAGTGACATACCATCTCTGGCTCGTCAAGTTAAGGAGGCTTATTCGCGATGCAATGCTCCTCTGGGAAATATAATATGCAAATTGTCTCTTCTGAGAAAAAGAGGACTTAAACTCTATAGCGCCACCTGTTGGAAGTAGCGATCCTACAAGTCACAATCAACCCTTTAACGAGTTGTGCAATATGACTTAGGAAAAAGCCAAATCAATATCTCAATTCGCAGACACGGTGTTTCCGGCTGTTGGCCCTCGTCAGTGCGAAGCATGATAACTGATTTGGCTAGGTAAGAGGCTCGGGATTGGGGTTGATTGTGACTTGTAGGATCGCTACTTCCAACAGGTGGCGCTATAGAGTTTAAGTCCTCTTTTTCTCAGAAGAGGCAATTTGCATATTAAATTTCCCAGAGGAGCATTGCATGGCGAATAAGCCTCCTTACCTTGACAAGCCAGAGATGGTATGTCACTCTCCATAAGGTGAAACGATACCCCTTAGACCCCAATCCAGAGCCTCTCACCTAGCCAAATCAGTTCTCCTGCTTCGCACTGACGAGGGCCAACAGCCCGAAACACCGTGTCTGCGAATTGAGATATTGATTTGGCTTTTATCCTAAGTCATATCGCACGACTCGTTAAAGGGTTGATTGTGACTTGTAGGATCGCTACTTCCAACAGGTGGCGCTATAGAGTTTAAGTCCTCTTTTTTTCAGAAGAGGCAATTTGCAAAGACCAGCTATTCATGAATTTCTTTTGGGGGAGGTGTTTATACCGTTCTGCGTTTGGTAAAATTGATAAAGCAGTTTTATTCTTCAGGTCAGTACGATTACGGCGATACCTCATTTATATCATATTTTTATGTTTTGGCGCTTTTATACGATAAAAACTATTTTATAGAAAAAATAATTATTTTTGCATCGCTTTATTCTGAGGACTATAACTTTTATTTTTTTGCTGATGATGCTGTATGGCGGGATTTTTTGCGGGACAATATGACGTTTTCAGCGGTACAATGGTTATTTAGATCCGTCATTTTGATCGCGTGTTATTCCACTTTTTGTTCGGCGGTATGATAATAAAGCATTGTTTTTGCCTCGTTTTTTTTCCTTTCTTTCTTACGGTGTTTACTGAAGGGGTTAACTAGTGGGCCAGTTTTATAGGTCGGGTCGTTACGGACGCGGCAATACTAAATATGTGTAATTTTATTGTTTTTTTTTTTTATTTAGATAAAGAAATGTATTTATGGGAATAATATATATATATTTTTTTCATTATTTAGGTTTTTTTTTTTTTTTTTTTTACACATTTGGAATTTTTTTTTTTTTTTCACTTTTTAACTTTGTCCCGGGGGGAACATCACAGATCGGTGATCTGACAGTTTGCACAGCACTCTTGTCAGATCACCGATCTTACCTACAACACTGCAGGCTTACCAAGCGCCTGCTCTGAGCAGACACTTGGTAAGCCACCTCCCTCCCTGCAGGACCCGGATGCCGCGGCCATATTGGATCCGGGCCTGTGGCAGGGAGGGAGGTAGGAGACCCTCACAGCAACGCGATCAAATCCCTGCGCGATGCTTACCTATACTGCCGGCACACCGTGATCATGTTTGATCGCGGTGTGCCGGGGGTTAATGTGCTGGGGGCGGTCCGTGACCGCTCCTGGCACATAGTGCCGGATGTCAGCTGCGATAGGCAGCTGACACCCGGCCGCGATCAGCCACGCTCCCCCCATGAGCGCGGCCGATCGCGCTGGATGTACTATTCCGTCCATGGGAATTAAGGCCCACCCCACATGGACAAAATAGTACGTACAATGGCAAAGGGGTTAAAGGGAAACTGTAATCTGTAGGTTAATAGTGTTTTGAACGCGCCTGGCGCCGGTGCTCAGAACCCCACTACCAGGAGGAAATTAAACGTATTCCTCCCGGTAGTGATTGGATTTCACTCACCGCTCTGACTAATAAAGATAATGAATTAAGTTAATTTCCTCCCAGCAGATAGGGTCTAAATGTCGGCGCCAGGCAGGTTCAGAACGAATGGAAATTTTACATCTAGAACTTTAGGCTATATGAGAAAAGAGGACAGCCCCTTGCTAATATGTTCCAAGGAAAAGAAAAAGTAACAGCATCGGAGGGGTTCCCTATAAAGGGATGCTCATGTACAGTTCCAATAAAACATTTGAATATAACTTCACACAATAATTTTCCTTCTTTTTATTGGAATGTGCTCACTGTAGATTCAGACTTAAGGCAGCAAAACCACATAGGAACACAAACTAAGAGTAAAGAAACACACTTAAACCTGGATATGTGTTAAACCTTTACACATCCTAGGCAATGTCTCAAGTGGCTTCTAAATCAAAATGGCAATGGGGTTAGATGAAGCTTACTTAGACAGTGCAGCCCTTCAAAAGCCAAGAGCACATACTTTGGTATTTCACATGTACCTTTTTTTTACATTTTGCTCCAATAAGTGTCCCTTTGTGGATTTGGTGTCTTAAGTCTAAATCTACAATGTGTACTTTCCAATAAAAACAAGGAAAACCATTGCATAAAAAGAATTCTTCAAACTTTTGATTGGAACTGAACTTAACCCCTTCATGACATACAGGTACGTCATACGTCGTGTCTCCCCCTTTGATGCGGGCTCGGGGCATCTTTTCAGACACATGACAGCTGATCTGATCAGCTATCATGTGATCCTCACAGCCGTGGGCGGAAACACAATCCACCTGCGGCTGTTAAAATAGTAAATACTGCTGTCAATCTCTAACAGCACTATTTAATGTGCACATGCTGAAAGCGTGTCACAAGCTCAAACAATCGGCACCCCTGTCACATGATCGTGGGACGCTGATGGGTTGGCATTTCTGCTATATATGGCAAAAGCGATGAAAAGTAAAAAAAAAAAAAAAAAAAAAGTTTTTAAGAATATTTAAAAAAATATATATAAAAAGTTCAACTAACCCACTTTTGCCCCATTCAAAATAAAGCAAAAACAAAAAACACATATTTTGTATCTCCGGAATCAAAAACAGCCAATCTATCAAAATATAAAAAATAATTAATCCTATCGATAAATAGCTTAATGAGCAAAAAATTCAAAACAAAATAATTATGCTTTTTGGTTGCCGCAACATTGCAATACAATACAATGACAGGCGATCAGAACATCATATATACACTCCAAAATAGTATCAATAAAATATAAGCTTGGCACATAAAAAGAGGGATTTTTGGTACTTACCGTAAAATCTCTTTCTTGGAGCCTTCATTGGGGGACACAGGACAACCATGGGTGTATGCTGCTGCTGCTGCTAGGAGGCTGGCACTATGCAAAGAAAGGAAAAGGCGTAGCTGATCCCTGGCAGTATACACCCACCGACAGGCACCAAGTACCTCATTTAGTGTAAAAAGCAGTAGGAGAAAAGACAGAACTCATAATAGTAAAAGTACCAACTCAACTATGGCCTCCAGGCCCCAAACACGGTACCAAAACAAACAAGTAGGAAGGGTGCTGTGTCCCCAAATGAAGGCTCCAAGAAAGAGATTTTACGGTAAGTACCAAAAATCCCTCTTTCTTTATCGCCTCATTGGGGGACACAGGACAACCATGGGACGTCCAAAAGCAGTTCCGGAAAAGGGTGGGTAGAAAGGAAATGAGAAAAGGTCTCAGGTCGGCCGATGTGCGACCGCCGCCTGCAGTACCTTCCTACCAAGACCTGCATCAGACGAGGCTTGGGTATGAACCCGATAGAACCTCGTAAACGTGGCCAAAGACGACCAGGTTGCGGCCTTGCAAACTTGCAAGGCGGAGGCCTGGTGGCAAACAGCCCAAGAAGCTCCGACAGCTCTGGTGGAGTGAGCTCGCACCCCCGGAGGAGGACGTGCCTCATGAACACGGTATGATTCTGAAATTGCCGAGCGAATCCAGCGCGAGATAGTGGATTTAGACGCTTGAAGGCCCTTCCGACGGCCTTCGGAAACGACAAGGAGAGAATCGGATTCACGGAAAGGAGCGGTTCTAGAAAGATAGACCCGAATGGACCTGACCACGTCAAGCTAGTGAAGGGACTTCTCCAAGGGATGAGCCGGAGAAGGGCAAAATGATGGAAGACAATGTCCTCGTTGATATGGAAAGCCGAGACCACCTTGGGAAGGAATTCGGGAACCGGTCTAAGAACGACCATATCCTGATGAAGAATCAGGAAGGGGGAACGGCATGACAGGGCTGCCAGCTCGGAGACCCTCCTGATAGATGTAATGGCAATGAGGAATGCGACCTTCCAAGAAAGAAGGGAAACGGACACGTCATGAAGAGGCTCAAAGGGAGCAGCGTGAAGAGCACCAAGTACCAGGTTAAGGTTCCAAGGGAGGACGGAAAGGAAGGGCGATATGCGCAACTCCCTGAGAAAAGTCTGAACTTGGTGAATGGAGGAAAGGTCACTCTGGAAGAGGATCGACAGAGCGGACACTTGTCCCTTGAGTGTGCTGAGGGATAAGCCCAAATCGAGACCAGACTGGAGGAAACCGAGAAGCTCCAGAAGAGAAAAGGACATTGGAAAAACTTAATTAGTTTCACACCACCGGAAGAATGCTTTCCAGTACCTATGGTAGATACAGGAAGACGCCGGTTTTCTGGCTCTGATCATGGTCTGTATGACCTGAGGAGAGAGACCAGAGTTCTTCAAGACTGCGGCCTCAACAGCCATGCCATTAAACTTAGCCACTGAGAATTCTGGTGGTAGAGAGGTTCCTGCGAGAGGAGGTCTGGGCGATCTGGGATTCTCCAAGGAGGGTCCGAGAGCATGTTTACGACCTCGGCGTACCACGGCCGCCTTGGCCAGTCCAGCGCTATCAGTATGACTGGAATCCCTTCCAACTTGATCTTCTTTTTCACCCTTGGAATCAAGGGGAAGGGTGGGAACAGGTAGGGAAACCGAAACTGGGACCATGGAATTATCAGAGCGTCGTGGCCGACGGCAAGAGGGTCCCGGGATCTGGCGACAAACTGAGGGACCTTGTGGTTCTTTCGGGACGCCATAAGGTCAACGTCTGGTGTGCCCCAGCGGAGGCAGAGTTGATCGAGGACTGCAAGGTGGAGAGAACACTCGCCCGCTGCTAGGCCATGGCGACTGAGAAAGTCGGCTGCCCAGTTTTCGACCCCGGGGATATGAACGGCTGATATGGCGGGAACGTGGCGTTCCGCCCACCAAAGAATCTTTGCCGCTTCTGCCATTACTTGGTCGCTGCGAGTGCTGCCCTGGTGGTTTAAGTACGCCACGGCCGTGGCGTTGTCCGACTGTATGCAGACGGGAAGATTCGTCAGAAGAGACTGCCAGTGGATTAGTGCAAGGAAGATTGCCCTGATCTCCAGAAGATTGATGGGAAGGAGAGCTTCCTGGTTGGTCCAACGGCCCTGAGCCGTGTGCTGTCGGAAGACTGCTCCCCACCCGAGAAGGCTGGCATCGGTGGTGATGACCTGCCACTGAAGGGGAAGAAATGATCTTCCTCTCAGGAGAGAGGAGGACAGCGTCCACCAGGTTAGGGACTGGAGAGGGAGGTGGACAGGACGGTCCAGGGAGTCCAAAGACCTGTTCCAGGTGGATAGGAGGAATAGCTGGAGGGGGCGGGTGTGGAACTGGGCGTAAGGAACAGCCTCCATGGAGGCCACCATTTTTCCCAGGACTCCCATGCAGAACCGAAGCGACTTGGGAGCTGGGCGTTTGAGAAGGCGGACCGCCTTGAGAAGCACTGAGAACTTGTCCTCTGGGAGGAAGACCCGAGCTAAGTTCGTGTCGAACACCATGCCCAGGAAGGACAGTCGTTGGGACGGGATCAGGGAGGACTTGGTCCGGTTGATAATCCAGCCGAGATGGGTCAGAGTGTCCAGAGAGACCTGGAGACTGTAAGCACAGTCTAGACGAGAGGACCCCTTGATCAACAGATAGTCCAGGTAGGGGATAACGAGGATCCCCCTGGAACGGAGGAGAGCCATGACCACTGCCATGATTTTGGTGAAGACCCTGGGGGCAGACGCTAACCCGAAGGGGAGAGCCGTGAATTGGTAGTGACTGTCTTCGATAGTAAACCGAAGGAATCTCTGATGCCGTACATAGATGGGAACATGAAGGTACGCATCCTGAATGTCGACTGAGCACAGGAACTCCCCGGGTTCCATGGCGGCGATCACTGACCGCAGGGATTCCATTCTGAAGTGGCAAAGTCAGACGTGGTGGTTCAGAAGAGTGAAGAGACCCGTCCCTTTTTGGGACTACAAAAAGGTTTGAGTAGAACCCGGAAAAACGTTCTTCGGAAGGAACGGGAACTACGACTCCGGTGGCGACCAGAGACGTTACGGCTTGAAGCAAGCTGGGTAAATGGGACGGTTGCTTTGGGGGACGAGAGAGAAAAAAGCGATTTTCCGGGAGGGTAGAAAATTTGATCTTGTACCCGGAGGTAATAATCTCTCTGACCCAGGCGTCGCTGATCATTGACAGGTGTCTTTGAAGAGAAGAAGCCTGCCTCCCACCCTGGAAAGAATCCCAGGTGGGGGCGACCGGTCACTTGGAACGGTATCTGTTGGAACGAGGTCTGGAAGACCTGGGAGGTGGAGCCCTGGATCTCCACATGGGAGCTGGCTTGTAAGAGGGTTTTCTACGTTCACCCGTGGTAGTAGGTCGCTCTTGTTGCGATGAGGAATCTGAGGCTGCAAACGGGCGAAAGGGGCAAAATGTTCGAGGACCCTTTGGGTTAAAGAAGCGTTTTGGCTTAGACTGGGGGAGAGAGGTACTCTTGCCCCCAGTCGCGTCTCAGATAATTTGATCCAGACGAGCACCAAAAAGCCTGGAACCCTGAAACGCCAGGTTGGTGAGAGACTTTTTGGAAGTAGCATCTGCATTCCATGCTTTAAGCCGAAGAATGCGGCGAATAGCGACAATGTTGCTGCTTGCCCTGGACGAACAGGCTGCCGCATCTAGGGAGGCAGTGAGAAGGTATTTCCCTGCGTGGTTAATCTGGTCTGCGAGGTCAGCCAGCTCGGTAGGGGAGGCCGAAGCCAAAATGCCCCGACGGAGGATCTTGGCCCAGGCAAAGATGGCCTTAGCCACCCAGGTGGAAGCAAAGCTGGGACAGAGGGAAGCACCCGTTGCCTCGAAAGCTGACATAGCCAGTGCCTCAATTTGTCTGTCCGATGCGTCCTTAAGCGATGTGCCGCCCGGTAAGGAGAGAACCGTCTTGGAAGAAAGACGGGAAACCGGCGGATTGACCTTGGGGGACTCAGCCCACTTGGAGAGAAGATCGGCACTAAAGGGATAGAGCACGTCCAGATGTTTTCTACCCGAAAAACGTTTTTCAGGATGTTCCCAGTGTTTAGACAGGGTAGAATCAAACTCATCATGGGTAGGAAAGGAGCGAGAGGGACGCTTCACCCGCTTAAAAGAGACAGAGGAATCCTGGGGGGAAACCTCGTCTTGTTTTAGTTTGAGGGTTTGCGAGATAGCCGAAATAACACTATCTACGACAGCCTGCATGCTAGAAGCCTGGTCTGAATCGGAGTCAGACCCGGATTGGGAATCCACATCAGACCCAATGTCCTCCTCCGAAGAGGGGAATTGGGAGGAGAGAAGATTGAGCGCTGCGGAGGGACTCGGAGAACCAGACGAAGAGCCAGACAGAGTCCTCTTTCTAGAGCGGCTGGCTGATTTGTCTCCCTGTGGTTCAGGGTCAGGTGCGGCCGACTCACCATGGGACACGGTCAGAGCACTGGTGGCTGAAGGAAGCTGTGGAAGACGTTCAAGCGCCTGGATCAGCTACTGAGATACCTTAATCAAATCAGAGACCGAGTGCGAGACAGCAGCGGCCCATTCAGAGGGAGGGGGAGCGCCCCCATCCCGAGAGTCAGAAGCTTCCTGCGGGGCAGACATGGCAGGAGGACTGCAGGACTCGCAGAGAGGCGACGATTGGCCTACTGACCACTTTATCTTACAACGAGCACAGGCGTACTGAGTTATGGTAGGTTTGGTAGGGAAAGCTCCAGAAGAGTTGGACATAAGGATATTCTGCAGTACTATACTACAGAAAAGACTAAGGGGCCTACAGTGGTATGGATAATACCGAGGGAGGGGCCAATATAGCGTCGCAATCCTACCACACCACAGAGCAGAGTTGTCTGTGTCCCCCAACGCAATATGTCTCCTGTGCACGGAGCTACTGAGGCAGGAAGTGCCAGCAGTGAAGAAGGGGCGGTGCTGTGCTGTGAGGAATAAGCCAAGGCTCCTGATAGGGCCGCACCGAAAGGGAAAGGCATGCCCCAGATGTAACAGCCATCCTGAGTGGAGAAGGAAAAGAGCGCCCGAAAATTGGGTGTGGCCTGTCGGAGTGGGCGTGGCCAGCAGCAGCTGTGAAAGTGAAAGTAAAAACGGCCAGGACATTGTGTTAAAACGAAAGTGAGTAAAAAAAATGGCCTGGACTCTGTGTGAGAGCACTGTACATCTAGACAGGGGAAGCTACTGCTGCGGTGGAGCGGCTGCTGAAGCGCTGGTACCTGCATATCCGGTTCCGCAGGTAGAGTGGGGAGAGAGGATCGTCCAGGGGCCCAAAGAGAGAGGGGTCGCTGGAAACGGAATCCTTCATCCAGAAGACGGCCTCGACCCTAAAGACAAGGGGGAGGGTCACCGCTGGTGACCACCGTCTTCCACTCAGCCCTCTCCGAGGAGAGGGGTGAGGGGGACCGTTTGGCAAGGACCGCCACCATAAAGACCCTGGAGCACCTGGTAGGGTGACAGGGGATAATGTCCTGCCGGCAGTCTGAGAGCTGCGATGCGGATGACACCACACTGCTCGCTCAGCCGCCCTCCTGGGGAGGCAGGGTGGGAGATTACACCCTGAAACCCTGAATGCTGTGATCTGAAAAAGAAAGCCAAAATGTTAATAAAAACAACAAAACCTGTAAAGGAATCAAGGTTAGCAGCGGATCTTAAGATCCAGGTCCGCCTCCTACAGACACTATGCACAAACTGAGGTACCTGGTGCCCATCTGTGGGTGTATACTGCCAGGGAGGAGCTACGCCTTTTCCTTTTTTTGCATAGTGTCAGCCTCCTAGCAGCAGCAGCATACACCCATGGTTGTCCTGTGTCCCCCAATGAAGCGATAAAGAAATAAGCCGTCACCCAGACCAGGAAATATAGTCATTACAGCACCATTTTTATTTTTTTTACAAATTTTGGATTTTTTTTAACCACTTAAAATAAATAAGAACCTATACATGCTTGGTATCTGCAAACATGTAATGACCTGGAGAATTATAACAGCAGCTCAGTTTCAACATTTAGTTAACATGATGGGAAAAAAAACAATTGCGGAATTGCACTTTGTTTTTAAATATCACCGCACTTGAAAATTTTTGCGCGTTTTCCAGTACACTATATGGTAATATCAAGGATGACCTCACACAGCCACATTGATGGAAAAATAAAAAAGTAATGGCTCTGGGAAGAAAGGGAGGAAAAAACGAAAGCAAAACGGAAAATGGAGTTAAAGGGAACCTGACACCTAATACAAGCTGCCTAATCCGTGGGCCACTTACAGCTCTGGCAAAAATTAAGAGACCACTGCACAGTTTTACATAAATCAGCGTCTCTGCATATCTGACAGACATTCCATTCCAGTGTCAGGTGAATGCCAACCAGAGTACACCTCATTCTACTTTATGTGCTTCTGATTAGGTGATCACCTGAACCAAATCTTATTTAACGAAGGAAAGTATAAAAAACCCTGCTGTGATGTTCACAATCATCTTACAGTAGGTGGATGGCCATACAAGGGCTAGTAGTATCCCAAAAGTAAAGGAATGAAAAAAAACATGGAAAAGGAGTTGAAAAGAATAGTCTTGAGTGAGGAAAAGAAGGGCTCAATTCTGGCTTTACTAGCAGAGGGATACAGTGAGCGTCATGTTGCTTCCATTCTTAAAATTTTAAGACGGCAGTCCATTACAACAAGGTCAAGCAGCCGAAATTGGGGACAACAAAGCTACAGACTGGCAGAGGGTGAAAACAACTCTGACTGGGATGACCGTCATTCGAATGTCACAAGGCTGGAATTGGGCAGGTTGTTCTTTGCGAAGGACGTATGAATCAGGTCGCATCCAAGGTTATCCTGGAAAAACAGTTGATTCCTTCTGCTCAGGTAATGTTCTCCAACTCTGAGGACTGAATTTCCAGCAGAACAATGCACCATGCCACACAACTAGGTCAATCAAGGTGTGGATGAAGGACCACCACATCAAATCCCTGTCATGTCCTGCCCAATCTCCAGACCTGAACCCCATGGAAAACCTCTGGCGT
This sequence comes from Ranitomeya imitator, assembly GCF_032444005.1. Classification (NCBI taxonomy): domain Eukaryota; kingdom Metazoa; phylum Chordata; class Amphibia; order Anura; family Dendrobatidae; genus Ranitomeya; species Ranitomeya imitator. Next base: position 129,097,194 of record NC_091285.1, read on the forward strand.
GTAATCAAGAAGAAGATGGATAGTCACAAGTCATCAAACAAAAAAGAACTGCTTACATTTTTGTAACAGGAGTGGCGTAAGGTCATCCAAAAGCAGTGTGAAAGACTAGTGGAAAGCATGCCAATACACATGAAAGCTGTCATTAAAAAACTTGGTTATTCCACAAAATATTGATTTCTGAACTCTTCCTGAGTTAAAACATTAGTATTGTTGTTTCTAAATTATTATGAACTTGTTTTCTTTGCATTATTTGAGGTCTGCAAGCAATGCACTTTTTTGTTATTTTGACCATTTCTCATTTTCAGACAATAAATACAAAATGTATTGCTTGGAACTTCGGAGACATGTTGGCAGTAGTTTATAGAACAATTTACATTTTACTAAAAAAAATATACGGTACCTATAAGAAGAAAAATCAGACAAACTGAAAATTTTGCACTGGTCTCTTAATTTTTGCCAGAGCTGTATATCCGGCGACGACTGAATTAACTCAGTCATGTATATTTTACTCTGAAACTCTGCAGTGTTAGGTAGCATGTATAAGGTGTAAGGTTTCCTTTAAGAAGAGTACCAATCAGAGAAAAACATACTTTTAATAGCCACCCACTGCCCTGAAATGACAGGCCTCTGCCTATGAGCGCATACAGCCTGAGGCCTGTCGTTCCAGGGCAGGGGTATGGAACATCCGCAAAGGGACTGCCTGTCTGACTAGTCCATAGTGTGGCTTTGGTCCCCATCGACTACTAAAAGCCACAGTGTGTCAGAGTAAACATACATGGCTGAGTTCATACAGCTAGCACCTGATGCTGGCAACGGTTTAGGCAGAATGCGTTGTCAGGTTCCCGCTAATAGGAAAAGCATGTTACTGAATAAGAAGAGCATATTACCGAAATAGATAACAGAGCATCTGGCTTAGGCCGGGGTCACACTTAACGCATGAAAAATCGGTCCGGTTCTCTCAGCTGAGAGTTGCACAAGTGTTCTTCATATGGTGATCCATGTGTAATCCATTTGCAATGCGATGATGCAATTTTCTCGCATCAATGTATCCGTATGACATCAATATGCAATGTAATTTTAACATGAACTTTGACATACAGCAAATGATCTGCCGCGTACAGTATAATCACAGAGTGACAGAATAGAATAGATAGAATATGTATATACACATAGAATACATAGATATATAGATGTCAGTGACACACACATATTGCACAGAGAGATAGAAGAAAAGCCGGCAAATCATGTGCAGTGTTCTGTAAAAAATCACAGCAGCAGCCGACAGGATAGAAGAGATGGATTACATGTAGCAAATACAAATAAAATAAAAATAAATAAAAGTAAAATAGCAAACCAACAATATACCCCCCCACCCTACCGATCTCCGCCCCGGTCCTCCGTCCTGTGCTCCGCTCCCCTCCGTCGCCCTGTCTGCTCCCCCCCCCCCCCCCCCCCCCCCCCCGTGCTCCGATGCCACAACAAACCCCCCCCCCCCCCCCCCATGCCCCGATCACCACCAACCCCCGCACCCCCCCCCCCCCCCCATGCCCCGATCACCCCCACCCCCCTCATACTTACCGAGCCTGTCGGTGTCCGTCCGTCTTCTCCATGGGCGCCACCATCTTCCAAAATGGCGGGCGCATGCGCAGAGCCGGAAGATTCATTCCATGTACATTTTGATCACTGTGATAAAACCTATCACAGTGATCAAAATAAAAAAAAGAACCCCTCTTTATCACCCCCATAGGTAGGGACAATAATAAAATAAAGAAAATATATATTATTTTCCACTAGAGTTATAACTAAGGTTAGGGTTAGGGAATGTGCACACGTATTCTGGTCCTCTGCGGATTTTTCCGCAACGGTTTTGATAAATCCGCAGTGCAAAACCGCTGCGGATTTATCGCGGATTTACTGCGGTTTTTACTGCGGTTTTCTATTGCAGCAGTTGTAAAACCGCTGCGGAGTCCGCAGAAAGAAGTGAAATTTGCGGAATGTAAACCGCTGCGTTTCCGCGCAGTTTTTTCCGCAGCATGTGCGCAGCGTTTTTTTTAAACTCATGGGAAACTGCTGCAGACCCGCAGCTGCGGAAACGCTGTGGATCTGCAGCATTTTCCGCATCGTGTGCACATACCCATAGAATTAGGCTAAGTGCACACGGTGCGGATTTGGCTGCGGATCCGCAGCGGCTTGGCCGCTGCGGATTCGTAGCAGTTTTCTTTCAGCTTTACAGTTCCAGGTAAACCTATGGAAAACCAAATCAGCTGTGCCCATGGTTCGGAAAATACTGTGCGGAAACGCTGTGTTGTATTTTCCGCAGCATGTCAATTCTTTGTGCGGATTCCGCAGCGTTTTAGACCTGTTCCTCAATAGGAATCCGCAGGTGAAATCTGCACAAAAAACACTGGAAATCCGCTGTAAATCCGCAGGTAAAACGCAGTGCCTTTTACCTGCGGATTTTTCAAAAATGGTGCGGAAAAATCTCACACAAATCCGCAACGTGGGCACATAGCCTTAGGGTTAGGGTTGAAATTAGAGTTAGGGTTGGAATTAGGGCTAGGGTTGGAAATAGGGTTAAGATTAGGCTTGTGTTTAGGGTTATGGTTAGGGGTGTGTTGGGGTTAGGGTTGTGGTTAGGGGTGTGTTGGGGTTAGGATTAGGGTTAGGATTATGGTTAGGGGTGTGTTGGGGTTAGGGCTGTGGTTAGGGTGTGTTGGGGTTAGGGTTGTGATTAGAGCTATGGCTAGAGTTGAGATTAGGGTTAGGGGTGTGTTGGGGTTAGTGTTGGAGTTGGAATTGAGGGGTTTCCACTGTTTAGGCACATCAGGGGTCTCCAAAAGCAACATGGCGCCACCATTGATTCCAGCCAATTTTGCATTCAAAAAGTCAAATGGTGCTCCCTCACTTCCGAGCCCCGACGTGTGCCCAAACAGTGGTTTACCCCCACATATGGGGTACCAGCATACTCAGTGCAAACTGGGCAATAACTATTGGGGTCCAATTTCTCCTGTTACCCTTGTGAAAATAAAAAATTGCTTGCTAAAACCTCATTTTTGAGGAAAGAAAAATTATTTTTTTATTTTGATGGCTCTGCGTTGTAAACTTCTGTGAAGAACTTGGGGGTTCAAAGTGCTCACCACATATCTAGATAGGTTCCTTGGGGGGGTCTAGTTTTCAAAATGGGGTCACTTGTGGGGGGTTTCTACTGTTTAGGCACATCAGTGGCCCTGCAAACATAACATGATGCCCGAAGACCATTCTATCAAAGTCTGCATTCCAAAATGTCACTACTTCCCTTCTGAGCCCCGACGTGTGCCCAAACAGTGGTTCCCCCCCACATATGTAGTATCAGCGTACTCAGGACAAACTGAACAACAACTTTTGGGGTCCAATTTCTCCTGTTACTCTTTTGAAAATAAAAAATTGTAGGTAAAAAATAATTTTTGAGGAAAGAAAAATGATTTTTTATTTTCACGGCTCTGCATTATAAACTTCTGTGAAGCACTTGGGGGTTTAAAGTGGTCACCGCAAATCTAGGTTAGTTCCATGGGAGGTCTAGTTTTCAAAATGGGGTCACATGTAGGGGAGCTCAAATGTTTACGCACACAGGGGCTCTCCAAACGCGACATGGTGTCCGCTAACGATTGGAGCTAATTTTTCATTCAAAAGTCAAATGGCGCTCCTTCCCTTCCAAGCCCTGCCGTGTGCTTAAACAGTGGTTTACCCCCACATGTGAGGTATCAGTTTACTCAGGAGAAATTGCCCAATACATTTTAGGATCCATCTTATCCTGTTGCCCATGTGGAAATGAACAAATTGAGGCTAAAATAATTTTTTTGTGAAAAAAAAGTACTTTTTCATTTTTACGGATCAATTTGTGAAGCACCTGGGGGTTCAAAGTGCTCACTATGCATCTAGATAACTTCCTTGGGGGGTCTAGTTTCCAAAATGGGGTCAAATGTGGGGGAGCTCCAATGTTTAGGCATACAGGGGCTCTCCAAACGCGACATGGCGTCTGCAAACGATTGGAGCTAATTTTTCATTCAAAAGTCAAATGGCGCTCCTTCCCTTTTCAAAATTTTAGCCAAATTTCCATTTTTTTTTCACAAATAATCGCAAAAAGTATCGACCTAAATTTACCACTATCATGAAGCCCAATATGTCACAAAAAAAAAATCTCAGAACCGCTAGGATTCGTTGAAGCGTTCCTGAGTTATTACCTCATAAAGGGACACTGGTCAGAATTGCAAAACACGGCCAGGTCATTAAGGTCAAAATAGGCTGGGTCATGAAGGGGTTAATAGCCTGGGAAACTCCATGGGTATTATCCCCTTCCCAGGCTATAAACATCTACCCCCTAGTCACTGGCTTTCTCTCTGCTGGTTTTGAAAATTGAGCGGAAGCCCACGCCATTTTTTCTCGAAAAATAATAGTTTATTAATTAAATACAAGTACAGTAATTTGTCACAGACATCTATATATCTACCTATTCTTTTTGTATTTGCTGTATGTAATCCATCTCTTCTGTCCTGTCGGCTCCTGCAGTGATTTCACAGAACACGGCAGATGATTTACTGGCTTTTCTTCTATCACTCAAAGCAATATAGATACATATATATATATATGTGTGTCACTGACTATATATATATATATATATATATATATATATATATACACTAGCCATTGAACCCATTCTACACCCGGGTGGCGAGCATTTATATTGGTATATGGTCTCCATCCTGTTATGTGCTGCTTCCATCCTGTGCCCTAATCTTGTCATGTGCTGCTCTCATCTTGTGCCCCCATCCTGTCATGTGCTCCCATCCTGCATCCCCATCCTGTCATGTGGTGCTCTCATCCTGCGCCCCCATCCTGTCAAGTGCTGCTCTCTTCCTGCGCCCCCATCCTGTTATGTGCTGCTCCCATCCTGCGCCCCCATCCTGTCATGTGCTCCCATCCTGCGCCGCCATTCTGTAATGTGCTGATTCCATCCTGCGCCCCCATTCTGTAATGTTCTGCTAGCATCCTGCACCCCCATTCTGACATGTGCTGCTCCCATCCTGGGCCCCCATGCTGTCATGTGCTGCTCCCATCCTGCGCCCCCATGCTGTCATGTGCTGCTCCCATCCTGTGCCGCCATTCTGTAATGTGCTGCTCCCATCCTGCGCCCTCATTCTGTAATGTGCTTCTTCCATCCTGCTCCCCCATTCTGTCATGTGCTGCTCCCATCCTGAACCCCCATCTTGTCTTTTGCTGCTCTGATACTTTGCCCCCATTCTGTCATGTGCTGCTCCCATCCTGCGCCCCAATACTGTCATGTGCTCCCATCCTGCGCTGCCATTCTGTAATGTGCTGATCCCATCCTGCGCCCCCATCCTGTCATGTGCTGCTCTCATCCTGTGCCCCATGCTGTTATGTGCTGCTCCCATCCTGCACCCCCATCCTGTCATGTTCTGCTCCCATCCTGCACCCCCATCCTGTAAATGTGATGCTCCCCCATCCTGTCGTGTGCTGCACCCATCCTGCGCCCCCATTCTGTAATGTGCTGCTCCCATCTATATGCCCCGCATGCTGCTCCATAAAGGTTGATGGCCCCCATAAGATGCTCCATAGTATACGTCCAGTATGCTGCTCCAATAAGGTTGATATCCCCCATTAGATTCTCCATAGTATATGCCCCGAATGCTGCTCCATAAAGGGTGATGGCCCCCATAAGATGCTCCATAGTATATGCCCCGTATGCTACTCCATAAAGGGTGATGGCCCCCATAAGATGCTAAATAGTATAATATGCCCCGTATGCTGCTGCAATAAAAAAAATTACATACTCACCTATCGCCACTGGGTGCCGAGTGGCGGGGGCCTGAGCAGGCGGGGACACTGGCGCGCTATGGAGGCCAGGTGCCGGAGTCGCCGCTGTCTCAGGCTCCCGACACTTGCTATATTCACCTGTCCCCGTTCCACTGCTGTCTTCGGGGTCCTCTGGCTGTGACTGTTCAGTCAGAGGGCAGCACGCACTAATCGTATCATCGCGCCCTCTGACCTGAACGTCACAGGCAGAGGACGTGGAAGACAGAGCGGCGCGCAGCGGTGGAACGGGGACAGGTGAATATAGCATACTCACCCTCCTGGCACGTCCCTGCTTCTCTGTCGGAGATCGCAGTATGCGTTCCGTGCTTACGCATACCGCAATCTCCTCTGGGCTGCGTCACTTTGTGGGGTCCACACTGCGCAGGCGTTTGTGCTTGCCCAGTCTATAAAGTGGTGGGACAGAGTTATGATATAGATATACAGGGTGGGCCATGTATATGAATACACATAAATAAAATGGGAATGCTTGACGATATCAACTTCCTGTTTGTGGCACATTAGTATATGGGAGGGGGAAAACTTTTCAAGATGGGTGGTGACCATGGCGGCGATTTTGTAGTCGGCCATTTTGGAACCAACTTTAGTTTTTCCAATGGGAAAAGGATCATGTGACATCAAACTTCTTGAGAATTTCACAAAAACAACGGTGTGCTTGGTTTTAATGTAACTTTTTTCTTTCTTGAGTTATTTACAAGTTTCTCTTTGTTTATAGCCATTGACATGTAGCAGAGGTTAACACGCGAAGAGCGGATAGAAATAGTGTTGATGTCTGGTGAACGCGGTACCTGGGTCATTGCAGCAGATTTCAATGCAAGACACCCTATGCAAGAAAACTGTCACCATAGGTGTATCCATATAAATAAGCCACTCAAAAAAGTTTACCTCATCACTGAACATAATGTTCTGTGTAAACTGAGGGTCCTATTCCAATTTTTGTTTTGCCCATGCTGTAAATTCAGCATGCCTATCTGGCATCAGTCGAACATCCCTTCGGCAAATAGTAGCTATTCGCAAATGGCACCCTTACAAAATCCAGCTGCTGCGGCATCTCAACGAGGATGACCTAGATCGGCGCGCTGAATTTGTAGAATGGGCAAAACAAAAATTGGAACAGGACCCTCAATTTACACAGAACATTATGTTCAGTGATGAGGTAAACTTTTTTGGGTGGGCCATTTATATTGACACACCTAAATAACATGGGAATGGTGACAGTTTTCTTGCGTAGGGTTTCTTGCATTGAAATCTGCTGCAATGACCTGGGTACTGCGTTCACCAGACATCAACACAATTTCTATCCGCTCCTCACATGTTAACCTCTGCTACATGTAAATGGCTGTAAAGAGAAACTTGTAAATAACTCATTAAAGAATAAAGTTACGTTAAAACCAATCACAACATTGTTTTTCTTGTTAAATTCTCAATAAGTTTGATGTGTCACATGACCCATTGGAAAAAATAATTTGGATCCAAAATGGCCGCCATGGTCACCACCCATCTTGAAAAGTTTTCCCCCTCCCATATACTAATGTGCCACAAATAGGAAGTTGATATCACCAACCATTGCCATTTTATTTAGGTGTATCCATATACATGGCCCACCCTGTACAGCTATTCTATGTGTATATATCTATTACTAGATGGTGGCCCGATTCTAACGCATCGGGTATTCTAGAATATGCATGTCCACGTATTATATTGCCCAGCCACGTAGTATATTGCCCAGCCATGTAGTATATTGCCCAGACACGTAGTCTATTGCCCAGACACGTAGTATATTGCCCAGCCATGTAGTATATTGCCCAGACACGTAGTCTATTGCCCAGCCACGTAGTATATTGCACAGCGAAGTATATTGGCCAGCCACGTAGTATATTGCACAGTGACGTAGTATATTGGCCAGCCACGTAGTATACAGCAGAGCCACGTAGTATATTGCTCAGCCACGTAGTATACAGCACAGAGCCACGTAGTATATTGCACAGCGACGTAGTATATTGTTCAGCCACGTAGTACAGCAGAGCGACGTAGTATATTTCACAGCGACGTAGTATATTGCTCAGCCTTGTAGTATACAGCACAGAGCCACGTAGTATATTGCCCAGTGACGTAGTATATTACCGAGCCACGTATGTCACAGGTTAAAAAAATAAAAAATAAGGATACTCGCCTAATGATCCGAGGACCCCTTGTACTTTAACATACTCACCATTCTGGTCGCTGCTCCTCAGCGTCCCGTCTCTCCGCCTCCTGACATCCAACGGCGCTGTGCAGATGGGCGCGCGGCTGCCGCCATCTTGCGTTCCCAGGATGCTTTGCGAAATTATCCATATGACTTAGCGGTCTCGCGAGACCACTAGGTCTTTTGGGTAATTTTGCAAAGCATCGCTGGGAAAGGAAGATGGCGGCAGACGCGAGAGCCTCAGCGGACAACGGAGGGTGAGTATAGCAGGTTTTTTGTTTTTTTACTATTTTTAACATTACTTTTTTATTACTATTGATGCCGCATAGGCAGCATCAATAGTAAAAGGTTGGGGACACACAGGGTTAATAGCGGCGGTAACGGAATGCGTTACCCGCGAAATAACGCGGTCCGTTACCACCGGCATTTAACCCTGTGTTAGCGGTGATCGGAGGGGAGTATGGAGCGGACGCCGGGGACACTGCGGGGAGTAAGCAGCGGAGCGCCGGGGACACTGACAGCGGGGAGCGGAGCGCCAGGGACACTGACTGCGGGGAGCGGAGCGCCGGGGACACTGACTGCGGGGAGCGGGGAGTATGGAGCGAGCGCCGACCACTGACTGCGGGGGGTATGGAGCGGCCATTTTCTTCCGGACTGTGCCCGTCGCTGATTGGTCGTGGCTGTTTTGCGGCACTTGTATTTCCATGATAGACAGAGGCCACGACCAATGAATATCCGTGACAGAAGGACAGACAGACGGAAGTACCCCTTAGACAATTATGTATATAGATATTCTAACTTGTCACTTTGTGACTATACTGTACGCGGCAGATGATTTGCCAGCTTTTCTTCTCTCTATGTAATATACAGTATATGCATACATATATATGTGTGTGTCACTGACATCTATATGTGTGTGTGTGTGTGTGTGCGTGTTCTATGTGTGTATATCTATTCTATTCTAACCTGTCAGTGTGATTTTACTGTACACCGCACATGAATTGCCGGCATTTCAAAGGACACCGGTGAATAAACATTGGACAGCACTCGCTTGGTCCGTGTGGTGTCTGATGTTTTCTCGTACCCATAGGCTTTCATTGGCGAGACTCTGCATTTTTACACGCACGTAGAATACGCCTGAGAAAAAAATACGGTGATGTGAGCTGCCCCATAGATTAACACTGGTCCTAGTGCAATGCGATGTTTTATCACATAGCACTCGTCCGTATTCAACGCTAGTGTGACACGTATGTTAATATTAAGTTTTACTTTAAGTTAAGTTTCACTTGAAATTCAAAGGTTATATAAATTGTTCATATTTTATTTCTATTATTGTATGTTGTCAAAATTACTTACAATCCTTCGTCTAAGACTTCACACGTAAAGGTCTCAGCCTCCAATAATTTAGTTCTGTAGAAACATACAAATCAAGGTCTCTTTTAGTGTCAAAAAGAAAAGAAAAATACAATTTTAAATGCTAAAACCATCAACGTGGGGGGAATTGTCCTTGCAAATGTGAAGACGTATTAATTGTTCTACCTGCAAACTGACTGTTATGCACATGAATATGATTGCAGAACCGACTGACATGGCAGAGAAGGAGCTCTCATCCCCCTCCGCCACAACATGCAGAGACATAATATACTGCTGACATCACAGCTGTACCCCCCAGAGGTGCCGAAGACGGCATTAAGGTAAACTCTCAGTAGGAGCCGAAGACTATAAACTTGGTGGGATGTTGTTAGTATGAGAGGGCAGTACTGGGGGGGGGTGTAATGGTTCAAGAGGGGGGAGAAATGTGCTAGAGAGCAGAGTGGAGGGAAATTGTGGGGTCAGTATGGAGAAGGATAGCTTGCAGCATGCACAGTATGGAGAGGGACAGCTTGTGGGCGACAGTATAGAGAGGGTACAGTGCGGAAATAGGTCCGGAATGTGGATACTCAGTGGAGAGGGGAAAGCATAATGTGGGGTTGGTGTAGTGTGTGCTTACTTCTGTGCCCTCTTGAAGGCAGAGCAAAGTATTGCAATGCGCATGCACCAGGGATCTCTGACGTTTCTCAGCGCCTGTGCACTGCAGTCATTTGCTCTTTCAGGACGGATTGGGAGCAGATATGCAGCATTATAGAATGCTGTGTATCAGGGCTGAAAAGTGGTAGCTGTATCTCATATTGACCAAATCTGCTGAGAAGTTGGCTTTAGGAGGGACAACGTGGGGGTCATATTTTTTTGCAGGGCAATTATTCAGGGGCAAAGTGTAGGGCAGATATATTTATTCAAAAGCATTACATTGACACTTATTTTGAATCACTGAAGAAGAGGGAAATCTGTAGAGACTAGCGATGATAAAGTCATCATGGCGTCTGGACAAGATGTAGAAGAATATAAAGAAAACAACACCAGTCAGAAAAGATGTCACTTAGAAGGTATCTGGATGTAAATGTTTATTTCTGATACTGCCTGTCTCTCATCAGTACTGTGGTTCCTGTATGGTCCGCAGTCTGATGACGACTGATAGCAACTCTTACTATCTCCCTAGCTCCTTCGTATTATTAAGGACACACTGGAAGTTACAGATTTAGGAGATAGTATATGCTGGGCGCATTCACATTGCAATTGATTGTATTAAAGAGACTCTGTCAGCACAGGATGACAGTTCAAACCAGAAGTCCACCACTCGGATGACGGAGTCCTCACATTGTAAGTTCTTTTCACATTTACATCTTATGGCTCACACTAGATTGTGAGCCCTCGCGGGCAGGGTCCTCTCTCCTCCTGTACCAGTCGTGACTTGTATTGTTTAAGATAATCTTTATTTTTTATAATAATCTTTATTTTTTATATAGCGCTAACATATTCCGCAGCGCTTTACATTTTGCACACATCATCATCACTGTCCCCAATGGGGCTCACAATCTAAATTCCCTATCAGTATGTCTTTGGAATGTGGGAGGAAACCGGAGAGCCCGGAGGAAACCCACGCAAACACGGAGAGAACATACAAACTCTTTGCAGATGTTGTCCTTAGTGGGGCTTGAACCCAGGACACCAGCGCTGCAAGGCTGTAGTGCTAACCACTGCGCCACCGTACTTGTTTTTATTATGTATACCCCTCCTCACATGTAGAGCACCATGGAATAAATGGCGCTATAATAATAAATAATAATAATACTATGGGTTACAGAAAATGCTCTGCTTAAAGAAGTTGTCCATTACAATAATTTTTTTTCTTTTTCATAAATCTTGCTATTATGTGCCACTGAAAACATCCACTGTGTTTATTTTAGCAATATTACCTTTTATCATGCTGTAGCAGCACATCTTCAGTGCTGGATCCAGCTCTCATGGGGTTAATCAAGAACTTACTTTGTATTGTGCTCTAATACTACAAGTTCCATGATGCATTGCACTGGCCACTAAGCCCGAACTTATCACACCCACTCCAAAACACACCCAAACCCCTCCCTCCTCTCCCTTCAAAAAGATTTGTCATATCATTTCTCTCCAACCTCCTCTTTTACATTTGTCCAACCCACACTCCATTACAGATAGATAAATAGATAGATAGATAGATAGATAGATATGGGATAGATAGATACACCTCCTGAGGAAGGAGCCTTTTGCACTCCAAAACGCGCGTCGGGGTGGGCTCTGGGTCCCTCACCGTTCTTACATACCAGGTATTGTGTGTCTTTATTCTAGTGTATCACCGCTATGAATGGCTGATGTCTAAATGACTCTATGTGCACTTGCATTGTACTGTATTTCTCACTTATCGGCCTGATATAATGTCATGTGGTGTGTCTTTAATGATTTTATCTATATATGAATTGTACCATCTTTTGTAGTAGCCTGATATGGTGTTATGCGGTGTGTTTTTGCGTTGGGTGGTACCTTGCAGCCCTATGTGTATTTTTTGTATTGCCATATAGTGTTTCACTGTCCCCATCTTTTTCCAATGCACCTGTTCCTTTGGTACAGTTTTTTAATTCATATTTAATGAAGATATATTTTTTATGGGACTTATTGACTGTGTTTTTTGTGGAGTTTAGGATTTCTGTTCTGCAGTTGTCCCTATTCTGTCCCAACATGCACACATGGGATATTGATTTTTTGCATTTATTTTGATATATTGTGATTGTGCTTTCCATGTGTGTAATATGTGTGTCACAACTTTATTATCAGATAGATAGATAGATAGATATGGGATGGATAGATAGATAGATATGGGATGGATAGATAGATAGATATGGGATAGATAGATAGATAGATAGATAGATAGATAGATAGATAGATAGATAGATAGATGGATAGATAGATATGGGATAGATAGATAGATAGATAGGTAGATAGATGTGTATCTATGTCTATTTACATAGATATGTCCATATCCATGTTTCTAAACCCCTTCACCCTGGAGCTTTTTTCGTTTATCGCTCCCCTTCTTTCCAGAGCCATAATTTTTCCGTCAATATGGCCATGTGAGGGCTCGTCTTTTGCGGGACAAGTTCTACTTTTGAACGACACCATTGGTTTTACCATGTCGTGTAACAGAAAATATGAAAAAAATTCAAAGTGCGATGAAATTGCAAAAAAAGTGCAATCCCACACTTGTTTTTTTCTTGTCTTTTTTGCTAGGTTCACTAAATGCTAAGGTTGTGTGCACACGTTGCGGATTTGATTGCAGATCCGCAGGTTTTTTTGCTGCACAGAATTGCATCAAATCCGCAGTGTAGTGCACAACCAATGTAAGTCTATGGCAGCCGCAGACTTGTTCTGCACATGCTGCGGAAAAAGCCGCACCGAAACGCAGCTTTTTTTTTTTTCCCGCAACATGTCACTTCTTTTGTGCAGAACTGTAGCGTTTCTGCACCCATAGACTTGCATTGAGTCGGGCACATCCGCTGCAAAACCGCAGATGTAAAAAAGATCTGCAGCTCTGCTGCGGATGTGAGTCCGAGAAGCACTGAAGTTCGGGAGGAGGGAAGTGTGTGGGCGGTGACTGTGTGCGTGTATGTGTGTGCGGGCGGGGTCTGCGGGATGTTCGGGTGTGTGCGGGACTGTTCAGGTGTGAGCGGGTGGGGTCTGCGGGATGTTCGGATGTGTGCGGCACTGTGCGGGACTGTTCAGGTGTGTGTGGGGTCTGTGGGCTGTTCAGGTGTGTGCGGGACTGTTCAAATGTGTGCGAGGCTATGCGGGTGTGTGCCTGGCTGTTCGGGTGTGTGCGGGACTGTTCGGATGTGTGCGGGGCTGTGCGGGTGTGTGCCTGGCTGTTCGGGTGTGTGCGGGACTGTTCGGGTGTGTGCGGGGCTGTTCAGATGTGTGCGGGGCTGTGCCTGGTTGTTCGGGTGTGTGCGGGACTGTTTGGATGTGTGCGGCGCTGTGCGGGACTGTTCGGGTGTGTGCGAGACTGTTCGGGTGTGTGTGGGACTGTTCGGGTGTGTGCGGGGCTGTGCGAGGGGTCTTTTGGGGTGTGTGTGCAGGCATCATCCGATGGGACTACAAGTACGCAGCATCCAATCTGCAGCTAATTTGGATGTAATCCGGACAGTGGACACACACCCTACACTAGCCATACATCTATTAATAGATATATCTATCCAGATATATCTATAGATACATATATGAATAGATAGATGTATGCATCTATAGATCTATCTATATGTAGATCTGTCTATACATTTCATACATCATCTATCTGTCTATCTGTGTGTAATTGACTGAGGGTTGGACAAATGTAAAAGAGGAGGTTGGACAATCATGACATCACAAATCTTTTTTTCTTCAATAATACATCTTTATTTAGCTTTCAAAAACGCATACAAAAACCGCACCAAAGAAATATTTAAAAATGCAACACCGCGCAAAAAATGCACCAAAAACTGCATCAAAAACGCGCAAAAAATGCACCAAAAACCGCACCAAGAACTGCATCAAAACCGCACAAAAACGTGAAAAAAATGCATCAAAAACGCAGCTGCGTTTTCAGCAAGGAGATGCAGATTTTGTGCAGAAAATTCTGCACCAAATCTGCAACGTTTGCACACAGCATAAAACTGACCTACCATTATGATTCTCCAGGTCATTACGAGTTCATAGACACCAAACACGTCTAGGTTATTTTTTTATGTAAGTGGTGAAAAAAAATTCCAAACTTTGCTAAAAATAAATAAAATAATTGCACCATTTTCCGATACCCGTAGCGTTTATATTTTCTGAGATATCGGGTTGGGTGAGGGCTAATTTTTTGCGTGCCGAGCTGACATTTTTAATGATACCACTTTTGTGCAGATACGTTCTTTTCATCGCCCGTAATTGAATTTTAATGCAATGTCGCGGCGACCAAAAAAAAACATAATTTTGGCTTTTGATTTTTTTCTGCGCCAGAGGGGGAAAGCAGACGGCCGGGGGCCAATATTTGTAGCCTGGGAAGGGGGTAATACCCATGGCCCCTCCCAGGCTATGAATATCAGCCCACAGCTGTCTGCGTAGCCTTTACTGGCTATGGAAATAGGGAGACCCCCCGGGGGTGGGTTAACTGAAAATAGTGGACAACCCCTTTAACACATTGCACGAACACTGACCTTCCTTCTCCTTACTATATAACTGGGTTTATCTTGGTGTATTAGCACATTGGCACCTTACATGTATTTGGAATCTATATTTATTAACCTGCTACCATTTTTATCATATTACAGTTGCAAATATAACCCCTTACACTAGCACTTTACCTATTTCTTATATTGTCAGTTCACAGCTGCCATTTAGTGATTAATATGGTTAATCATTGCTTGCCATTCGCTGGCAGTTGTGTCTCATCATCATTCATCTCTTGCGACAATGATTGCATTTCCTCACCCTCTCCCTCTTGTGAGTGTGTCTGCTCAAATATCTGAGCATCGCTACATGCGATCTCCTCATGTCCTGGTTGGAACGGGAATGGCGAGAGGCCAGGGTGCGGTAGTCGAAGACGAGTGTCACGGATGTGTCAGAGGCTGCAGACTGTTGCACTACATCTGGCTGCAGAGGTTCTCAGCAGTTTGCTTTGCAGACTTCTACCTGGTCCTTCTGACACTTGGACCCAGTGGCCACCTTCCCCAGCTCTAATGGTGTTAACTGGATCTGGGAGTTTATAACTCCCAACTTCCTGTTGGGAGTTGCGGGTGATATTGTTATTTTCTATTTTCACTTCCCTGGCTTGGAGCTGCATCAGTCGGCTAGCGTCTTAATTGAGTTTGGAGGACGTTGGTGTTTCTCTCCGAGTCTACTCAAGCCTAGTGTTACCTTATTTTGTGTATCCTAGCTGTCTTTAGCGGTAACAGTGTTCCCTCCCTAAGCATGGCTTACCACTAGGGTCTGGCACGGGTTAGGTATCCTGCTCGGCAATAGGTGTGGAACCCTTAGGGTCTCTAAGGGAAACAGGGTGACGTTAGATCTGCCTAGAGGTCTCCAATTCTCGCTTCCCTAATGTTGGGCCCCCTTCCCCTTATCCATTTGTGGATCATTTAGTCTGTCCTACACTGGGCGTGACAACCAGGTGGTGTACGATGAAGTAACTAACCCAGCTTGGGAAGGCGATGTGCAGAGTGAGGAAAGCAGCGCAGAGGGGAAGGGATCCACAGCACCACAACAGGCAGGAAGAAGCAATGCTGTGGCCACAGACACAAGGCGGGCAACTGATCCCAAGAGCACCAACACTGGTGAGGTTGCCAAGTCAAGGATTAGGTGTTCACGAGTGTGGCGCTTTTTTACAGACAGTCCAGTTAAACCTAAAAGGCCATTTGCAACATCTGCCATGCCAGCATCAGCAGGGAAGCATGACTACCAGCCTGACCACTACAAGCAAGCTCAGGCATATGCAAGCAAAGCACCCTGAGCTAGACGTCAGGGTCCAGAAACCTTGTCTGCAGATGACACCACTGCCTCTTCTCCTGTTTTACGGGCACAGCAATCCCGTCCATGACATAGGAGAAGATTCTTTCCACCCTGCTCCTGTCGTTGCACACTTGCAACCACCATCAGCAACCAAATTCTTGTCCCAGCACAGCCAGCGTTCAGTTGTAACTACCCCAGTCTTTGGAATGCAAGCGTAAATACGTGGCCACCCACCCACAGGCTACAATGCTAAACGGCCACTTTTCCAGACTGCTTGCCCTGGAAATGTTGCCGTTTAGGCTTGTGGAGACTGAATATTTCAAAAACCTCATGGCGACGACTGTCCCTTGATACTTGGTTGCCAGCCGCCACTATTTCTCCAAGTGTGTAATCCTTGTCTTACACAATCACACCCTGACCAACAATGTAACTGGGAAAGTCCACTTAACCACGGACACTTGGACAAGTTATTGTGGCCAGGGATGCTATACAGGGTGAACATCGTGGAAGCCGGGACCCAGTTGAATTCTGGAATGGAACACATGCTTCCGACACTGAGGGTTGTGGGCCCTGGTTCAATCAGGTTGCTCTCACCTTATACAGCAGTTCCTGTACCTGCTCCTCACCTTCATCTAACAAACATCAATCACAAGCTGAAAGCTTTGCAGCACTGCCTCAGCCAAGTGGCAACAAGCTGTGCTGAAGCTAATCTGTGTAGGTGATAAACCTCATACTGCCGCAGAGTTGATGAAAGGTCTAACAGACCAGAGTGATCTGTGGCTAACGCCCATGAACCTACAACCAGGCATGATTGTGTGCGACAATGGTTTTAATTTGGTGGCTGCTTTGAAGCTTACCAATATCACACATGTACCATGCCTGGCCCACATGCTCACAATAACTTTTCTGAACACTCTAGGAGCAGTGGCCCGACCGAAGGGGAAGGCCATGAACTGATAGTGCATGGACATTCTCTCTCTGAACCCTGTTTATACAACTAATATACAGATGGTCAGGTTTTAAATACATCAGATAGGGGTTATATACATCAGTTAGGACTGCTCTATATGGGTATACCTTGACGTTTGGTGGAGCAGCTTAGCATACATTTTTTTTTGCAAAAAAAAAAAGTATCAACCAAATACCATGTTTTTTCCATCTTTTTACTAGCACTTGCTTATTACTGTGATTTTTTTTTTTTTACAACAGAGTGTTTTTGGTCTTACTGGGCTCTTTTGTGTCTTCCTGTGGTGACAACCTCCCTGACCCAGAAGTTGTCGACTACGGAGAGCCCTGCGTCCCAGAAGAGAAGACTACCACAAACATGAAAGATTTCCCAGGTGGAGTAACCCGTCATGCCAAGGAGAATCTATTGGATCGGGCAACAGAGGATCTGGCAGAGCGGCCTTTAGAGCGCCAAGCCGGGGTTGGTTTAAAGGATGGCTTCCTGGAGTCTCACCGGGCAGGAGACCGATCTTGCTGAGAGGGGATCCTGGAGGATGAGAATTGACAAAAGGTAAAAAAAAATAAAGAGGATACTTCCTTGTAAACTGACACTTTGGTTTCGGCTGGGAAGAGAGTTCCTCTCAAACCCAGTGGCATATGAGACAAGCTGATCCTGCTTAGACCCAAAAAGACTTTAGCCCTGAAAGGGGGTATTAGTAAGGGACTTTTTGGATATAGGATTCGCATTCCAGGCTTTGAGCCAGAGAATCCTGCGTATGACTACAATATTGCTGGCAACTCAAGCAAAATAGCTGGTGGCATCAAGGGACGCAGCGAGCAAGTATTTACCTGCATGAGCTATCTGATCTGCAAGATCACCAAGCTCTTTAGATTAGGTTGTTGATATAATTACCTGCTAAAGAAGCTTTGCCCAGGCAGAAACCGACTTGACAACCAAGGTGGAAGCGCCAGCAGCCTCGGCCAAGGCTTCAGTCTGTCTGTCAGCAGAGTCCTTGACGAAAGAACCATCTGGGAGAGATAGGATCATCCTAGTGGACAGACAAGAGACTATAGGGTCCACGGCTGGGATTCTGCCAATTTGCTGAGGAAATCGGAGCTGACGGGATATATAATAGTTAACTGCCTACTGTCTGGAAAAGGCCTCTCCGGGTTCTCCCACTGTTTGACAAAGATTGCCTCAAACTCCTTGTGATTGTCAAAGACTGGGGTGAAAAGGGGGGGATTTAGCTTTTTTGAGTATTCAGTTGTCCAGAGGAGGCTATTTTAATACTTATAATTGAGGGTCTGATTGACGGAAAATGTAAGGCTTCCTGGAGTTTGGAAGATTAGTCCGTGTCAAGGTCAGAATCAGACTGGGAATAAAGATCAGATCCGGGCGGCCCCCTCCGGGAAGGAGGAGTGGGAAACCATGGGTATCCTGGAGGATAAGAAGGGGAACTAGATGATTTGTCCGTTTCTTGGATCTTACCCTTAATCTGCAATGTTGAAGGTGGCTGATGGACGCCTGTGATTCGTTCGGGGAGAACGATAGGAGTGCTGGAGGAGGCTGAAAGGCTGGGCACATGTTCAAGGGCCTGCCTGTACCAGGAACTGGGACACCATTGAAAGGTCAGATACTGATTGGGAAATAGTCACAGCCCATTCCTGAGTGGACGTGTGCTCTCCACCCAGGCAGCAGGGAGCTCCTGTGGGGACTGTATGGTGAAAGCGCTGCAGTCCGTGCAGAATGCCGAGTTCTGACCTATGGGCGACATCTTCATTCAGAGGGCACATGGGATAGTGGAGTGGAAGGGATGGGAGTGGAGTGGAAGGGAAGAAAAACAGGAACCTGGACAGAGCCTACCAGTTCCTGGTAAAGCGCAGATCATTGCAGCAATAGTAGCAGTACCTTGTAGGCAACGGAGAAAGAGCAACTTCAGCGATGTGAAGGTAGGGGTGAATATAATCAGGGAGAACTGAAGAAAATGAAAGGAGTGCTCTTATGGGAGGAATAAAAGCACGAAGGAGCCCTCTCACGCTGAATGGATGGTGCTTGCAAAATGGACGGTAACCAAACCAGGCTTGAAATGAGCAGTGCTCCCATAAGCGGGAACAGAAGCGCAAGACAAAGAACACTATTGACTGGTGCGCATGGGGGGCGTGCCCAAGCCTAGCCTAATAAAAAAGGGAAAGCCTAAGAAAAAGATGGCGCAAGCTCTCGCTTCCTAATTGGCTTGCACAAGAGAAATGTATAGCTAAAGCCCGAGAAAACCTTGGGAGAAGCCAGGGATTGAATTTTATCTGAGCCCACATTGGCGCCAGAACACATGCGCTGGAAGGGAGCAAAGAACTGTGATGTCCACCTCCGTGTAACGCTTGAAGAGGGAATGTGGAGAAAGGAAGGGTGCTTGTCTGAGAGAGATTCAGACTCCTTTTCCTCCTTGCCAAGGACGACAACAGAAGCCCCAGGGGAGCAAGGAGTCAACGGCAAACAGCATCCTCCTTCCTGCACCATCATGGACCTGGACAGTGCAGAAGTCGGTGACGGTACTAAGCAGGAGAGTGACACTAAAAAGTTATCTCCGTCTTCCTCCCGACACCGTTCTAAGAAGAGGGCTGGGGTGGGGAAAAGACAAGGGATCGGCAGCCAAGATTCACCCTGAAAATAGATACAGAAAGGACAGGCTAACGGAGCGCCAGGCTGGCGGTCAGGGGAGATTTTGATTGAGAACGGTCCGATGCAGCTCCTGCCGGGTGCCTCAGGAGAGGAATAAACAGTGAGTTGCAAAATACTCCAATCACATGGAATCGCACAGGACACAGATGAAAGGATTAAAAGTTTCTTTGTTTATTGAAATCCACAACGCGTTTTGACGGAACAGCTCCGTCTTCATCAGGTGGCAGTACTGCCACCTGATGAAGACGGAGCTCTTCCGTCAAAACGCGTTGTGGATTTCAATAAACCAAAAAACTTTTAATCCTTTCATCTGTGTCCTGTGCGCTTCCATGTGACCCGAGTATTTTGCAACTCAAGATTCACCCTGAGACACGCTTTAAGTGTCAGGGGGAAAGATCCTGCCTCGCAGACCAGAGAGTGGATGATGTGAACAACAACACACTGTTCTCTCTGTCGCTCTTTTTTTGGAAAATAGGGTGAGACGTTACACCGTTACCCTAAAGAGCAGAATCTGTAAAACAAAAAGCCAGAAAATGCCATATGTTATCTCTCAAAAGTACTCCATATGGTAGAAATAAAACATTTACCAGGGTCCACAGATGTTGTCAAATTTCTTGACTGCTTTTAGCTTTCTATATACCCCTTTTTACAGCATAAAACTGTTTAGCTTATTTATTAACTTATTGGCAAGAAGAAGCCAACTGAATGCAAACTGGTGACCACCACCAGAATGACCACTTTCTAAGATAGCCTAAAAAGGAATGTCTCACAAGGGTTCAGAGACACGAACGTCTGAATACGGCTGTTGCTATATGGTGACAGGTTTCCTGCTAATTGCTGTCGATCACACGTCATACTGTTGCCCCAGGATTAATCAGGCATGCGTGTCTGGGAAAACATCTGTGGGAAGTGCAGTCGCACAACAAATTTAGAGCTTGCAACTAACTCATTTCTACTAGAAGTGTATCTGAACACCTCCAGTGTTGGTGTCCTAGCTGGCCATGTGAGCAGACACATAGAAGAGCGCTCCCGCTGCCAACTTTATAAAAATCCTCTCCAGGCACCTCTAACCGGGCGTATTGGGGCCGTACCGGCTCGCTGAACGTCGGGGGAGTGGAGCGGTGCAGCTTGGGAGATCAGACACCAGCGGAAATGACCAGACGGAGGCAGAAAGATGCCGGAACCGGCAAGGCAGGAGCCAGCCAAGATGGCGCCGCGGTCGGAGAAGAAGCTGACAAACCCAATGCCGCATGTCAGCGGCACATAGAGGTGGCCGCGAAGCTCCAGCAGTTTGCCAGAGTGGAAGAAGCGGAGGAGGCGGAGAAGGTAGCCGGTGGTGGTTCGGACATGGAGGAGGAGGAGGGGATCCCGGCAGGGGAGCTGGAGGTACTGAAGGGGAAGGGGGAAGCAGCATGGCGGTGGCAATGGGAGTCACTGCAGGCATGACACCGGGAGATGAGCCGACCCTGAGGGACGTTTTTACATTGGTCTCCTCCTGCAAACAGTCTCTAAATACCCTGACCCTCCAAATGCAAGAGGTTAAAGGGGAAACTGCACAGATAAACGCTGCCCTACAGAAGATTGATAGACGCATGGGTGTGGTGGAGGAGAGGGTGAGCACTGCAGAAGATCATATAGTTAAGTTGCAAAAAGCGGAGAAAAAGTTTGCTCAAACGATATCAGAGTTGGCTGCAAAAAATAAAGACCTGGAAAACAGGTCAAGAAGGAATAACGTCCGTATAGTTGGTTTGCCTGAAAAAACTGAGGTGAGAAATCCTACTGAGTTTATTGAAAGCTGGCTGATAAAGAAGATGGGTGTCAATGTGCTGACAAAAGTTTTTGCAGTTGAGAGAGCTCATAGGGTCCCGCCGCAGCCCCCTGCCCCAGGAGCGAATGCCCGTACCATGCTTGCCAAAATACTGAACTATAGAGACAGGGACATTATTCTGAGGAAGGCCAGAGAAATGGAGGATCTAACGGCTGGAGGCCAAAGGATTGCTATTTACCCGGACTATTCTGCTGCGGTTCAGAAACAGAGGATGAAGTTCACTGGTGTCAAGAGACGATTGAGAGAATTGAGGGTGCAATACGCTATGCTGTTCCCCACAAAGTTAAGAGTGGTGGCTTTTGACAAAACCCAGTTTTTTCTGACACCAGAGGACGCTACCCAGTGGATAGACATTAATGCTAAGAAACTTAAAGATAAAGGCGACTCAAAATTTGGGGAGACCCGGAAAGGAGCTATTTCTTTGTCTCTGGAGGAGGGATTTGTGTTTATAACATAACTGCTAAGGGATTAGGCAATTGTTCTTAAAACCTTTTTTTTTTCTCTTTTGAGGAGCTGAGCTTGGCCATTTTGAGTGAATGATCAGGGGGTGTTGTAATGGTTAATGTGTAAGGGGGAGGAGGGCTAAACGGTGTTCTGCAATTTTGTTATGTTAGCGGGAGGCGTGTGGTGAGGGTAATTCAAGGTAGAGTATTTGCAATGGGCAGAGGAGCCCCACTCTTGATGAGAGGAAGATTTTGTTGCACTGGGGGGGTTAGGGGGGAAAGTTGGGTTTTGATAGAATGGGTGGGAGGGGTTAAACAGCTTACTTTTGGGAGTGAGGATAATTTGACACATGATGAGTGGCATGATGGGGGGCCGTATTAAAATACTGAGTTGGAATGTAAGAGGCCTAGCGGATAAGACGACGAGAGCGGCGAGCTTACAGTATGTTCGAGATCAAAGAGTCTCAATGATATGTCTGCTGGAGACACACTTTGTGCGGGAGAGGGTGGATGTACTATCTAGACGCTGGATACAGAAGGCTCATCATTCTACCTTTTCTAAATATTCAAGGGGAGTGTCAGTATTAATTCCCGCTGGTGTGCGCTATGAAGAGGAGGGGCTACATGTGGATGCGGTTGGTCAATATGTGGTGGTGAAATGTAAAGTGTACAGAGTGCTGCTGTGTATAGCGGTGATGTATATTCCGCCCCCCTATTC
This sequence comes from Ranitomeya imitator, assembly GCF_032444005.1. NCBI lineage: Eukaryota > Metazoa > Chordata > Amphibia > Anura > Dendrobatidae > Ranitomeya > Ranitomeya imitator. The sequence goes on from NC_091285.1 coordinate 129,119,730, forward strand.
AAGTAAGAAAATTAGAGAAGTGCTAGAGAGGGTGGGACGTTGGGGCCCGATACCGTTACTAATTATTGGTGACCTTAATAATATATGCGATGATTATTGGGACAAAAATAAGAACTCTAAGAAGAGGACTGATGGGCATACTACTACGCTTGGTACCTATATCCGAGAAATTGGTATGATTGATCTATGGAGAGTAAGACATGTTGGGAAGAGGGGGTATTCATGTTATTCACCGGCTCATGATACTCTGTCCAGAATTGATATGGCTCTTGGTAATCGGCTGTTGGACACAATGGTGGGGGATGTGAGGTACTTGCCAAGAACTCTCTCAGATCATAGTCCAATTGAGGTGGAGTTTCAATTGATGGGGACACAGGTCGCAAGCAGGAGAGAGTGGAAGATTCATCCTAACTGGTTGAACAGTGTAGATTTTGATAATATAAAATGGAAGGTGATGGAATTCTTTGTGCTTAATGATGGGAGTGCAGATGCTCTTACTGTATGGGAAGCTATAAAGGCGTATTTAAGAGGGCTGTTATTTATAGATATAAGTAGATGCAAGCGGAAGACGAGGATGGCAGAGAAGGCAGCAATTGATGGCCTGAGGGCAGCGGAAGATGAGATGGTGCTATTGGGAACTCCTGAGGCTGGGAATAGATTAAAAGCACTAACACACCCCTCCCCCTGTCTGACCACAACCTACTGACATTCTCGTCCCTCTCCTCTGCTAGTGTGCAGTCCCCACTCCACAAACACACTCACCCTCGCAGAAATCTCAAACATCTCAACTTACAATCACTCTCTGAGTCCCTTCTCCCTCTCACAGACATAGCTTCCCTTCATGACACAGATGCTGCTGCCACTTTTTATAACACCACAATAACAGCAACACTCAATTCGGCCGCCCCGCTCATGCATAGTAAAACTCGTACAATTACCAAGCAACCCTGGCTGACCAGCCTGACCAAAGAATTGAGACGGAATTCCAGGATTGCTGAGCGGAGATGGAAGCGATCCCACTCTGCCGACCACTTCACTGCATACAAGCAGTCCCTCGCCAGCTTCAAGTCCGCGCTCACTGCCGCAAAACAAACTTACTTCTCATCTCTCATATCATCCCTGTCCCACAACCCTAAACAGCTTTTCAACACTTTCAATTCTCTACACTGTCCCCCCGCACCTCCTTCCTCCACCCTCATTTCTGCTGATGACTTCGCCTCTATCTTTAAACAGAAGATCGATACAATCAGAGAAAGCTTTGGCCCACAGCGCCCACTGCCCCTCTTAGCTGCTCAACCCTGCTCCTCAAAAACCAGCTTCTCCACCATGACAGAAGATCAGCTCTCCACCCTCCTGTCAAGATCACACCTCACCACCTGCACGCTTGACCCGCTCCCATCCCACCTCATCCCTAACCTTTCCACGGTCTTCATCCCAACCCTAACGCACCTCTTCAACCTCTCACTCACAACAGGTGTCTTTCCCTCATCCTTCAAGCATGCCAAGATCACACCCATCCTCAAAACGCCCTCCCTCGACCCATCCCCTGTGTCTAGCTATCGCCCAATATCTCTTCTCCCTTATGCCTCCAAATTGCTGGAGCAACACGTCCATCTTGAACTGTCCTCCCACTTCTCCTCCTGCTCCCTCTTTGATCGGTTACAATCAGGCTTCCGTTCCCATCACTCAACTGAAACTGCCCTAACTAAAGTCACCAATGACCTACTAACTGCCAGGAGCAAGCAACACTACTCTGTCCTCCTTCTCCTGACCTGTCTTCTGCCTTTGACACTGTAGACCACTCCCTTTTGCTACAAATCCTCTCATCTCTTGGCATCACAGACTTGGCCCTTTCCTGGATCTCGTCATATCTGACAGACCGAATATTCAGTGTCTCCCTCCCCCACACCACCTCCTCACTTCGCCCCTTGTCAGTCGGTGTTCCTCAAGGCTCTGTTCTAGGACCCCTACTCGTCTCCATCTACACTTTCGGCCTGGGACAGCTCATAGAATCCCACGGATTGCAGTACCATCTCTACGCTGATGACATGCAGATCTACCTCTCCGGACCTGATCTCTCCTCCTTACCAAAATCCCGCACTGCCTGTCTGCCATTTCAGCCTTCTTTTCTGTAGCATTGAAAGATAGGAGACAAAAAAAGCGCAAATAGGGTCTTATCCCCAGGATTGTTCTTAATCAATTGTGAGAGAACTGCTCACTTGGTAGTACACAATACAAGCGTGTAGTTGTCAGCTGCTGCAGATCCACAGGTCGGCGTTGCGACCTCTCAGAACCGTTATAATAAATGAAATGTGGATTACATCTGCGCTGCTGCGACAAATAATAGATCCAGATATACTGTTAGGGTGCTTGGGTTGTTTATTCAACGCGTTTCGAAGCTCAAAGGCTTCTTCTTCAAGAAGTTTCCACACAAAGATACCATATATCTTTGTGTGGAAACTTCCTGAAGAAGAAGCCTTTGAGCTTCGAAACGCGTTGAATAAACCACCCGAACACCCTAACAGTATATCTGGATCTATTATTTGTCGCAGCAGCGCAGATGTAATCCACATTTCATTTATTATAACAAGCCTTCTTTTCTGCTCGCTTTCTACAACTGAACATGGACAAAACAGAATTCATCATCTTTCCCCCATCTCACTCTACCCCTCCACCAGACCTATCCATCAATGTCAATGGCTGCTCACTTTCCCCAGTCCCACACGCCCGGTGCCTCGGGGTGATCCTCGACTCTGCCCTCTCTTTCAAGCCACATATCCAAGCCCTTGCCTCCTCCTGTCGTCTCAAACTCAAAAATATTTCCCGGATCCGTGCTTTCCTTGACCGCAACACTGCAAAAACGCTAGTGCATGCCCTTATCATCTCCCGCCTCGACTACTGCAACCTCCTACTCTCTGGACTCCCCTTTAGCACTCTGGCACCACTCCAATCCATCCTACACTCTGCTGCCCGACTAATCCACCGTCCCCCCGCTATTCCCCAGCCTCTCCCCTGTATCAAGCCCTTCACTGGCTTCCTATCGCCCAGAGACTCCAGTTCAAAACCCTCACACTGACATACAAAGCCATCCACAACCTGTCTCCTCCATACATCTGTGGCATGGTCTCCCGGTACCTACCTAAACGCAACCTCCGATCCTCTCAAGACCTCCTTCTCTACTCCCCTCTCATCTCTTCTTCCCATAACCGCATCCAAGACTTCTCCCGTGCTTCCCCCATACTCTGGAACTCTCTACCCCAACACATCAGACTCGCGCCTACCATAGAAACCTTCAAAAAGAACCTGAAGACTCATCTCTTCCGACAAGCCTACAGCCTGCAGTGATCCTCAACCTACTGAACAGCCGCACAGCCAGCTCTTCCCTCTCCTAGTGTATCCTCACCCATCCCCTGCAGACTGTGAGCCCTCGCGGGCAGGGTCCTCCCTCCTTATGTACTCTTGTGCCTTGTTATCTGCTCATGTTTAATGTATTTGTTTATATTTGCCCCGTATTCACATGTAAAGCGCCATGGAATAAATGGCGCTATAAAAATGTACAATAATACAATAATAATAAAAAGCAGCTCAAAATCATATGGATAAAATTATTCTGGAAAAGGCAGAAAGGAAGCGGGAGTTTCAGAGGGTGACTCATTACCAGGAGGGGGAGACTGTTGGTCACATGCTGTCGCTGGTGGCTTCTGCCCAGAGGAGTGCTTCGTTTGTCCATTCGCTCATTTCTGGGAGTGGCACGAGAGTTTCCGAGACCTCAGAGATTTTGAAAGTATTCACAGAATTTTACGCAGGCCTATATTCCTCTAGGGTGGACGCATCGGCGGGGGACACAGTGGCTTTCTTGGAGGGATTGGAGTTGCCGAGGTTGAATGATGACAGGGAAAGTTTAGAGGCTCCTATTACAAAGGAGGAACTGGGTCGGGCATTACAATCTATGGCAAATGGAAAGGCGCCAGGAGTGGATTGGCTGCCCGCCGAGATTTATAAAAATATGGGGGAAGTGTTAATTCCCAGATTAAAGGTGGTTCTAGATGAGGCTAAGAGTAGAGGAATTCTGCCAGCCTCCATGAGAGGCCATAATATGGTAATTCCGAAGGAGGATAAAGATTTGGGGCAGCCTGAGTCAGTTCGGCCAATTTCTTTGCTCACTATGTATGTCAAGCTTCTGGCCAGGGTGTTGGCGACCCGATTGACGAGGGTTATCTCTAAGTTGGTGCACTCTGATCAGTCTGGTTTTATGGCTGACAGATCCACGGCAGTCAACCTGAGAAGGCTTTTTATGAATATGCAACTGAGGTCCGACAACCATGGCCAGAGAGTTATTGCATCCCTAGATGCCCATAAGGCATTTGATAGAGTGGAATGGGGATATTTGTGGCAGGTTTTGCTGTGTATGGGCTTTGGCTCACAGTTTGTGTCTTGGATTCGGCTGATGTATGTGCAACCTGAGGTTAGAGTTAGGGTGAATGGGGAGTTGTCTCACACTATAAAACTACATAGGGGAACGAGACAGGGGTGTCCGCTCTCCGCTCTTTTGTTTGCTTTGGCTGTGGAACCATTAGCCGCTAAAATTCGACAGTCTGACGAGGTGTCTGGGTTCAAGTATGATAGAAGAGAAGATAGCGCTGTACGCGGACGATATACTATTGTTCCTGGCTGATCCGGTAGCTTCCTTGAGGGGTGCCATTGGGCTCATTGAAAGTTTTGGCTCTTTGTCAGGGCTGACGATAAATTGGAGTAAGTCAGTTTTGTTTAGGGTGGACAACGTGGGTGAGGACGGGAGTGAGCTTATGGAGGAAAGGCGACTTAAGGTGTTAACTCAATTTAAATATTTGGGGATATGGATCTCTATGCTGGTTACAGATTACCTGCATAGGAATTTGACTCCGGTTTTGGGAGTTCTTAAGGCTAAGGTGGGTGCCTGGATTAAATTGCATTTATCGGTGGTGGGCCAAGTCAATCTCATCAAGATGATTTTGATGCCTAAAATATTATAGGTTTTACACAACGCGCCAAATTGAAATATCACGTGGGAAATTTCGGCAGATGAATTCCCTGTTCAGGAGTTTAGTATGGGGGAGAGAGCACCTGCGTATCAGATTGGAGACGCTTCAGCGACCCAAGGAAGATGGGGGTTTGGGTTTGCCCAACCCTGAAGTATATTTTCTTGCAGCCCAGAGTCAGCATTTAAACGGCTGGGCGCATGAGGTGTCGTCCAATGCTGTACAACAGTTGATGAAAGAGGTGATGAAAAGAAGCCCAGTTGTGCAGTGCCTGGAAGATGGATCCCTGGGTGCGCTTGTGAAAATCTATCCAACTATATTTCTGATATGTAAGCTGTGGGGCAGATTGAAACAAATTCATGGGGTTACGGGTCTGACTAATTTCTCCCCGCTATGGTATAATGATAATTTGTCAGAATTTGTAATAGTGGGGGCTCTACCAGAGTGGCAAGCCAAGGGAATCCACTATGTGTATTAGATAAATGAGAAGCGAGAGCTGAAATCCTTTTCCCAATTGCAGTTGGAGTTTGGTCTCAGGTCCTCGGGGGAATATCAGTATACGCAGATGAGACACGCGTTTAGAGCTCAGAACAGGGGTGAAAGCCTTAGAATCCAAGGAGATATAGTGCTGGAATATGTTTGCGGTGATGGGACTATGAGGCGGGTTATTTCCACCTTGTATAAAGACTTGCTACATACGTACCTCTTGGGATTTCCGATAAATGCGAGAACTAGGTGGGAAAGGGAGCTGGGCCCCTTGGAGGATGAAACCTTGGGAATCGGTGTTGGAATGGGTTCCAAAACTGTCACTGAGTGAACCGTATAGGCTGTCGCAGCTTTATGTTATACACAGAGTGTATAAATCTCCAGAAGTATTGTATAAGGCAGGGTTGCGAGCTAATTCTAAATGCCTGAGGAGTAAGAATGAAAATGCCGGAATATTTCACGAGATTGGCTGCTTTTTGGCTGGTGGTTCTGAGTCGTGTTGAAGGAGCGTATAGATGCTCGATACCAAGGGAACCTGTGGTGTGTTTGTTGGGTTATGAAGATGAGATTGGAGTGGACAACACCCTGAAGATAGCAATTGCCAGATTATTGTATATGGCTCGAAAGATTATCGCGAGAAACTGGATAAAGGAGGAACCGCCCACAAGAGGAGAATACCTTCAATATGTGAAGCAGGGTCTGGCATTGGATAAAGGAGTCTACAAAAAAGAGTGAAAATGTAAATGTTTGATAAGCCTTCGTGGCTTGAAATGGGTTAGACGCTGGGTAAAGGGGGCAAGAGGGTTGAGGGCCCGTGGATGGAAGGAATTTTATACATGCGGTATTAATTGTGATAAGATCTATTATGCCTCGCTTAAGGAAGCGGTAATAAAAGATGTAAGCTGTCTACTGGAAGAGGGGATAAGTTGGGGATAAGGGGGTTTTGACACTGTTAAAAATTTGAAATGAAAACAAGGATGTTACATGTAAATGCAATTTTATTCTTAATAAAAATCTATTTGACTTAAAAAAAAAAACACAAAAAAAACACCTCCAGTGTTATGGGCACTAAAAGTGCTGAAAAAAAATTTGTTAACGGACTGAACAAAAAGAAAAGAACATGCTATAATGGAGATCACCAAGAATGTAGATACCGGTAATTAAATGCTTTATTCAACTGTGCAAAAAGACCAAAATTTCTTAAAAACATTTAAAACCAGGAGAAATCCCCAATAAATGGATTCTGCCCCATGGACCCACAATGTTATAACCATTGCATTAGAGGGTATGTGATCTTCATTTTATCAAACAATATTCTTTGATGGTCAATACAGCCTCTTCACCAGTGGGAACTTGGTGCATCCACATTTGAGCTGTAGTTGCCTGGTAATCTTAGTACAGGATACAGGGATTTAGTTACTAAAGGACCCATAACAATGGGCCTCTTGTATGATTTGTTCTACTAGTTATTTTACTTGTGAACAACCTTCCCTACCAGGTGCCAAAACTAACAAGTATATCATTGTTGGCTACTTGCCTTTGTCCAGTGTACATCTGAAAGATTTATATTTGTCATTGCATTGTGATATACAATGGTTATAACATTGTGGGTCCATGGGCCAGAATCCATCTATTGGGGATTTCTTCTGGTTTTAAATGTTTTTAAGACATTGTGGTCTTTTTGCACAGTTGAATAAAGTATTTAATTATCTACATTTTTGGTGATCTCCATTATGGCGTGTTCTTTTCTTTTTGCTCAATTGCTAGTCTTACACGCTTTAGGATCGATCCCTCCTGTATATCTTACTTTGGTCAATGGTGCCCTCCATCTTTTTGTAAATATTACAATTTGTTAACGGATTACACGGCTGATGACCACACATTATGATCCGTGTACCACTGACTTTTATAATGCTAAAAATCGAATTGCAGTAAAAAAGAAGACAATTTAGGACATTCCCACCCACATTTAAATGAACTAATTTTGCATTGAATCGTTTCATTTCCATTTTACTTATCTCAAAACGGATACAAAAATGGAAATAAAAACTGGATATGTGAACGGAGCCTTACAATACAATGTAATGATACAAGAATGATAGCCGTATTTAGAGATTACCTCTTGGGACTCCTGTGCTCATCTTCCTCATCGTCTTCAAACATCCGTTTGCGATTTCCTAAAATATACAACAAAACTGATTATGATTTTCATTATGATTTTCCATCGTCAGAGGAGCAGTCTCCACCTCTCACCATGGAGGAAGCAGAACCTATTACACACCATATGGACAAAACTATTGAGACACATACACATTACTCCCAGAGGAGCTTTTAAGAAATCCAGGATCATTGACTCTTGTGCCAGAGCCTGTTTTTGCCTTCGTGACCAGGCAAGTTTTTACAATTCTGACCAGTGTTATGTAGTTATAACTCTGGAATGTTTCAAAGTATCCCAGTGATTCTGAGACTGTTTTTTCGTGACACATTGTACTTCACAATAGTGGTAAAACTTGTTCGATATAACTTTACATTAACCCCTTAATCCCATATGACGTACTATCCCGTTAAGGTGCCGCAGGGAGGGAGGTGGCTTACCAAGTGCCTGCTCAGAGCAGGCGCTTGGTAAGCCTGCAGCGCTGAAAGTCAGATCACTGATCTGACAGAGTGCTGTGCAAACTGTCAGATCAGTGATCTGTGATGTCCCCCCCCTGGGGCAAAGTAAAAAAAAAAAAGAAATTCCACATGTATTAAAAAAAATAATAATAATTCCTAAATAAAGAAAAAAAAATACTATTCCCATAAATACATTTCTTTATCTAAATAAAAACAATAAAAGTACACATATTTAGTATCACCGCGTCCGTAACGACCTAATCTATAAAACTGTCCGACTAGTTAACCCTTTCAGTGAACACCGTAAGGAGAGAAAAAAACGAGGCAAAAAACAACGCTTTATTATCATACCGCCAAAAAAAAAGTGGAATAACACGCGATCAAAAAGACAGATATAAATAACTATGGTACCGCTGAAAACGTCATCTTGTCCCGCAAAAAAACGAGCCGCCATACAGCATCATCAGCTAAAAAATAAAAAAGTTATAGTCCTGAGAATAAAGCGATGACTAAATAATTATTTTTTCTATAAAATAGTTTTTATCGAATAAAAGCGGCAAAACATAAAAAAATGATATAAATGAGGTATCACTGTAAACGTACTGACCCGAAGAATAAAACTGCTTTATCAATTTTACCAAACGCGGAACGGTATAAAACGCCTCCCCCAAAAGACATTCAAGAATAGCTGGTTTTTGGTCATTCTGCCTCACCAAAATCGGAATAAAAAGCAATCAAAAACGGTCACGTGTCAGAAAATGTTAACAATAAAAATGTCAACTCGTCCCGCAAAAAACAAGACCTCACATAACTCTGTGGACCAAAATATGGAAAAATTATAGGTCTCAAAATGTGGAGACGCAAAAACTTTTTTGCTATAAAAAAGCATCTTTTAGTGTGTGACAGCTGCCAATCATAAAAATCCGGTACAAAAAACGCTATAAAAGTAAATCAAACCCCCCTTCATCACCCCCTTAGTTAGGGAAAAATAATAAAATAAAATAAAAATGTATTTATTTCCATTTTTTCGTTAGGTTTAGGGCTAGGGTTAGGGTTGGGGCTAGGGTTGGAGCTAAAGTCAGGGTTAGGGTTGGGGCTAAAGTTAGGGTTAGGGTTGGAGCTAAACTTAGGGTTAGGGCTAAAGTTAGGGTTAGGGTTGGGGCTAAAGTTAGGGTTTGGATTACATTTACGGTTAGGATTAGGGTTTGGATTAGAGTTAGGGGTGTGGTTAGAGTTACTGTTGGGATTAGGGATAGGGGTATGTTTGGATTAGGGTCTCAGTTAGAATTGGGGGTTTCCACTGTTTAGGCATATCAGGGGCTCTCCAAACACAGCATGGCGTCCGATGTCAATTCCAGCCAATTCTGCGTTGAAAAAGGAAAACAGTGCTTCTTCCCTTCCGAGCTCTCCCGTGCGCCCAAACAGGGGTTTACCCCCACATATGGGGTATCAGCGTACTCGGGAAAAATTGGACAACAACTTTTGGGGTCCAAGTTCTCTTGTTACCCTTGGGAAAATAAAAATTGGGGGGGGGGGGGGGCTAAAAATCATTTTTGTGAGGAAAAAAAGATTTTTTATTTTCACGGCTCTGCGTTGTAAACTGTAGTGAAACACTTGGGGGTTCAAAGTTCTCACAACACATCTAGACAAGTTCCTTGGGAGGTCTAGTTTCCAATATAGGGTCACTTGTGGGGGGTTTCTACTGTTTGGGTACATCAGTGGCTCTGCAAATGCAACGTGACGCCTGCAGACCAATCCATCTAAGTCTGCATTCCAAATGGCGCTCCTTCCCTTCCGAGCTCTGCCATGCTCCGAGCTCTGCCATGCACCCAAACAGTGGTAACCTCTCCCCCCAACCCCCCCCCCCAACCCCCACATATGGGGTATCAGCGTACTCAGGACAAATTGTACAACTTTTGGGGTCCAATTTATCCTGTTACCCTTGTTAAAATACAAAACTGGGGGCTAAAATATCATTTTTCTGGGGAAAAAAAAAGAATTTTTATTTTCACGGCTCTGCGGTATAAACTGTACTGAAACACTTGCGGGTTCAAAGTTCTCACAATACATCTAGATAACTTCCTTGGGAGGTCTAGTTTCCAATATGGGGTCACTTGTGGGGGGGTTCTACTGTTTGGGTATATCAGGGGCTCTGCAAATGCAACGTGACGCCTGCAGACCAATCCATCTAAGTCTGCATTCCAAATGACGCTCCTTCCCTTCTGAGCTCTGCCATGCGACCAAACAGTGGTCCCACTCATCCCCCCTCACCCCCACATATGGGGTATCAGCGTACTCAGGACAAATGGTATAACAACTTTTGGGGTCCAATTTATCCTGTTACCCTTGTGAAAATTCAAAACTGGGGGCTAGAAAATCATTTTTGTGAAGAAGAAAAAAGAATTTTTATTTTCACAGCTCTGTATTATAAACTGTAGTGAAACACTTGGGGGTTCAAAGCTCTCAAAACACATATAGATAAGTTCCTTATGGGGTCTACTTTCCAAAATGGTGTCAATTGTGGGGGGTTTTAATGTTTAGGTGCATCAGGGGCTCTCCAAACACGACATGGTGTCCCATCTCAATTCCAGTCAATTTTGCATTGAAAAGTAAAACGGCGCTCTTTCCCTTCCGAGCTCTCCCAAGCGCCCAAACAGTCGTTTACCCCCACATATCGGGTATCAGCGTACTCAGGACAAATTGTACAACAACTTTTGGGGTCCAATTTCTTCTCTTACACTTGGGAAAATAAAAAATTGGGGGCGAAAAGATCATTTTTGTGAAAAAATATGATTTTTTATTTTTACGGCTCTGCATTATAAACTACTGTGAAGCACTTGTTGGGTCAAAGTGCTCACCACACATCTAGATAAGTTCCTTAAGGGGTCTACTTTCCAAAATGGTGTCACTTGTGGGGGGTTTCAATGTTTAGGCACATCAGGGGCTCTCGAAATGCAACATGGCGTCTCATCTTAATTCCTGTCAATTTTGCATTGAAAAGTCAAATGGCGCTCCTTCCCTTCCGAGCTCTGCTATGCGCCCAAACAGTGGTTTACCCCCACATGTGGGGTATCGGCGTACTCAGGACAAATTGCACAACAACTTTTGTGGTCCAATTTCTTCTCTTACCATTGGGAAAATAAAAAATTGGGGGCGAAAAGATCATTTTTGTGAAAAAATATGATTTAATGATTTATTATTTTTACGGCTCTGCATTATAAACTTCTGTGAAGCACTTGGTGGGATAAAAAGGGCTCACCACACATCTAGATAAGTTCCTTAGGGGGTCTACTTTCCAAAATGGTGTCAGGTGCACATCAGGGGCTCTCCAAACGCAACATGGCATCCCATCTCAATTCCAGTCAATTTTGCATTGAAAAGTCAAATGGCGCTCCTTCCCTTCCGAGCTCTGCCATGCGCCCAAACAGTGGTTTACCCCCACATATGGGGTATCAGCGTACTCAGGACAAATTGTACAACAACTTTTGGGGTCCATTTTCTCCTGTTACCCTTGGTAAAATAAAACAAATTGGAGCTGAAGTAAATTGTTTATGAAAAAAAGTTAAATGTTCATTTTTATTTAAACATTCCAAAAATTCCTGTAAAACACCTGAAGCGTTAATAAACTTCTTGAATGTGTTTTGAGCACCTTGAGGGGTGCAGTTTTTAGAATGGTGTCACACTTGGTTATTTTATATCATACAGACCCCTCAAAATGACCTCAAATGTCATGTAGTCCCTAAAAAATATTGGTGTTGTAAAAATGAGAAATTGCTGGTCAACTTTTAACCCTTATAACTCCCTAACAAAAAAAAAAATTTGGTTCCAAAATTGTGCTGATGTAAAGTAGACATGTGGGAAATGTTACTCATTAATTATTTTGTGTGACATATCTCTGTGATTTAAGGGCAGTTGGAAAATTGCAAAATTTTCAAAATTTTCGCCAAATTTCTGTTTTTGTTCACAAATAAACGCAGGTTATATCGAAGAAATTTTACAACTATCATGAAGTACAATATATCACGAGAAAACATTGTCAGAATCACCGGGATCCGTTGAAGCGTTCCAGAGTCATAACCTCATAAAGGGACAGTGGTCAGAATTGTAAAAATTGGCCCAGTCTTTAACGTGCAAACCACCCCCGGGGTTTAAGGGGTTAATATAGCGTTGGCCTCTTCAACAGACCGGATCTGTAGCTATGCAGAGCGGGAGCTGCAAGAGAGGATGAGGATCGCCATCTCCATCGCAGGCAGCGTGAGCTCTGACCGCCCAGAGATCCGGTGACAGCGAGAGGCAGTGGGGACGTGTGAAGTGAGAGATTTACCGCTGTGGGGCTCGGTATAGCGCGTCCGCAGCGCGTCCCCTCACACCCCCCCTCTCGTACCTGATGTGCTTCTGTTAGAGCTTCGGTGGGTGTGCTCCGGAGGGTGGACGGCTCCCACGGATGAGGTATGCAGGCCCATGAGACTCTGGTGAGCATCTTTCTGGGGCAATTCACTCTCACTCTGCATTCGAGCGCCATCTGCTGGTAGGAAAAAGTGACATTGCTCAACTCATTCTCCATTCCTTGAGCGCCATCTGCTGGTCTACAAGATAAATACACAGACTACTGCTAATGTGAACTTTCTATCTGCAATTTCCGGAGGTCAATGCTACTCATTGATTTTTGCGTTTTTTTTATAAAGGTGCCTGACTATTTGTGCTTGGATAGATAACGGATAAAGCCCCCCTTTATATTGGGGCTCGTCTTCTGTATTGCGGTTGACCCCGGCCCTATCTGGGATATTTTGGTGCTTGTTACTTGTCCTTATCTACTATAATGTAAGTTACCTTAGCTAAACCCCGGCTATAGTATCCCCCTCTTCTCTTATATGCATACCTTGTGACTATACACTCCTGGTCATCACGTATGGATACATTTGTGAATCCTAGTAGTTCTAAATCTGTGAAAACCAGAGCTCAGGTTGCTAAATCTCCTCCTAAAACACCAGAATCTAATGCCGTTATGTCTGAGGAATCTCTGCAAGCCATTGCCGTTCTATCACAATGAAACTCATGCCGGCGATTGACGTCAGACTTCAGTGTTTCCAATCCTCGCTGGAAACAATTAAATCCCAGTTGGCTGACCACACCAATAAAATCTCTGCGGCAGAACAGCGGATCTCTGATGTGGAGGATACTATACAATATTATGCTGCTCAAGAAAAGGATAGAGACCATGCAATAGAGCAGCTCCAGGAAAAAGTCGATGACTGGGAGAATCAGAGTTGTCGAAACAATCTTCGGATCACTTGAGCTCCTGAGTCAGTGAAAGATAGCAGCCTTCAGCTTGTCTGTGTTGTTGGGTCTGGGGTCTCTCATCTTCCTCTTTACAATACCCCATAGATTTTCTATGGGGTTAAGGGCAGGCGAGTTTGCTGGCCCTTCAAGCACAGTTGATACAGTTGTTTTTATCCCCTTCTAGACGCAGCCCTTTATCGTTTTTGTGTTTTCGTTTATTGCTCGCCTCCTTCCCTGAGTCTTAACTTTTTTATTTTTCAGTCAATATGGCCATGTGAGGGCTTATTTTTTGCGGGACGAGTTGTACTTTTGAACAACACCATTGGTTTTATCAGGTCTTGTACTAGAAAACGTGAAAAAAAATTCCAAGTGCGGTGAAATTGCAAAAAAGTGCAATCCCACACTTGTTTTTTGTTTGGCTTTTTTGCTAGGTTCACTAAATGCTAAAACTGACCTGCCGTTATGATTTTCCAGGTCATTACGAGTTCACAGACACCAAACATATCTAGTTTTTTTTTTTATTTACCGTATATACTCGAGTACAAGCCGAGATTTTCAGCCCAAATTTTTGGGCTGAAAGTGCCCCTCTCGGCTTATACTCGAGTCACGGTAGCGGTGGGGTCGGCGGGTGAGGGGGAGAGGGCGCTGAGGTATACTTACCTAGTCCCAGCGATCCTGGCGCACCTCTGCCGTCCCACGGTCTTCTGTGCTGCAGCTTCTTCCCCTCTTCAGCGGTCACATGGGACCGCTCATTACAGAAATTAATAGGTGGCTCCACCTCCCATAGGGGTGGAGCCGCCTATTTATTTCTCTAATCAGCGGTGCCGGTGACCGCTGACAGGAAGAGGCTGCAGCACAGAAGACGGGGAGGAAGGCGGGGAGCGCCAGGATCGCTGGGACTAGGTAAGTATGGCATATTTACCTGTCCCCGTTCCAGCCGCCGAGCGCCGCTCCGTCTTCCCGGCGTCTATCTGCGCTCTGACTGTGCAGGTCAGAGGGCGCGATGACGCATGTAGTGAGCGCGGCGCCCTCTGCCTCATCAGTCAGAGCAGAGAGACGCCGGGACCGGACGCCGGAACGAGACGCTGGGAGCTGCAATCAAGAGAGGTGAGTATGTGTTTTTTTTTTTTTTATTGCAGCAGCAGCGGCAGCACAGATTTATGTGGAGCATCTATGGGACAAAATGAACGGTGCGGTGCAGAGGACTATATGGCAGCACAGCTATGGAACAATATGAACGGTGCAGAGCACTATATGGGGCACAGCTATGGGAAAATATGAACGGTGCAGAGCACTGTATGGGGCACAGATATTGGGCAAAAATGAACGGTGCAGAGCATATATGGGGCACAGATATGGGGCAATATGAACGGGGCAGAGCATATATGGGGTACAGATATAGGGCAGTATGAACGGTGCAGAGCATATATGGGGCACAGATATGGGGCAATATGAACGGTGCAGAGCATATATGGGGCACAGATATGGGGCAGTATGAACGGTGCAGAGCATATATGGGGCACAGATATGGGGCAGTATGAACGGTGCAGAGCACTATATGGCAGAGCTATGGGGAAATATGAACGGAGCAGAGCACTATATGGCACAGCTATGGGGAAATAATGATCTATTTTTATTTTTGAAATTCACCGGTAAATGCTGCATTTCCACCCTAGGCTTATACTCGAGTCAATAAGTTTTCCCAGTTTTTTGTGGCAAAATTAGGGGGTCGGCTTATACTCGGGTCGGCTTATACTCGAGTATATACGGTAAGTGGTGAAAAAAATTCCAAACGTTGCTTAAAAAAATAAAAGAAAATTGCACAATGTTCTGATACCCGTAGCGTTTCCATTTTTCGGAATCTCGGGTCGGTTGAGGGCTTATTTTATACGAGCCGAGCTGACGTTTTCTAATTATACCAATTTTGAGCAGATACGTTCTTTAACCCTTTCATGACCCAGCCTATTTTGACCTTAATGACCTGGCCGTTTTTTGCAATTCTGACCAGTGTCCCTTTATGAGGTAATAACTCAGGAACGCTTCAACGGATCCTAGCGGTTCTGAGATTGTTTTTTGTGACATATTGGGCTTCATGTTAGTGGTAAATTTAGGTCAATAAATTCTGCGTTCATTTGTGATAAAAACGGAAATTTGGCGAAAATTTTGAAAATTTCGCAATTTTTACATTTTGAATTTTTATTCTGTTAAACCAGAGAGATATGTGACATAAAATAGTTAATAAATAACATTTCCCACATGTCTACTTTACATCAGCACAATCTTGGAAACAAATTTTTTTGTTTTTTTTTTGCTAGGAAGTTGTAAGGGTCAAAATTTGACCAGCGATTTCTCCTTTTTACAACTAAATTTACAAAACCATTTTTTTACGGACCACCTCACATTTGAAGTCAGTTTGAGGGGTCTATATGGCTGAAAATACCAAAAAGTGACACCATTCTAAAAAAACTGCACCCGTCAAGGTGCTCAAAACCACATTCAAGAAGTTTATTAACCCTTCAGGTGCTTCACAGCAGCAGAAGCAACATGGAAGGAAAAAATGAACATTTAACTTTTTAGTCACAAAAATTATCTTTTAGCAACAATTTTTTTATATTCCCAATGGTAAAAGGAGAAACTGAACCACGAAGGTTGTTGTCCAATTTGTCCTGAGTAAGCTGATACCTCATATGTGGGGGTAAACCACTGTTTGGGCGCACGGCAGGGCTTGGAAGGGAAGGAGCGCCATTTGACTTTTTGAATGAAAAATTGGCTCCACTCTTTAGCCGACACCATGTCACGTTTGGAGAGCCCCCGTGTGCCTAAAAATTGGAGCTCCCCCACAAGTGACCCCATTTTGGAAATTAGACGCCCCAAGGAACTTATCTAGATGCATAGTGAGCACTTTAAACCCCCAGGTGCTTCACAAATTGATCCGTAAAAATGAAAAAGTACTTTTTTTTTAACAAAAAAAATTATTTTAGCCTCAATTCACATGGGCAACAGGATAAAATGGATCATAAAATTTGTTGGGCAATTTCTCCTGAGTACACCGATACCTCACATGTGGGGGTAAACCAATGTTTGGGCACATGGTAAGGCTCGGAAGGGAAGGAGTGCCATTTGACTTTTTGAATGAAAAATTATCTCCATCGTTAGCGGACACCATGTCGCGTTTGGAGAGCCCCTGTGTGCCTAAACATTGGAGCTCCCCCACAAGTGACCCCATTTTGGAAACTGGACCCCCAAGGAACTTATCTTGATGCCTAGTGAGCACTTTAAACCCTCAGGTGCTTCACAAATTGATCCGTAAAAATGAAAAAGTACTTTTTTTTTCACAAAAAATTTCTTTTCGCCTCAATTTTTTCATTTTCACATGGGCAATAGGATAAAATGGATCCTAAAATTTGTTGGGCAATTTCTCCCGAGTACGCCGATACCTCATATGTGGGGGTAAACCACTGTTTGGGCACACGGCAGGGCTCGGAAGGGAAGGCGCGCCATTTGACTTTTTGAATGGAAAATTAGCTCCAATTGTTAGCGGACACCATGACGCGTTTGGAGAGCCCCTGTGTGCCTAAACATTGGAGCTCCCCCACAAGTGACCCCATTTTGGAAACTAGACCCCCCCAAAGGAACTTATCTAGGTGCATATTGAGCACTTTAAACCCCAGGTGCTTCACAGAAGTTTATAACGCAGAGCCATGAAAATAAAAAATAATTTTTCTTTCCTCAAAAATGATTTTTTAGCCTGGAATTTCCTATTTTGCCAAGGGTAATAGGAGAAATTGGACCCCAAATGTTGGTGTCCAGTTTGTCCTGAGTATGCTGATACCCCATATGTCGGGGTAAACCACTGTTTGGGCGCACGGCAGGGCTCGGAAGGGAAGGCACGCCATTTGGCTTTTTAAATGGAAAATTAGCTCCAATCATTAGTGGACACCATGTCAGGTTTGAAGAGCCCTTGTGTGCCTAAACATTGGAGATCCCCCACAAATGACCCCATTTTGGAAACTAGACTCCCAAAGGAACTAATTTAGATGTGTGGTGAGCACTTTGAACCCCCAACTGCTTCACAGAAGTTTATAACGCAGAGCCATGAAAAAAAAATAAAAAAATTCTTTTCTCAAAAATGATTTTTTAGCCCGCAATTTTTTATTTTCCCAAGGGTAACAGGAGAAATTTGACCCCAAAAGTTGTTGTTCAGTTTCTCCTGAGTACACTGATACCCCATATGTGGGGGTAAACCACTGTTTGGGCACATGCCGGGGCTCGGAAGTGAAGTAGTGACGTTTTGAAATGCAGGCTTTGATGGAATGCTCTGGGGGGGGTCACGTTGCGTTTGCAGAGCCTCTGATGTGGCTAAACAGTAGAAACCCCCCACGAATGACCCCATTTTGGAAACTAGACCCCGAAAGGAACTTATCTAGATGTGTGGTGAGCACTTGGAACCCCCAAGTGCTTCACAGAAGTTTATAACGCAGAGCCATGAAAATAATAAATATGTTTTCTTTCATCAAAAATAATTATTTAGCCCAGATTTTTTTAATTTTCCCAAGGGTAACAGGAGAAATTTGACCCCAATATTTGTTGTCCAGTTTCTCCTGAGTACGATGATACCCCATATGTGGGGGTAAACCACTGTTTGGGCACACGTCGAGGCTCAGAAGGGAAGTATTGACTTATGAAATGCAGACTTTGATGGAATGGACTGCGGGCGTCACGTTGCGTTTGCAGAGCCCCTGGTGTGCCTAAACAGTAGAAACCCCCCACAAGTGAACCCATTTTGGAAGCTAGACCCCCCAAGGAACTTATCTAGATATGTGTTGAGCAATTTGAACCCCCAAGTGCTTCACAGACTTTTACAACGCAGAGCCGTGAAAATAAAAAATAATTTTTCTTTCCTCAAAAATGATGTTTTTTATTTTCACAAGGGTAACAGAAGAAATTGGACCACAGTAATTGTTGCGCAGTTTGTCCTGAGTATGCTGGTATCCCATATGTGGGGGTAAACCACTGTTTGGGCACACGTCGGGGCTCGGAAGTGAGGGAGCACCATTTGACTTTTTGAATACAAGATTGGCTGGAATCAATGGTGGCGCCATGTTGCGTTTGGAGACCCCTGATGTGCCTAAACAGTGGAAAAGGAAAAATAATCTCCAGCATGGATCTTCTAAAAAGTCAATTTATTGAGAACACTTTAAAATGCAAACATTTGCAAAAAAAAAAAAAAGATGGGGGTCCCAGGTGGTCAACGCCGACGCGTTTCGACCATCAGGTCTTAGTTGACCACCTGGGACCCCCATCTTTTTTTTTTTTTTGCAAATGTTTGCATTTTAAAGTGTTTTCAATAAATTGACTTTTTAGAAGATCCATGCTGGAGATTATTTTTTCTTTTTCATTGCTGGCTCTGGACTACGCCCTTGACCAAGGCGGCTCCGTGCATGGACATCATTGCACTGTTGAGGGATTGGTGAGCTGACTTATTTTCTTCCCATTTTTTTCCTTTTTCCCTATTTTTGTAAACAGTGGAAACCCCTCAATTCTACCTCCAACACTAACCCCAACACACCCCTAACCCTAATCCCAACTGTAGCCATAACACTAATCACAACCCTAACCACAACCCTAATTCCAACCCTAACCCTAAGGCTATGTGCCCACGTTGCGGATTCGTGTGAGATTTTTCAGCACCATTTTTGAAACATCCGCAGGTAAAAGGCACTGCGTTTTACCTGTGGATTTACCGCGGATTTCCAGTGTTTTTGTGTGGATTTCACCTGCGGATTCCTATTGAGGAACAGGGGTAAAACGCTGCGGAATCCGCACAAAGAATTGACATGCTGCGGAAAATACAACGCAGCGTTTCCTCGCGGTATTTTCCGCACCATGGGCACAGCAGATTTGGTTTTCCATAGGTTTACATGGTACTGTAAACCTGATGGAACACTGCTGCGAATCCGCAGCGGCCAATCCGCTGCGGATCCGCAGCCAAATCCGCACCGTGTGTACATAGCCTAATTCTAAAGGTATGTGCACACGCTGCGGAAAACGCTGCGGATCCGCAGCAGTTTCCCATGAGTTTACAGTTCAATGTAAACCTATGGGAAACAAAAATCGCTGTACACATGCTGCAGAAAAACTGCACGGAAACGCAGCGGTTTACATTCCGCAGCATGTTACTTCTTTCTGCGGATTCCACAGCGGTTCTACAACTGCTCCAACAGAAAATCGCAGTTGTAAAACCACAGTGAAATGCGCAGAAAAACCACGGTAAATCCGCCATAAATCCGCAGCGGTTTAGCACTGCGGATTTATCAAATCCACTGCGGAAATCCGCAGAGGACCAGAATACATGTGCACATACCAAAACCCTAACGCTAACCTTAGCTCTAACCCCAACCTTAGTGGGAAAAAAATTTTTTCTTTATTTTATTATTGTCCCTACCTATGGGGGTGACAAAGGGAAGGGGGGGGGTCATTTACTATATTTTTTTATTTTGATCACTGTGATAGGTTTTATCACAGTGATCAAAATGCACATTGGAACGAATCTGCCTGCCGGCCATGGAGAAGACAGACAGACCCCGGGAGGCTCGGTAAGTATGATGGAATGGGGGGGAGCACGGGGGGGTGGATCGGAGCATGGGGGGGGTGGATCGGAGCGCGGGGGGGGTGGATCGGAGCACGGGGGGTGGGGGCTCAGATCGCTCCTATGTAGCTGAATCCCTGCATTGCTGAGCGCCGTCCACAGGGTGGCGCTCACCGCAATCCGGCATCAACAACCAACCAAGGAGACCTCTGGTTGTTATGCCGATGCATCGCTGACCCCCGATCACGACGGGGGTTGGCGATGCTCAAATTTCCAGCCCGATGGCCAGAAGTGGTAGTTAAATGCCGCTGTCAGTGTTTGACAGCGGCATTTAACTAGTTATTAGCGGCAGGTGGATCATCCACTAGTCAAAAATAAACACAAACACACACAAAAAAATTCCCGTCTGCTTTACTTTTGCTGTTTATATAAAACTAGATAGTGGCCCAATTCTAAAGCATCGGGTATTCTAGAATATGTATGTATATAGCAGTCACATAGTATATAGCACAGGCCATGACATATTCTTGAATACCCGATGGGTTAATACAGGCCACGAAGTATATAACAGTGGCCACGCAGTATATAACACAGCCCAAACAGTATATAACACGGCTCACGCAGTATATAAAATTGCCCACATAGTATATAACACTGCCCATGTAGTATATAGCAGACATGTAGTATATAGCAGACATGTAGTATATAACGCAGCCTACACAGTATATAACACTGCCCACATAGTATATAACACTGCCCATGTAGCATATAGCAGACATGTAGTATATAACGCAGCCCACAGTATATAACACTGCCCACGTAGTATATAGCAGCCATGTAGTATATAACGCAGCCCACGCAATATATAACATTGCCCACATAGTATATAACACTGCCCACATAGTATATAGCAGCCGTGTAGTATATAACGCAGCCCACGCAGTATATAACATTGCCCAAATAGTATAGAACACTGTCCACGTAGTACATAGCAGCCATGTAGTATATAACACAGCCCACGCAGTATGTAACACAGCCCACGTAATATATATAGCAATGTGGGCACTATATGCGTGGTTAAAAAAGACTTAAAATAAAAAAATAAATATATACTCACCTTCCGAAGGCCCCATGAAGTCCTGGCGCCTGTGCGCGGTGCAAGCGGCAGCTTCCGATCCCAGGGTTGGTATGAGCACAAGACCTGTGATGACGTCGCAGCAGCTTCCGGTCCCAGGGTTGGTATGAGCGCAGCACCTGTGATGACGTTGCGGTCACATGACCGTGACGTCATGGCAGGTCTTTCTCACATAGCATCCATAGCACCAGAACCTTGCGCTTGCACTGCCGAGGACAGCAAGCCACGTTGGAGGGTGAGAATAACCTTTTTTTTATTATTATTATTATTATTATTATTATTATTATTATTATTATTTGTAACATTTGATCTGTTTACTATTGATGCTGCGTACGCTGCCAATCATAAAAATCCGGTACAAAAAAACGCTATAAAAGTAAATCAAACCCCCCTTCATCACCCCCTTAGTTAGGGAAAAATAATAAAATAAAAAAAAATGTATTTATTTCCATTTTCCCGTTAGGGTTAGGGCTAGGGTTAGGGTTAGGGTTGGGGCTCGGGTTGGAGCTAAAGTCAGGGTTAGGGTTGGGGCTAAAGTTAGGGTTAGGGTTGGGGCTAAAGTTAGGGTTTGGATTACATTTACGGTTGGGATTAGGGTTTGGATTAGAGTTAGGGGTGTGTCAGGGTTAGGGGTGTGGTTAGGGTTACTGTTGGGATTAGGGATAGGGGTATGTTTGGATTAGGGTTTCAGTTAGAATTGGGGGTTTCCACTGTTTAGGTATATCAGGGGCTCTCCAAACGTGGCATGGCGTCCGATGTCAATTCCAGCCAATTCTGCATTGAAAAAGGAAAACAGTGCTTCTTCCCTTCCGAGCTCTCCCGTGCGCCCAAACAGGGGTTTACCCCCACATATGGGGTATCAGCGTACTCGGGACAAATTGGACAACAACTTTTGGGGTCCAAGTTCTCTTGTTACCCTTTTGGGGGGGGCCTAAAAATCATTTTTGTGGGAAAAAAATATTTTTTATTTTCACGGCTCTGCGTTGTAAACTGTAGTGAAACACTTGGGGGTTCAAGGTTCTCACAACACATCTAGACAAGTTCCTTGGGAGGTCTAGTTTCCAATATAGGGTCACTTGTGGGGGGTTTCTACTGTTTGGGTACATCAGTGGCTCTGCAAATGCAACGTGACGCCTGCAGACCAATCCATCTAAGTCTGCATTCCAAATGGCGCTCCTTCCCTTCCGAGCTCTGCCATGCGCCCAAACAGTGGTCCCACCCATCCACCCTCCCCCCACATATGGGGTATCAGCGTACTCAGGACAAATGGTACAACAACTTTTGGGGTCCAATTTATCCTGTTACCCTTGTGAAAATTCAAAACTGGGGGCTAGAAAATCATTTTTGTGAAGAAAAAAGTATTTTTATTTTCACGGCTCTGCATTATAAACTGTAGTGAAACACTTGGGGGTTCAAAGCTCTCAAAACACATATAGATAAGTTCCTTATGGGGTCTACTTTCCAAAATGGTGTCAATTGTGGGGGGTTTTAATGTTTAGGTGCATCAGGGGCTCTCCAAACACGACATGGTGTCCCATCTCAATTCCAGTCAATTTTGCATTGAATAGCAAAACGGCGCTCTTTCCCTTCCGAGCTCTGCCAAGCGCCCAAACAGTCGTTTACCCCCACATATCGGGTATCGGCGTACTCAGGACAAATTTCACAACAACTTTTGGGGTCCAATTTCTTCTCTTACCATTGGGAAAATAAAAAATTGGGGGCGAAAAGATCATTTTTGTGAAAAAAATGATTTTTTTATTTTTACGGCTCTGCATTATAAACTGCTGTGAAGCACTTGGTGGGATAAAAAGGGCTCACCACACATCTAGATAAGTTCCTTAGGGGGTCTACTTTCCAAAATGGTGTCAGGTGCACATCAGGGGCTCTCCAAACGCAATATGGCATCCCATCTCAATTCCAGTCAATTTTGCATTGAAAAGTCAAACGGCGCTCCTTCCCTTCCGAGCTCTGCCATGCGCCCAAACAGTGGTTTACCCCCACATATGGGGTATCAGCGTACTCAGGACAAATTGTACAACAACTTTTGGGGTCCATTTTCTCCTGTTACCCTTGGTAAAATAAAACAAATTGGAGCTGAAGTAAATTGTTTATGAAAAAAAGTTAAATGTTCATTTTTATTTAAACATTCCAAAAATTCCTGTAAAACACCTGAAGGGTTAATAAACTTCTTGAATGTGTTTTGAGCACCTTGAGGGGTGCAGTTTTTAGAATGGTGTCACACTTGGTTATTTTATATCATATAGACCCCTCAAAATGACCTCAAATGTCATGTAGTCCCTAAAAAATATTGGTGTTGTAAAAATGAGAAATTGCTGGTCAACTTTTAACCCTTATAACTCCCTAACAAAAAAAAAATTTTGGTTCCAAAATTGAGCTGATGTAAAGTAAACATGTGGGAAATGTTATTCATTAATTATTTTGTGTGACATATCTCTGTGATTTAAGGGCAGTTGGAAAATTGCAAAATTTTCAAAATTTTCGCCAAATTTCTGTTTTTTTTTCACAAATAAACGCAGGTTATATCGAAGAAATTTTACAACTATCATGAAGTACAATATATCACGAGAAAACATTGTCAGAATCACCGGGATCCGTTGAAGCGTTCCAGAGTTATAACCTCATAAAGGGACAGTGGTCAGAATTGTAAAAATTGGCCCAGTCTTTAACGTGCAAACCACCCCCGGGGCTTAAGGGGTTAATATAGCGTTGGCCTCTTCAACAGACCGGATCTGTAGCTATGCAGAGCGGGAGCTGCAAGAGAGGATGAGGATCGCCATCTCCATCGCAGGCAGCGTGAGCTCTGACCGCCCAGAGATCCGGTGACAGCGAGAGGCAGTGGGGACGTGTGAGGTGAGAGATTTACCGCTGTGGGGCCTCGGTATAGCGCGTCCGCAGCGCGTCCCCTCACACCCCCCCTCTCGTACCTGATGTGCTTCTGTTAGAGCTTCGGTGGGTGTGCTCCGGAGGGTGGACGGCTCCCACGGATGAGGTATGCAGGCCCATGAGACTCTGGTGAGCATCTTTCTGGGGCAATTCACTCTCACTCTGCATTCGAGCGCCATCTGCTGGTAGGAAAAAGTGACATTGCTCAACTCATTCTCCATTCCTTGAGCGCCATCTGCTGGTCTACAAGATAAATACACAGACTACTGCTAATGTGAACTTTCTATCTGCAATTTGCGGAGGTCAATGCTACTCATGGATTTTTGCGTTTTTTTTATAAAGGCGCCTGACTATTTGTGCTTGGATAGATAACGGATAAAGCCCCCCTTTATATTGGGGCTCGTCTTCTGTATTGCGGTTGACCCCGGCCCTATCTGGGATATTTTGGTGCTTGTTACTTGTCCTTATCTACTATAATGTAAGTTACCTTAGCTAAACCCCGGCTATAGTATCCCCCTCTTCTCTTATATGCATACCTTGTGACTATACACTCCTGGTCATCACGTATGGATACATTTGTGAATCCTAGTAGTTCTAAATCTGTGAAAACCAGAGCTCAGGTTGCTAAATCTCCTCCTAAAACACCAGAATCTAATGCCGTTATGTCTGAGGAATCTCTGCAAGCCATTGCCGTTCTATCACAATGAAACTCATGCCGGCGATTGACGTCAGACTTCAGTGTTTCCAATCCTCGCTGGAAACAATTAAATCCCAGTTGGCTGACCACACCAATAAAATCTCTGCGGCAGAACAGCGGATCTCTGATGTGGAGGATACTATACAATATTATGCTGCTCAAGAAAAGGATAGAGACCATGCAATAGAGCAGCTCCAGGAAAAACTCGATGACTGGGAGAATCAGAGTTGTCGAAACAATCTTCGGATCACTTGAGCTCCTGAGTCAGTGAAAGATAGCAGCCTTCAGCTTGTCTGTGTTGTTGGGTCTGGGGTCTCTCATCTTCCTCTTTACAATACCCCATAGATTTTCTATGGGGTTAAGGGCAGGCGAGTTTGCTGGCCCTTCAAGCACAGTTGATACAGTTGTTTTTATCCCCTTCTAGACGCAGCCCTTTATCGTTTTTGTGTTTTCGTTTTTTGCTCGCCTCCTTCCCGGAGTCTTAACTTTTTTATTTTTCAGTCAATTTGGCCATGTGAGGGCTTATTTTTTGCGGGACGAGTTGTACTTTTGAACAACACCATTGGTTTTATCAGGTCTTGTACTAGAAAACGTGAAAAAAAAATTCCAAGTGCGGTGAAATTGCAAAAAAGTGCAATCCCACATTATTATTATTATTTATTATTATACATTTTTTATAGCGCCATTTATTCCATGGCGCTTTACATGTGAATACGGGGCAAATATAGACAAATACATTAAACATGAGCAGATAACAAGGCACACGAGTACATAAGGAGGGAGGACCCTGCCCGCGAGGGCTCACAGTCTGCAGGGGATGGGTGATGAAACACTAGGAGAGGGAAGAGCTGGCTGTGCGGCTGTTCAGTAGGTTGAGGATCACTGCAGGCTGTAGGCTTGTCGGAAGAGATGAGTCTTCAGGTTCTTTTTGAAGGTTTCTATGGTAGGCGCAAGTCTGATGTGTTGGGGTAGAGAGTTCCAGAGTATGGGGGAAGCACGGGAGAAGTCTTGGATGCGGTTATGGGAAGAAGAGATGAGAGGGGAGTAGAGAAGGAGGTCTTGGGAGGATCGGAGGTCGCGTGTAGGTAGGTACCGGGAGACCATGTCACAGATGTATGGAGGAGACAGGTTGTGGATGGCTTTGTATGTCAGTGTGAGGGTTTTGAACTGGAGTCTCTGGGCGATAGGAAGCCAGTGAAGGGCTTGACACAGGGGAGAGGCTGGGGAATAGCGGGGGGACAGGTGGATTAGTCGGGCAGCAGAGTGTAGGATGGATTGGAGTGGTGCCAGAGTGCTAGAGGGGAGTCCAGAGAGTAGGAGGTTGCAGTAGTCGAGGCGGGAGATGATAAGGGCATGCACTAGCGTTTTTGCAGTGTTGCCGTCAAGGAAAGCACGGATCCGGGAAATATTTTTGAGTTTGAGACGACAGGAGGAGACAAGGGCTTGGATATGTGGCTTGAAAGAGAGGGCAGAGTCGAGGATCACCCCGAGGCACCGGGCGTGTGGGACTGGGGATAGTGAGCAGCCATTGACATTGATGGATAGGTCTGGTGGAGGGGTAGAGTGAGATGGGGGAAAGATGATGAATTCTGTTTTGTCCATGTTCAGTTGTAGAAAGCGAGCAGAAAAGAAGGCTGAAATGGCAGACAGACAGTGCGGGATTTTGGTAAGCAAGGAGGAGAGGTCAGGTCCGGAGAGGTAGATCTGCGTGTCGTCAGCGTAGAGATGGTACTGCATACCGTGGGATTCTATGAGCTGTCCCAGGCCGAAAGTGTAGATGGAGAAGAGTAGGGGTCCTAGAACAGAGCCTTGAGGAACACCGACTGACAAGGGGCGAAGTGAGGAGGTGGTGTGGGGGAGGGAGACACTGAATGTTCGGTCTGTCAGATATGACGAGATCCAGGAAAGGGCCAAGTCTGTGATGCCAAGGGATGAGAGGATTTGTAGCAAAAGGGAGTGGTCTACAGTGTCAAAGGCAGAAGACAAGTCCAGGAGAAGGAGGACAGAGTAGTGTCGCTTGCTCCTGGCAGTTAGTAGGTCATTGGTGACTTTAGTTAGGGCAGTTTCAGTTGAGTGATGGGAACGGAAGCCTGATTGTAACCGATCAAAGAGGGAGCAGGAGGAGAAGTGGGAGGACAGTTCAAGATGGACGTGTTGCTCCAGCAATTTGGAGGCATAAGGGAGAAGAGATATTGGGCGATAGCTAGACACAGAGGATGGGTCGAGGGAGGGCTTTTTGAGGATGGGTGTGATCTTGGCATGCTTGAAGGATGAGGGAAAGACACCTGTTGTGAGTGAGAGGTTGAAGAGGTGTGTTAGGGTTGGGATGAAGACCGTGGAAAGGTTAGGGATGAGGTGGGATGGGAGCGGGTCAAGCGTGCAGGTGGTGAGGTGTGATCTTGACAGGAGGGTGGAGAGCTGATCTTCTGTCATGGTGGAGAAGCTGGTTTTGGAGGAGCAGGGTTGAGCAGCTAAGAGGGGCAGTGGGCGCTGTGGGCCAAAGCTTTCTCTGATCGTATCGATCTTCTGTTTAAAGAAAGAGGCGAAATCATCAGCAGAAATGAGGGGGGAGGGAGGAGGTGCGGGGGGACGGAGTAGAGAATTGAAAGTGTTGAAAAGCTGTTTAGGGTTGTGGGACAGGGAGGATATGAGGGATGAGAAGTAAGTTTGTTTTGCGGCAGTGAGCGCAGACTTGAAGCTGGCGAGGGACTGCTTGTATGCAGTGAAGTGGTCGGCAGAGTGGGATCGCTTCCATCTCCGCTCAGCAATCCTGGAAGCCCGTCTCAATTCTTTGGTCAGGCTGGTCAGCCAGGGCTGCCTGGTAATTGTACGAGTTTTACTATGCATGAGTGGGGCGGCCGAATCGAGTGTTGTTGTTATTGTGGTGTTATAAAAAGTGGCAGCAGCATCTGTGTCATGAAGGGAGGCTATGTCTGTGAGAGGGAGAAGGGACTCAGAGAGTGATTGTAAGTTGAGATGTTTGAGATTTCTGCGAGGGTGAGTGAGTTTGTGGAGTGGGGGTTGCACACTAGGAGAGGAGAGGGACGAGAATGTCAGTAGGTTGTGGTCAGACAGGGGGAGGGGTGTGTTAGTGAGGTTAGTAAGGGAGCAGAGGCGGGTGAAGATGAGGTCCAGCGTGTGGCCATCTTTGTGAGTGGCCTCAGAGGACCATTGAGTGAGGCCAAAGGAGGCAGTCAGTGATAAAAGTTTAGAGGTAGCTGAGGTGAAAGTGTCAATGGGGAGATTGAAATCACCCATGATGATAGTGGGGATGTCAACAGAGAGGAAATGAAGTAGCCAGGTGGTGAAGTGGTCGAGAAAGGTGGACCACTTTTTTGAATCCCACACTTGTTTTTTGTTTGGCTTTTATGCTAGGTTCACTAAATGCTAAAACTGACCTGCCGTTATGATTTTCCAGGTCATTACGAGTTCATAGACACCAAACATATCTAGGTTTTTTTTTATTTAAGTGGTGAAAAAAAATTCCAAACGTTGCTTAAAGAAATAAAAGAAAATTGCACAATGTTCTGATACCCGTAGCGTTTCCATTTTTCGGAATCTGGGGTCGGTTGAGGACTTATTTTATTCGAGCTGAGCTGACGTTTTCTAATGATACCAATTTTGTGCAGATACGTTCTTTAAATCCTTCATGACCCAGCCTATTTTGACCTTAATGACCTGGCCGTTTTTTGCAATTCTGACCAGTGTCCCATTATGAGGTAATAACTCAGGAACGCTTCAACGGATCCTAGCGGTTCTGAGATTTTTTTTTTGTGACATATTGGGCTTCATGTTAGTGGTAAATTTAGGTCAATAAATTCTGCGTTTATTTGTGATAAAAACGGAAATTTGGCGAAAATTTTGAAAATTTTGCAAATTTTTACATTTTGAATTTTTATTCTGTTAAACCAGAGAGATATGTGACATAAAATAGTTAATAAATAACATTTCCCACACGTCTACTTTACATCAGCACAATTTTGGAAACAAATTTTTTTTTTTTTTTTTTTGCTAGGAAGTTATAAGGGTCAAAATTTGACCAGCGATTTTTCCTTTTTACAACTAAATTTACAAAACCATTTTTTTACGGACCACCTCACATTTGAAGTCAGTTTGAGGGGTCTATATGGCTGAAAATACCAAAAAGTGACACCATTCTAAAAAACTGCACCCGTCAAGGTGCTCAAAACCACATTCAAGAAGTTTATTAACCCTTCAGGTGCTTCACAGCAGCAGAAGCAACATGGAAGGAAAAAATGAACATTTAACTTTTTAGTCACAAAAATTATCTTTTAGCAACAATTTTTTTATATTCCCAATGGTAAAAGGAGAAACTGAAACACGAAGGTTGTTGTCCAATTTGTCCTGAGTACGCTGATACCTCATATGTGGGGGTAAACCACTGTTTGGGCGCACGGCAGGGCTTGGAAGGGAAGGAGCGCCATTTGACTTTTTGAATGAAAAATTGGCTCCACTCTTTAGCCGACACCATGTCACGTTTGGAGAGCCCCCGGTGTGCCTAAAAATTGGAGCTCCCCCACAAGTGACCCCATTTTGGAAACTAGACGCCCCAAGGAACTTATCTCGATGCATAATGAGCACTTTAAACCCCCAGGTGCTTCACAAATTGATCCGTAAAAATGAAAAAATACTTTTTTTCACAAAAAAATTATTTTACCCTCAATTTTTTCATTTTCACATGGGCAACAGGATAAAATGGATCATAAAATTTGTTGGGCAATTTCTCCTGAGTACACCGATACCTCACATGTGGGGGTAAACCACTGTTTGGGCACATGGTAAGGCTCGGAAGGGAAGGAGTGCCATTTGACTTTTTGAATGAAAAATTATCTCCATCGTTAGCGGACACCATGTCGCGTTTGGAGAGCCCCTGTGTGCCTAAACATTGGAGCTCCCCCACAAGTGACCCCATTTTGGAAACTGGACCCCCCAAAGAACTTATCTTGATGCGTAGTGAGCACTTTAAACCCTCAGGTGCTTCACAAATTGATCCGTAAAAATGAAAAAGCTTTTTTTTCACAAAAAATTTCTTTTCGCCTCAATTTTTTCATTTTCACATGGGCAATAGGATAAAATGGATCCTAAAATTTGTTGGGCAATTTCTCCCGAGTACGCCGATACCTCATATGTGGGGGTAAACCACTGTTTGGGCACACGGCAGGGCTCGGAAGGGAAGGCGCGCCATTTGACTTTTTGAATGGAAAATTAGCTCCAATTGTTAGCGGACACCATGATGCGTTTGGAGAGCCCCTGTGTGCCTAAACATTGGAGCTCCCCCACAAGTGACCCCATTTTGGAAACTCGACCCCCCCAAAGGAACTTATCTAGGTGCATATTGAGCACTTTAAACCCCAGGTGCTTCACAGAAGTTTATAACGCAGAGCCATGAAAATAAAAAAATAATTTTTCTTTCCTCAAAAATGATTTTTTAGCCTGGAATTTCCTATTTTGCCAAGGGTAATAGGAGAAATTGGACCCCAAATGTTGGTGTCCAGTTTGTCCTGAGTATGCTGATACCCCATATGTCGGGGTAAACCACTGTTTGGGCGCACGTCAGGGCTCGGAAGGGAAGGCACGCCATTTGGCTTTTTAAATGGAAAATTAGCTCCAATCATTAGCGGACACCATGTCAGGTTTGAAGAGCCCTTGTGTGCCTAAACATTGGAGATCCCCCACAAATGACCCCATTTTGGAAACTAGACTCCCAAAGGAACTAATTTAGATGTGTGGTGAGCACTTTGAACCCCCAACTGCTTCACAGAAGTTTATAACGCAGAGCCATGAAAAAAAAATAAAAAAATTCTTTTCTCAAAAATGATTTTTTTTAGCCCGCAATTTTTTATTTTCCCAAGGGTAACAGGAGAAATTTGACCCCAAAAGTTGTTGTCCAGTTTCTCCTGAGTACGCTGATACCCCATATGTGGGGGTAAACCACTGTTTGGGCACATGCCGGGGCTCGGAAGTGAAGTAGTGACGTTTTGAAATGCAGACTTTGATGGAATGCTCTGGGGGGGGTCACGTTGCGTTTGCAGAGCCCCTGATGTGGCTAAACAGTAGAAACCCCCCACGAATGACCCCATTTTGGAAACTAGACCCCGAAAGGAACTTATCTAGATGTGTGGTGAGCAGTTTGAACCCCCAAGTGCTTCACAGAAGTTTATAACGCAGAGCCGTGAAAATAATAAATACGTTTTCTTTCATCAAAAATAATTATTTAGCCCAGATTTTTTTTAATTTTCCCAAGGGTAACAGGAGAAATTTGACCCCAATATTTGTTGTCCAGTTTCTCCTGAGTACGGTGATACCCCATATGTGGGGGTAAACCACTGTTTGGGCACACGTCGGGGCTCAGAAGGGAAGTATTGACTTTTGAAATGCAGACTTTCATGGAATGGACTGCAGGCGTCCCGTTGCGTTTGCAGAGCCCCTGGTGTGCCTAAACAGTAGAAACCCCCCACAAGTGACCCCATTTTGGAAACTAGACCCCCCAAGGAACTTATCTAGATATGTGTTGAGCAATTTGAACCCCCAAGCGCTTCACAGACGTTTACAACGCAGAGCCGTGAAAATAAAAAATCATTTTTCTTTCCTCAAAAATGATGTTTTAGCAAGCAATTTTTTATTTTCACAAGGGTAACAGGAGAAATTGGACCACAGTAATTGTTGCGCAGTTTGTCCTGAGTATGCTGGTACCCCATATGTGGGGGTAAACCACTGTTTGGGCACACGTCGGGGCTCGGAAGTGAGGGAGCACCATTTGACTTTTTGAATACAAGATTGGCTGGAATCAATGGTGGCGCCATGTTGCGTTTGGAGACCCCTGATGTGCCTAAACAGTGGAAACCCCTCAATTCTACCTCCAACACTAACCCCAACACACCCCTAACCCTAATCCCAACTGTAGCCATAACACTAATCACAACCCTAACTACAACCCTAATTCCAACCCTAACCCTAAGGCTATGTGCCCACGTTGCGGATTCGTGTGAGATTTTTCAGCACCATTTTTGAAAAATCCGCAGGTAAAAGGCACTGCGTTTTACCTGTGGATTTACCGCGGATTTCCAGTGTTTTTTGTGTGGATTTCACCTGCGGATTCCTATTGAGGAACAGGGGTAAAACGCTGCGGAATCCGCACAAAGAATTGACATGCTGCGGAAAATACAACACAGCGTTTCCTCACGGTATTTTCCGCACCATGGGCACAGCAGATTTGGTTTTCCATAGGTTTACATGGTACTGTAAACCTGATGGAACACTGCTGCGAATCCGCAGCGGCCAATCCGCTGCGGATCCGCAGCCAAATCCGCACCGTGTGTACATAGCCTAATTCTAAAGGTATGTGCACACGCTGCGGAAAACGCTGCGGATCCGCAGCAGTTTCCCATGAGTTTACAGTTCAATGTAAACCTATGGGAAACAAAAATCGCTGTACACATGCTGCAGAAAAACTGCACGGAAACGCAGCGGTTTACATTCCGCAGCATGTTACTTCTTTCTGCGGATTCCACAGCGGTTTTACAACTGCTCCAACAGAAAATCGCAGTTGTAAAACCGCAGTGAAATGCGCAGAAAAACCGCGGTAAATCCGCCATAAATCCGCAGCGGTTTAGCACTGCGGATTTATCAAATCCGCTGCGGAAATCCGCAGAGGACCAGAATACATGTGCACATACCGAATCCCTAGCCCTAACCCTAGCTCTAACCCCAACCTTAGTGGGGAAAAAAATGTTCTTTACTTTATTATTGTCCCTACCTATGGGGGCGACAAAGGGGGGGGGGGGTCATTTACTATTTATTTTTTTTTTTGATCACTGTGATAGGTTTTATCACAGTGATCAAAATGCACATTGGAACGCCCGCCATTATGGAAGATGGCGGCGCCCATGGAGAAGACAGACGGACCCCGGGAGGCTCGGTAAGTATGATGGGATGGGGGGAGCACGGGGGGGTGGATCGGAGCATGGGGGGGGTGGATCGGAGCACGGGGGGTGGGGGCTCATATCGCTCCTATGTAGCTGAATCCCTGCATTGCTGAGCGCCGACCACAGGGTGGCGCTCACCACAATCCGGCATCAACAACCATAGAGGTCTCAAGGAGACCTCTGGTTTTTATGCCGATGCATCGCTGACCCCCGATCACGACGGGGGTTGGCGATGCTCAAATTTCCAGCCCGATGGCCGGAAGCGGTAGTTATATGCCGCTGTCAGTGTTTGACAGCGGCATTTAACTAGTTATTAGCGGCAGGTGGATCGCGAGTTGTGGGCTTATATTATCAGGCTCGGAATATCCATGGTTATTTGCCAGCCTAAAAATACCAGCACACATTGGCCCCAGAAGTGACGCATCGCATTAGACGTGTCAATTCTGGAATTGTCTCGCTATTCCCAATTGCCCTGGTCCAGTGTCAAAGGGGGTAATTGTAGCTTGTGTTGTTGTTAGCTGTAATATGTCAAAAATTACAGCTGGCATCAAACCCTGGGGAATGGAAAAGTGTCTAAAAGACAGCCCCATTACGAACCCACTAGTCAAAAATAAACACAAACACACATAAAAAATTCCCGTCTGCTTTACTTTTGCTGTTTATATAAAACTAGATGGTGGCACGGGGGGGTAGATCAGAGCACGGGGGGGTGGATTGGAGCACGGGGGGTGAATTGGAGCACGGGGGTTGGATTGGAGCACGGGGGGAGCGGACAAGAGCACACGGGCAGCGGACAAGAGGACGGAGTGGAGCGGAGCAGTGTACAGGACTGATCGGAGGACTGGCGGGGGATCGGTGGCGGTGGCGGCAGACCAGTGTTTCCAGCCATGGCCGATGATATTGCAGCATCGGCCATGGCTGGATTGTAATATTTCACCAGTTTTAATAGGTGAAATATTACAAATCGCTCTGATTGACAGTTTCACTTTCAACAGCCAATCAGAGCGATTGTAGCTACGGGGGGGGGGAGCCACCCCCCCTGGGCTGTAGTACCACTCCCCCTGTCCCTGCAGATCGGGTGAAATTGGAGTTAACCCTTTCACCGGATCTGCAGGGACGCGATCTTTCGATGACGCCACATAGGCGTCACAGGTCGGATTGGCACCGACTTTCATGACGCCTACGTGGCGTCATGGGTCGGGAAGGGGTTAAAATTCAATGTCGCGGCGACCAAAAAAGCGTAATTCTGGCTTTTTGAATTTTTTTTCTTGCTACGCTGTTTAGCGATCAGGTTAATCCTTTTTTTATTGATAGATCGAGCGATTCTAAAAGCAGCGATACCAAATACATGTATGTTTGAATTTTTTTATTGTTTTATTTTGAATGCGGTGAAAGGGGGTGATTTAAACTTTTATATTTTTTTTTATTTTTTTCATATTTTTTAAAACATTTTTTTTTACTTTTGCCATGCTTCAATAGCCTCCATGGGAGGCTAGAAGCTGGCATAACCTGATCGGTTCAGCTACATAGAAGTGATGCTCAGATCGCTCCTATGTAGCTGAATCCCTGCATTGCTGAGCGCCGACCACAGGGTGGCGCTCACCACAATCCGGCATCAACAACCATAGAGGTCTCAAGGAGACCTCTGGTTGTTATGCCGACGCATCGCTGATCCCCCATCACGACAGGGGTTGGCGATGCTCGAATTTCCAGCCCGATGGCCGGAAGCAGTAGTTAAATGCCGCTGTCAGTGTTTGACAGCGGCATTTAACTAGTTATTAGCGGCAGGTGGATCATCCACTAGTCAAAAATAAACACAAACTCACACAAAAAAATTCCCGTCTGCTTTACGTTTGCTGTTTATATAAAACTAGATTGTGGCCCAATTCTAAAGCATCGGGTATTCTAGAATATGTCCCTGTAATATATGGACAATGATGATTCCAGAATTCGCGGCAGACTGTGCCCGTCGCTGATTGGTCGAAGCAACCTTTATGACATCATCGTCGCCATGGCAACCATTATGACATCATCGTCGCTGTGCCCGTTGCAATCAGAGAGCCGGGATTTCCAGGATAGACAGACAGACAGAAAGACAGACAGACAGACAGAAAGACAGACAGACAGACGGAAAAACCCTTAGACAATTATATATATAGACTAGATGGTGGCCCGATTCTAACGCATCGGGTATTCTAGAATATGTATGTATATAGCAGCCACATAGTATATAGCACAGGCCATGACATATTCTTGAATACCCGATGCGTTAATACAGGCCACGCAGTATATAACAGTGGCCACGCAGTATATAACACAGCCCAAACAGTATATAACACAGCTCACGCAGTATATAACATTGCCCACATAGTATATAACACTGCCCACATAGTAAAGAGCAGCCATGCAGTATATAACGCAGCCCACACAGTATATAACACTGCCCACATAGTATGTAACACTGCCCATGTAGCATATAGCAGACATGTAGTATATAACGCAGCCCACAGTATATAACACTGCCCACGTAGTATATAGCAGCCATGTAGTATATAACGCAGCCCACGCAGTATATAACATTGCCCACATAGTATATAACACTGCCCACATAGTATATAGCAGCCGTGTAGTATATAACGCAGCCCACGCAGTATATAACATTGCCCAAATAGTATAGAACACTGTCCATGTAGTACATAGCAGCCATGTAGTATATAACGCAGCCCACGCAGTATGTAACACAGCCCACGTAATATATATAGCAATGTGGGCACTATATGCGTGGTTAAAAAAGACTTAAAATAAAAAAATAAACATATACTCACCTTCCGAAGGCCCCCTGAAGTCCTGGCGCCTGTGCGCGGTGCAAGCGGCAGCTTCCGGTCCCAGGGTTGGTATGAGCGCAGCACCTGTGATGACATTGCGGTCACATGACCGTGACGTCATGGCGGGTCTTTCTCGCATAGCATCCATAGCACCAGAACCTTGCGCTTGCACTGCCGAGGACAGCACGCCACGTTGGAGGGTGAGAATAAGCTTTTTTTTATTATTATTATTATTATTTGTAACATTTGATCTTTTTACTATTGATGCTGCATACGCAGCATCAATCTTAAAAAGTTGGTCACACGGGGTTAATAGCAGCGTTAACGGCGTGCGTTACAACGCGTCATAACGCGGTCCTTTAACGCTGCCATTAACCCTGTGTGAGGGCTGACTGGAGGGGAGTATGGAACGAGCACTGATTGCAGGGAGGAAGGAGCAGCCATTTTGCCACCGGAATGTGCCCGTCGCTGATTGGTCGTGGCAATGGTCGTGGACGTTTTGCCACGATCAATCAGCGACTTGGATTTCCACGACAGCCAGAGGCCGCGACCAATGAATATCCGTGACAGACAGAATAACAGACAGGTGGAAGTGAACCTTAGACAATTATATAGTAGATAATTTATTTATTGGTTAGACAAGACTAAACATACTTTAGTGCCACATGAAAGGCACTAAAGGGTGCAAGTTTATAATATGTAGGGGCCTTGTGACATTATATATCTACAGACTATCTATTCTATTTATCTAACTATCTAGCTCTTTCTATCAGATTGCTTTATTAGTTTTGTAAACTAGCTTTAAGTTACATAGAGCATTATAGTATGCAAAAGATTATGTTAAAAATGCATTGCATACAGGCTGCATTCACATGTCTTATGGATGTTCGGCAAGAATAAAATTGCACACTGGTATTGCACTCGCACGACATACTGAGAGATGTATGCCTGACATTTGCTCTACTTTTCTAGATCAGCATTGGAACAATTTGTAGCACACAGACTATTCAATTCTGACACTGGCAGGGTATAAGTGGATACAAAGGTTGTACACCTGACAGAGGCGGAACAAGAAGGCCCAGGCAGTTTAGAAGGCGTGCCCTACCCCAAGGTACCCGATGTATCATGTGACATGTCACGTGACCCACTTTGATAAATCATGTGAGTAACACACAGGTCCACTAGTGCACATCTGCAGATGTAAAATGACAGAGATAAGGCTAGTTTCACACTTGCGGTTGGATCCGCAGCATTTAACCCCTTCGTGACCTTTGACATACTATCCCGTCGAGGTGCCCTGGGCCTATCTGACCCTGGACGGGATAGTACGTCATAGCGATCGGCAGCGCTCACCGGGGGAGCGCCGCCGATCGCGGCCGGGTGTCAGCTGCTTATCGCAGCTGACATCCGGCACTATGTGCCAGGAGCGGTCACGGACCGCTCCCGGCACATTAACCCCCGGCACACCGCGATCAAACATGATCGCGATGTGCCGGCGGTACAGGGAAGCACCGCGCAGGGAGGGGGCTCCCTGCGGGCTTCCCTGAGCCCCCCGCAGCAACGCGATGTGAACGCGTTGCTGCGAGGGTCTTACCTCCCTCCCTGCCTGCTCCAGCCCCGGATCCAAGATGGCCGCGGATCCGGGTCCTGCAGGGAGGGAGGTGGCTTCACAGAGCCTGCTCAGAGCAGGCACTGTGAAGGCTGCAGTGCTGCATGTCAGATCAGTGATCTGACAGAGTGCTGTGCAAACTGTCAGATCACTGATCTGTGATGTCCCCCCCTGGGACAAAGTAAAAAAGTTTAAAAAAAAATTTCTAAATGTGTAAAAAAAAAATAAAAAAAAATATTCCTAAATAATGAAAAAAAATATATATATTATTCCCATAAATACATTTCTTCATGTAAATAAAAAAAATAAATAAATAAAAGTGCACATATTTAGTATCGCCGCGTCCGTAACGACCCGACCTATAAAACTGGCCCACTAGTTAACCCCTTCAGTAAACACCGTAAGGAAAAAAAAAAAAAAACGAGGCAAAAAACAACCCTTTATTATCATACCGCCGAACAAAAAGTGGAATAACACGCGATCAAAAAGACAGATATAAATAACCATGGTACCGCTGAAAACGTCATCTTGTCCCACAAAAAACGAACCGCCATATAGCATCATCAGCAAAAAAATAAAAAAGTTATAGTCCCGAGAATAAAGCGATGCAAAAATTATTATTTTTTCTGTAAAATAGTTTTTATCGTATAAAAGCGCCAAAACATAAAAAAAATGATATAAATGAGGTGTCGCTGTAATCGTACTGAACCGAAGAATAAAACTGCTTTATCAATTTTACCAAACGCAGAACGGTATAAACGCCTCCCCCAAAAGAAATTCATGAATAGCTGGTTTTTGGTCATTCTTCCTCCCAAAAATCGGAATAAAAAGCGATCAAAAAATGTCACGTGCCCGAAAATGTTACCAATAAAAACGTCAACTCGTCCCGCAAAAAACAAGACCTCACATGACTCTGTGGATCAAAATATGGAAAAATTATAGTTCTCAAAATGTGGTAACGCAAAAAATATTTTTTGCAATAAAAAGCGTCTTTCAGTGTGTGACGGCTGCCAATCATAAAAACCCGCTAAAAACTCGCTATAAAAGTAAATCAAACCCCCCTTCATCACCCCCTTAGTTAGGGAAAAATAAAAAAAATGTATTTATTTCCATTTTCCCATTAGCGCTAGGGTTAGGGCTAGGGTTAGGGCTAGGGTTAGGGCTAGGGTTAGGGCTAGGGTTAGGGTTAGGGCTGGGGTTAGGGCTAGGGTTAGGGCTAGGGTTAGGGTTAGGGTGAGGGCTAGGGTTGGGGCTACAGTTAGGGTTGGGGCTAAAGTTAGGGTTAGGGCTTAGAATACATTTACAATTGGGAATAGGGTTGGGATTAGGGTTAGGGGTGTGTCAGGGTTAGAGGTGTGGTTAGGGTTACCGTTGGGATTAGGGTTAGGGGTGTGTTTGGATTAGGGTTTCAGTTATAATTGAGGGGTTTCCACTGTTTAGGCACATCAGGGGCTCTCCAAACACGTCATGGCGTCCGATCTCAATTCCAGCCAATTCTGCGTTGAAAAAGTAAAACAGTGATTCTTCCCTTCCGAGCTCTCCCGTGTGCCCAAACAGGGGTTTACCCCAACATATGGGGTATCAGCGTACTCAGGACAAAAAGGACAACAATTTTTGGGGTCCAATTTCTCCTGTTACCCTTGGGAAAATACAAAACTGGGGGCTAAAAAATAATTTTTGTGGGAAAACAAAAAGATTTTTTATTTTCACGGCTCTGCGTTATAAACTGTAGTGAAACACTTGGGGGTTCAAAGTTCTCACAACACATCTAGATAAGTTCATTGAGGGGTCTAGTTTCCAATATGGGGTCACTTGTGGGGGGTTTCTACTGTTTAGGTACATTAGGGGCTCTGCAAACGCAATGTGACGCCTGCAGACCAATCCATCTAAGTCTGCATTCCAAATGATGCTCCTTCCCTTCCGAGCCCTACCATGCGCCCAAGAGGTGGTTCCCCCCCACATATCGGGTATCATCATACTCAGGATAAATTGGACAATATTTAGGGTCCAATTTCTCCTGCTACCCTTGGAAAAATACAAAACTGGGGGCTAAAATATAATTTTTGTGGAAAAAAAATATTTTTTATTTGCACGGCTCTGCGTTATAAACTGTAGTGAAATACTTGGGGGTTCAAAGCTCTCACAACACATCTAGATGAGTTCCTTAGGGGGTCTACTTTCCAAAATGGTGTCACTTGTGGGGGGTTTCTACTGTTTAGGTACATTAGGGGCTCTGCAAACGCAATGTGACGCCTGCAGACCATTCCATCTAAGTCTGCATTCCAAATGGCGCTCCTTCCCTTCCGAGCCCTCCCATGCGCCCAAACGGTGGTTCTCTCCCCCCCCCCCACATATGGGGTATCAGCGTACTCAGGACAAATTGGACAACAACTTTTGGGGTCCAATTTCTCATGTTACCCTAGGGAAAATACAAAACTGGGGGCTAAAAAATAATTTTTGTGGGGAAAAAATTTTTGTTTTATTTTTATGGCTCTGCATTATGAACTTCTGTGAAGCCCTTGGTGTGTCAAAGTGCTCACCACACATCCAGATAAGTTCCTTAGGGGGTCTACTTTCCAAAATGGTGTCACTTGTGGGGGGCTTCAATGTTTAGGCACATCAGTGGCTCTCCAAATGCAACATGGCATCCCATCTCAATTCCTGTCAATTTTGGCATGAAAAGTCAAACGGTGCTCCTTCCCTTCCGAGCTCTACCATGTGCCCAATCAGTGGTTTACCCCCACATATGGGGTATCAGCGTACTCAGGACAAATTGTACAACAACTTTTGAGGTCCAATTTCTCCTGTTACCCTTGGTAAAATAAAACAAATTGGAGCTGAAATAAATTATTTGTGAAAAAAAGTTAAATGTTTATTTTTATTTAAACATTCCAAAAATTCCTATGAAACACCTGAAGGGTTAATAAACTTCTTGAATGTGGTTTTGAGCACCTTGAGGGGTGCAGTTTTTAGAATGGTGTCACACTTGGGTATTTTCTATCATATAGACCCCTCAAAATGACTTCAAATGAGACGTGGTCCCTAAAAAAAAATGGTGTTGTAAAAATGAGAAATTGCTGGTCAACTTTTAACCCTTATAACTCCCTAACAAAAAAAAATTTTGGTTCCAAAATTATGCTGATGTAAAGTTGACATGTGGGAAATGTTACTTATTAAGTATTTTGTGTGACATATCTCTGTGATTTAATTGCATAAAAATTCAAAGTTTGAAAATTGCGAAATTTTCAAAATTTTCGCCAAATTTTCATTTTTTTCACAAATAAACGCAGGTACTATCAAAGAAATTTTACCACTATCATGAAGTACAATATGTCACGAGAAAACAATGTCAGAATCACCAGGATCCGTTGAAGCGTTCCAGAGTTATAACCTCATAAAGGGACAGTGGTCAGAATTGTAAAAATTGGCCTGGTCATTGACGTGCAAACCACCCTTGGGGGTAAAGGGGTTAATCCGCATCCGCAAGTGCAGGAAAAAACGCATAGAAACATTTACAAATGCGGCGTTTTATAGACGCATGCGGGGAACGGTTATAGATCTTTATTTTAAACACGATTATTCATATCTTCTCTACAGCAAACGCTGCTGCAGGGAAGATATGAATGGCGGATTCAGCAACAGATGCTGGTGCGTGTGGTACCCAGCACGGTGCGTATGGTACCCAGTGGGCACACGGGCGGCACACACACGTGTGCCACAGAAACGCACCGGCACACGGACACAGATAATTCCGGTACTGATTTTTCCGGTACCGGAATTATCTGGACGTGTGAGACTGGCCTTAATAGAATAGATTTTTTTTTTAAATTTCTTACAGATTTCTGGCAACCGGAGAGAGTTTATCATCCCTCCACTTCCAATACCGGCTTGGAATTTCTACCCTGTCTGGAATAATTGTGGACACCTGTCGGGCTTTGTGGAATGTTCTCCGGGATGTTTATACTCCTACCCACCTTGGACATGTGGCTTGAAATTGCAGAAAAATTCTGTAGTGTGTGTGATTTCCCCAACTGTTTGGGAGCGGTTGATGGAAAGCACATCCACATTATAAAACCAGCCAGAACAGGATTGAAGTACTTCAATTACAAAAAATGTTTTTCTGTTGTGCTCATGGCAATAGCCAATGCAGACTGTCGCTTCATCGCCGTGGACATTGGAGCTTTTGGCGGTGGCAACGATTCCAAGACTTTTAAGAACTCTGATATGGGCCGCCGTGTGTATGGCAAAAATTTTAATTTTCCACGGCCACGACCTCTTCCCAACACTCAAGGTCCACCGATGCCATTTGTTATGGTTGGGGATGAGGCCTTTCAGATGTGGCATCCTAGTCTCAAAATGGCGCATTCTTGCATCTGCCATTAATCTTAAAATGGAGACTGTCGACGAGGTGGTCAAAACCTGTGTGGTTCTGCACAATTACATAATGGCTAAGGAATGGCCCAATATTGAACTGGATGAACCAGTTGCACACCCACTGCCAGATTACCAGCATCACCCACTGCGGTCAACAGCTGAAGTTGGCGACATGCGGGACCAATTTGCCGCCTTTTCTGATTCTGATATTGGACGTGTGTCATGGCAGGACAATGTTGTGTAAATGTCCTGTTGTAGTTGTTATCTGTACCAGTAATTTTCTTAGATGTTAATAATATTTCTCATTAATAAACTTTATTTTTTGTTGTCTTGACCGTGTCTCCTATGTATTTCCTCTACAAACCTAGGCTGTCCTCAAACTAGCAGTATTTGGTCTGTATTTAATATCAGTATTTGTAATCCAAAACCAGGAGTGGGTGATAAAGCAGAGGTGCTAGTTATGTTCATATTATAATTTACCTCTAATTGTTTCACTCCTTGTTTTGGCTTACAAATACTGATATAAAACACTGACCACACACTGCTAGTGTGACGGCAGCCATGCTGCTTTAAGCTTGGTGACGTCATTGCGTCCTGATTCTGTTCTGCAGTATCCATTGCACACAGACTGAAGAGACAATGACTGTCATTCAAAACAGATCTATACTCATCAAGTCAGGTGTCAGAAATAATGAATTCATGATGCACATATAACTGCCTCATGAATTCACTATTTCTGACACATGTACAGGTGAGCATAGATATGCCGTGTTTATGACCGCCAACGTCCCTTCACTTTGTGTGGAATATTACGTACACAGACAAGAAAATGGAAGTTATACAAGGCAGTTCTCTACTCACCAGGTCAGGTTTCCTAACTAATGAGTTTTTGGACACCTGACCTGTTGAGTATAGGTCTGCATTGTATTTCTGCCATTTTCTCTTCAGTCTGCAACACTAGTCACAGACTAAAGGTACCGTCACACTGAACGATATCGCTAGCGATCCGTGACGTTGCAGCGTCCTGGTTAGCGATATCGTTCAGTTTGACATGCAGCAGCGATCAGGATCCTGCTGTGATGTCGTTGGTCGCTGCAGAAAGTCCAGAACTTTATTTCGTCGCTGGACTCCCTGCAGACATCGCTGAATCGGAGTCACGCACGCCGATTCAGCGATGTCTTCACTGGTAACCAGGGTAAACATCGGGTTACTAAGCGCAGGGCCGCGCTTAGTAACCCGATGTTTACCCTGGTTACCAGCGTAAAAGTAAAAAAAAAAAAACAGTACATACTTACCTTCTGCTGTCTGTCCCCGGCGCTCTCCTTCTCTGCACTCCTCCTGCATCCTGTGTCAGCGCCGGCCAGCCGGAAAGCAGAGCGGTGACGTCACCGCTCTGCTTTCCGGCCGCTGTGCTCACAGTCAGTGCAGGAAAGCAGAGCGCCGGGGACAGACAGCTGAAGGTAAGTATGTACTGTTTGTTTTTTTTACTTTTACAATGGTAACCAGGGTAAACATCGGGTTACTAAGCGCGGCCCTGCGCTTAGTAACTCGATGTTTACCCTGGTTACCCTGGTTACCGGCATAGTTGGTCGCTGGAGAGCTGTCTGTGTGACAGCTCTCCAGCGACCAAACAGCGACGCTGCAGCGATCGACATCGTTGTCGGTATCACTGCAGCGTCGCTTAGTGTGAAGGTACCTTTAAGGAAGAGAGTATGGAGATAATACATGAATTAGTTTTTTGGGCCACCTCACATCTCTATACTAAAGACACACAAAGCTGCAGTGATTTATTTGCTAACTACTGGAGGTATGATGTGGCCAAAAAAAGTGTTCGGCGCACGGTGTGTGTAGACGGTGGCGAAAGACACAATAAACCACACATAATTGGGGGCAAAACAACATTTTTTTTTTTTTTTTTTAACACAAACTTTTAATTTAACTGCGCCTGCTTGGGGTAGAGTGATGTAAACGGGGGGGGTGAAGCAGTGAGGTATGGCTAACAGTGGACGACGCAGGGGTGGCAGGAGAAGGGGCAATGAAACTTGAGTGGTCTGGTAGTTCGGAGATAGGGCTTGAGACGCACTGGATGGGTGAGACAAACCTGACATTACAGACACACTGGGAGGTGAAGGGGGAGGAATAATAAGAGTTTTTTTTTTCCTTTCTGTGATTGCCGGGTTCTGGGAAGCCTCGGAGGACTCATTTGTCGTGGCATGGTCGTGGTGGGTGACCTGTTAGTCCGGCTGCACTGTGCCAGACTCCATAGTGCTCGTAGAGCGTGCAGCCATGCCAGAGTCCATAGTGCTCGTAGAGCGTGCAGCCATGCCAGAGTCCATAGTGCTCGTAGAGCGTGCAGCCATGCCAGAGTCCATAGTGCTCGCAGAGCGTGCAGCCATGCCAGAGTCCATAGTGCTCATAGAGCGTGCAGCCATGCCAGAGTCCATAGTGCTCGTAGAGTGGAAGGCCATGCCAGGGTCCTGCTGCATCGTGGTGGTGGCGGTACGGAAGGCCATGCCA
The DNA here is from genome assembly GCF_032444005.1 of Ranitomeya imitator. NCBI lineage: Eukaryota > Metazoa > Chordata > Amphibia > Anura > Dendrobatidae > Ranitomeya > Ranitomeya imitator. Next base: position 129,163,723 of record NC_091285.1, read on the forward strand.
GGGTCCTGCTGCATCGTGGTGGTGGCGGTACGGAAGGCCATGCCAGGGTCCTGCTGCATCGTGGTGGTGGCGGTACGGAAGGCCATGCCAGGGTCCTGCTGCATCGTGGTGGTGGCGGTACGGAAGGCCATGCCAGGGTCCTGCTGCATCGTGGCGGTACGGAAGGCCATGCCAGGGTCCTGCTGCATCGTGGTGTCAGTGGAGGAGGTCCAAGCAGGAGCAGCGGTTGTCATGGTGGTGGCGGTGGGCTGTCCAACAGCACTCGGCATGTTGGTGGTGCTGTACTGGTGTCCGGCAGTGCTAGGAATAAAGGTGGCCGTGCAGTAGTATGCAGCAGAGGTTGGCATTGAGGTTAATCGTGACAGTGAAGGCACAGGTGGACATGCCGCCACTGTCTGCTGAAAATACCGATTCTGCTGCATAGTATGCACGTAAGCAGCATTGCAGGCCTGCATGACACTAAGCTGGAGGTGTTCCGACATGCCATGCTCAATTTGGTTAAAAAAAATGATGTGCTGGCCTCTGGAGGTCGGCTTTTACTTGGTCAAGGCTTTTGGTGACCTCCTGCATACGTGTATTCATGTGGGTAAGGGAGATATCCATTCGGTCACCCAAAGCCTTCGTGACAAACCGAGATCAAGTGCAAAAACTCGGGAGTGAGGGACCTGTCCGATGCCCTCTGCTGCTGCCAGGAGGAGCCCAAAAAACAAGAGGCAGAGGACTGGCAAAGGGGAAGGCCTGATGGACCAGCTTCCTGGTCTCCAGTTTGTGTGGCAGGCCCACTTGCTGCAGCGCTGGAGGATGGCTGGGACGGGTCCGTGGCTGATTGATGAAGGACCGCTCCAGAACATGGGCCAACAGTAGTGCTCCATGTGCTGTGAAAAAAGGAAAAAAGAAATTAATACCGAAAATTAAACAGACGACAACTCCTGTGGAATAGAAACATACAGATTATGTCAATACAACATAACCTAATTCACGGGATAAATACTTACTTTCTCTGGGCAAGGACCGGTCTTAAAAATGCCAGAACACGATGGTATTTATATTTTCGGATCCTTGCTCCTGAACCACTGGGAACACGGCTCTCTTGACGCAGGTCCTTGTTGAAGCGGTCCTTCATCGAACGCCAACGTGTTTTGACTTTGGCCACTGTTTAAAAAAAATAAATAAATGGTCAGAAAATGGACTTTTGCCCGTGCTCACACAACTGTGTGTGATGAGAGAAACTCCTGAGAGTTTCTTTCATCACACACATTTGAGTGAGCACGGCCAAGGTCTCTGCTACTTCACACTGCAGTGCAATACTTACCAAATGCAGTTTGGACCCGAGTCAGGGCGTTGTCCCAGCCATCCCACATTGCTTTGGCCACCTCAATCCATAGGCGCCGGATCGTTACATTGTTTGAGTGCAGTAGATCCCGGGTGTCCCACAACGGGACTCGCTCCTGGACCAGGGAGATGAGAAGGTCATTTTCTATGAGGTCTTCATCTGTTGTTAATTCTGTGGTCAAGCTCCCTCCTGTGGTCATGAGTGGTACTTCGGCTGGTTCTGTCTATGAGCTTCCTTTGGTGGATGTGAGTGGAACTGCGGCTTCTGAGTTTTCTTCCTCAGGTGACGAGGTTAAGTCGTTAGGTGCTGCTCTACTTAACTCCACCTAGTGCTTTGCTCCTGGCCTCCAGTCAATGTTCCAGTATTGGTCTTGCTCTCTCCTGGATCGTTCCTGTGGCCTGTCTATCCTGCATAAGCTAAGTTTTCCTGGTGTTACTTTTGTTTGCTTTATTTTCTGTCCAGCTTGCGATATTGGTTTTCCTTGCTTGCTGGAAGCTCTGGGACGCAGAGGGGGTACCTCCGTAATGTTAGTCGGTGCGGAGGGTCTTTTTGCTCCCTCTGCGTGGTTGTTTATAGGGTTTGGTGTTGACCGCAAAGCTATCTTTCCTATCTTCGGTCTGTTCAGTCAGTCGGGCCTCACTTTGCTAAAATCTATTTCATCTCTGTGTTTGTACTTTCATCTCAACTCACAGTCATTATATGTGGGGGGCTGCCTTTTCCTTTGAGGAATTTCTCTGAGGCAAGGTAGGCTTATTTTCCTCTCTTCAGAGCTAGCTAGTTTCTCAGGCTGTGCCCGAGGCGCCTAGGACTGGTCAGGAGCGCTCCACGGCTACCTCTAGTGTGGTATGATAGGATTAGGGATTGCGGTCAGCAGAGTTCCCACGTCTCAGAGCTCGTCCTTGTTATTGGTAACTGTCAGGTCACTTTGTGTGCTCTTAACCACTAGGCCCATTGTGGTTCTGAATCACCAGTTCATAACATTCATCCCGTTCTGAAACCTAAAAATTAAATAAAGATATTAATGTTGGATACATTAACATAAGGAAAAGAAAGAAAACAGAGGTTGAGAAATGGCATAAATAAGGAAAGTCAAGATAAAAAAGGAGTCCAGAAGAGAATTAAAATGAAAGAGTAAAGTACAGAAAGGAAGATTAAAGAATACAACAGTGAGGATACAGCAGTCAGCCTTGTATACGTACCCGCTGCCGCCTTGCCACCTGACCGAGACTCCGCTGCTCCTGCCCAGTCTCTGCCGCAGTAGAAGTGCTCTAAAAAAAATGAAAAACAAAAGATTGTCATATGTGTAGACTTGACAGTGAATACTTACCAATCTGAGGAGGTGAGTACTCACGTCACTGACAGATTCTACTTCGGAAGGCCAGGACGTTGATCCTCATCAGAAGAAGACATTCTGATGCATGCAGAAAGAAAGAAATGGCAGAAATTAGGACATGTAGAGATAGAAAATAGAAAACAAGGCATTGGCTAGGATATACTCACATTGTTCAGAGGTTTGTTTTCTAAAGGTGCTGTGGTCTGTATGCTCTGCTTGGCTGTCTGCTGTGGTCCGTCTGTTCTGCTTGGCTGTCTGAGTAGTGACCTGCAAATGTCCACTACCTCCCTTTATCACCTGGTATGGGGGGGTGGCTTATCAGTATCTAGACATGTTTTTCTCTGGTGCAACGCATGCTTTTACGAAAGCAAACGCATGTGCTTGTGAACGCATGCGTTTGCATAGACAGCAATGCGTTTTTATGGCGCATTCCTTACGCACTCGACCGCATACGTTTATAGGCGGCAAATTGACGCCTCTAAAAATTACTACATGTTGCATTTCAGCGCAAAACCGCAGACGACGAAATGACGCATGCGTCGTCAAACGCAGCCAAAAGCACACGATCGCAGACACATGCATCCCTAATGTTAAATATAGGAATACACAACGCATGCGGATATATGCGGAAGAAATGCTGTGGACACAACCGCAAATGTGAAACCGGCCTGTGTGTGCCATGCAAATTGTTCCTTTATGTGCAGCAATATATATAACATGGTGCTATACATAATAGAGCAGGGGTGGGAGATTAATTTGCCCAAGGGAGTGATGAGAGACCATGACTGTTGTGGAGAACGCACAGACAGGATCAAATTAATTTTGCTCAATATTAACCCTTGTACTCCCAATGGTGGTTTGCGCGTTAATGACCAGGCCAATTTTCACAATTCTGTCCACTGTCACTTTATGAGGAAATAACTCTGGAATGCTTCCATGGATCCCACTTTTTCTGAGAGTGTTTTTTCTTGCCATATTGTACTACATGATAGTGATAACATTTCATTGGCATGACTTGCATTTATTTGTAAAGTCTAGAGATTTTTAATTTTTCCAAGAAAATTTACAAAACCATTTTTTTTTTTTTTAGAGACATCACATTTGAAGTCACTTTGAGGGGCCTATATGACAGAAAATACCCAAAAGTGACACCATTCTAAAAATTGCACCCCTCAAGGTGCTCAAAATCACATACAGAAGTTTATTAACCCTTCAGGTGTTTCACAGGAATGTTTGGAATGTGGAGGAAAAAAATGAAAATTTACCTTTTTTTTCCACAAAAAATTTACTTCAGATCCAATTTTTTTTATTTTGACAAGGGTAACAGGGAAAAAATAGAATTATTCTTACCGTTAATTCGGTTTCTAGGAGCCTTCCACGACAGCCACCAGGAGGTTGTCTCCATTCCCTAATGGGGGACAGGAAGCACAAGAGGTTAAAAACCCCTCCCACCTCCCATTAACCAGTGACTTACAACAGAACCCATAGCACCGGTTACCTTTACGTTCTCAGAAAAATATCCAAGAACATCGGGAGGGAATTAATGCTGTCGTGGAAGGCTCCTAGAAACCGAATTAACGGTAAGAATAATTCTATTTTCTCTAGTAGCCTTCCACGACAGCCACCAGGAGGAATGCCAACCAATTCTGTATTTAGGGAGGGACCACAGCTTGAAGAACCTTTCGGCCAAAAGCAAGATCCCGATTGGACCAGAAGTCCAATCTATAATGCTTAGTAAAAGTGTGTAGGGAAGACCATGTTGCTGCCCTGCAAATCTGCTCCGATGAAGCGCCAGCCCTTTCAACCCAAGAGACAGAAGTAGATGTGGTGGAATGGGCTTTTAGGCCCGCAGGAACAGCAATATTCTGAGTTGAGTATGCTTCAGAAATGGCCTTTTTTATCCAGTTGGCAATGGTACTCTTCGCTACCTTCTTGCCTTTGTTTCTGCCAGAAAGATGAACGAAGAGATTTTTGTCAATTCTAAATGATTTAGTATGTTCTAAGTAATATAACACTATACGTCGTACATCCAAAGTATGGAATCTGTGTTCTTCCGGATTTGAAGGATTGTGACAGAACGATGGGAGGACTATATCCTGTGATAGATGAAATTCTGACACTACTTTCGGTAGGAAACAAGGATCTGGACGGAACACAATGGAATCATCTCTTATGGTAAGATAAGGTTCTCTTATTGAAAGGGCTTGTATTTCCCCTACTCTTCTTGCGGTAGAAATTGCAACCAAGAAGGCCGTCTTGTAGGACAGAAGTTGCGAAGAACAAAATAATGGCTCAAATGGAGGAGCCATAAGACCTTTTAGGACTATGTTTAAGTCCCACGATGGCACGAAAATTTGTCTTCTTGGACAATGTCTTGATGCTGCGACCATAAACCTCTTTATCCAACGATGACCCGCAAGGTCCCGATCAAAGACGGAACTTAAGGCTGACACTTGAACTTTCAAGGTACTTGGCTTCAGCCCCAACTCTAATCCTTTTTGTAAAAAATCTAATATTTGAGAAATATTAGGATGAAAAGGGTCAGGTTTATGAGGATGACACCACGAGGAGAATCTATTCCAGATTTTGCCATATATGGCATTGGTAATAGGTTTTCTAGATTTCTGTAGAGTAGATATTACCGACTCTGAAAGGCCCCTAGGTCTTAGTACCTGGGCTTCAATAGCCAGGCTGCCAGTTTGAACTTCTGTGGTTCTGGATGATAAAAGGGGCCCTGGCAGAGGAGATCTTCTGATACTTGAAGAAAGACTGGACCGTCCACCTTCAGTTCTTCGATGAGGTGGTACCAGCTCCTCTTCGGCCATGCTGGAGCTACTAAGATAGTCTGGACCTGATCGTCCCGGATCTTCCGGAGGGTCTTCGCAAGTAACGGTATTGGAGGGAACCCGTATGCTAGATGGAACCCCCAAGTATGAGCAAAGGCGTCTACTCCTTGAGACCTGTCCTTGGGGTTTAGGGAGAAGTAGTTCTCGACTTGTGCATTCTGGCTGGACGCTAGAAGGTCTATATCGGGAAGACCCCACCTGTCTGTCAACATTTTGAAAACGTCCGCCTTCAGGCTCCACTCTCCTGGATGTAAGACGTGACGACTTAGGCGATCTGCCTGAATGTTCACCGACCCCTTGAGGTGTATCGCTGAAAGTGAGAGGAGATGTTTCTCTGCCCAGCAAAATATTCTGTTTGAAATTGCTTTCAGTTGGTTGAACTTTGGACTCCCCTGGTGTTTTAGATGCGCAACAGTCGTCATATTGTCCGAGTACACTCTGACATGTTGACCTATAACGAGACTGCTGGCTGCCAGAAGGGCCCTCTCCACTGCCAACAGTTCTCTGGAGTTGGAGGAACCGGAGCTTTCCTTCTGATTCCAGAGACCCTGGAATGGAATTTGCGAGACCACTGCTCCCCAACCTTTTTGACTGGCGTCCGTTGTTACTGTAATTAGCGGATCTTGCACCCAGTCGACCCCCTTCAGTAGGTTTGATTGGATCGTCCACCAGGTTAACGAGGCTTTTACCTTCCCTGGAGTGTAAACTCTTCTGTTTAGGGAATTTGGATTCCCGTTCCAGTTCCCTAAGATGTGCGCCTGCAAAACTCTGGAGTGGCTCTGAGCCCACTGGACTGATTGTATACAGGCCGTCATCGAACCCAGAAGAGACATCGCAACCCGTAAGGTCGGAGAACGTTGTTTCCTGAAGTGTGAGACCTTGGAAATTAGATTCATCCGATGTTCCTCTGGTAGGAAGGATTTTTGACCTTCTGAATCCAAGAGGACTCCGAGGAATTTCCTCACCTTTGATGGTGATAGCTGAGACTTTTTTAGATTTGGAATCCAACCCAAATGCTGTAAGATGTTCAGAGTTTTGGAAATTCTCTGATTGAGAACTTCGGCGGAAGGACCAATTATTAACAGGTCGTCCAAGTATGGTACTATAGCGATGTCTTGGCTCCTGATATGGGCAACTGCTTCCGCCATGACTCTGGAAAACACCCTTGGGGCTGAGGAGATCCCGAAGGGGAGAACATTGTACTGGAAATGTAAGATTTTTTGGTTGAATTGGACCGCAAATCTCAGGTATTTCCTGTGCCGAGGATGTATTGGAATATGGAAATAGGCATCCTTGAGGTCTATTGTTGCCATATATGAATGAGGAGCTATTAGAGTGATGGCTGTTTTTACTGATTCCATCTTGAACTTGCGGTAGGTTATGTATTTGTTGAGAGCTTTCATATTTATTATAATACGAGATTGCCCGGAAGGCTTTTTTATCATGAAGATACGGGAATAGTGTCCTTCCCCTTGCTCGTTCACCGGGACTATGGATATAGCTCTTGAGTCTAGCAAGTCCTGTATTCCAGCCATCATCAACTTTTGAGTCTCCCGAGATGACGGGGAGGTGACTCTTAAGATCCTGGGAGGAGGCGCATCGAACTCTATCAGTAGACCCTGTTGGATTACACTCACCACCCAGGGGCTGTTGGAGATATTCTGCCAACTGTGAACGAAGTTTGAAAGCCTCCCCCCCACCGGATCGGAGTCATTGCTTTTCTTGTTGTGTTTGTTGGGGAATAAGGATGTTTTTAGGCTTCCCCTTAGCATAACTCCACCTCCCGGTTTTTCCTTTCCCTTTACCCTGGGAGGGCTGGGGCTGGGAGGGTCGAAAAAAACGCTTCCTGGGAGGTCTCTGCTCAGGAAGGGTTTTCTTTCTGTCTGTGGCTTTCTCTAAGATGTCATCTAAGGAGGGCCCAAACACGTAGTCACCCTTAAAGGGAATAGAACACAGTTTTATTTTTGACGTAACGTCTCCGCTCCACATCTTTAACCAGAGAGCTCTTCTGGCTGAATTTGTCTGGACCAAGGATCTGGCGGCCACCCGGATAGATTCCAGTGAGGCATCTGCAAGGAAACCTGTTGCCCTGTGTAAGATAGGCAAAGAGTCCAGTACCTCCTCTCTTGGGGTACCCTGAGAGATGTGGCTTTCTAACTCTTGTATCCAACGAAAGAGAGAGCGGGCCACGCAGGTGGATGCTATATTGTATCTGAGGGCTGAGGTAGACGTTTCCCAGGATTTTTTGAGAAGGCTCTCAATCTTCCTATCCAAGGGGTCTTTTAATTGGGAGGAATCCTCGAACGGCAGAGCCGTCTTTTTAGCCACTCTAGCCACCTGGACATCAATTTTTGGAATGTCCCATTTTATTAGGTCCTCCTCAAGAGGGAACCGATGCTTAAAGTCTGGAGGCGTTGTTAGCCGTTTCTCAGGCAATTCCCATTCATTATTAATCATATCAATTATGCTTTTATGGACGGGGAACCCGGGTTGTTTTTCAGTATGTATGCCAAACAGTTCGTCTTGTATAGACTGAGGAACTGATTCCTCTTTTAGCCCCATAGTGTTCCTCACTGCAGATACCAATTCCTCAATATATTCAGAGGAAAAAAGGTATTTCCTAATTTCCGCAAATTTACGTGGTACCGCATCTTCCCATTTGACAGAGGAAGACGTATAAGACCCCTCAGACTCTGACTCAGAGTACTCCTGGATTTTCCTCTTTTTAGGGAGTGATGGACCAGGTGAGGATGGTGGTGGCGGTGGAGGTGGGGCGAGTGTGGCCAAAGAGGTTTGAACCTCCTGCCTAACCAAGGAGCGAATTTCATCAATCAAAGAAGGGTGTTCCGCTCTGACGATTTTATCCGTGCAAGGTTGGCATAACTTTTTCTCCCAATCTGATGGCATTTTTACATTACAGGTGGCACATTTGCGCTTGGTAATGTTTTTAGGGCCAGGCTTGACTCCCTGCAATGAGAGAGGAAGCCGTGTAAGAAAAGGTATATTGAAAAATGTGCCTTTAAATGGGACCCCCTCTGCCGTACTTACTAGGGCTTGGGGAGCGCTGGGCTCTGCAGCTGCAGGGCAAGACGCATCCATGCTTACAGCAGCTTACCTGAGACGTCTTCGCAGCTTATGTAGAAAATAAGCCTGCACCAGCGCGTGGCAATTAGCCGCCCCTCCCCCTCCGGAGTCCCAGGCAGGCGTGCGAGGATGCAGCGTGCCTCGCACGCCGTTCGGTAATCCATTTCTCTGGCCTGTATCGCTCCTGCACAGGAGCGCCGACCCGGAAGTGGAGCGTCACCTGACTTCCGGGTCGCCGAACAGCGCGCGCTAGGAGGGGGAAACGCCGGAGAGCTCAGGGAGGCCTCCGGCGGGCACCCCGACCAGCTTTATCCCCGCAAGAGGACGCAGGAGGCCGGGGGAATGCGGTCCCAGAATCCCGAGGAGACAGGAGGCACAGCGCAGGAGGAAGCCGCGGGGGGCCCGACCTTAAGTGCCCGGCAAGAAATTTAACACAGGTACTCTGCTTAGAGCCGCCGCAGCAGCGCACCAGGAACCTCTCCATGCCCCATGGGGGACAGGAAAGACACTGGTTAATGGGAGGTGGGAGGGGTTTTTAACCTCTTGTGCTTCCTGTCCCCCATTAGGGAATGGAGACAACCTCCTGGTGGCTGTCGTGGAAGGCTACTAGAGAAATTGACCCTAAAATTTATTGTGTAATTTCATCTGAGCTTTCCAATACTCCATATGAGGGAGATGTTTGAGCGCACGGCAGAGCTTGGAACCTTGACTTTTTGAATGCAAAATTTGCTGGAACAATTGGCAGATGCCATGTTGACTTTGTAGAGCCTCTGATGTGCCTAAAACAGTGAAAATCCCCCACAATTGACACTATTTTGGAAACTACACGGCTGCAGGAACTGATCTAGATGTGTTGTGAGCACATTGAAACCTCAGGTGCTTCACAGAAGTTTATAAAGTTGACCCATGAAAATAATAAAATCACATTTTCCCAACACAAATGGTATTTTAGCCCAAAATTTAGCTTTTTCATAAGGGTAACAGGAGAAATTGCACCATACAATTTGTAGTGCAATTTCTTCTGAGTATGCCAATACCCCATATGAGGGAGAAAACTACTGTTTTGGCCCATAGCAAGGCTCAGCATGGAAGGAGCATCACATGCCTTTTTGAATGTAAAATTTTCTGGAACCATTAGCAGACGGTACATCCCAATTGGAGAGCCACATGTAACCTTGAAAATTAAAGGGGAAAAAAATCACATTTTTTCCCAAAAATTTCCTTTTGGCCCCAAATTTTGCATTTTCATAAGGGTAACAGTAGAAATTGCACCATACAATTTGTTGTGCAATTTCTCCTGAGTGCGCTGGAACCTCATATGTGGGGTAAGTGGGAAGAGCAGAGCAACCCCCAGAATTGGAAGTTTTTGGCAGCTGCGGGCTGCTATTTTTAGGCTGGGGGGCCTATATCAATGGCCCTTTACCAGCCTGAGAATACCAGCCCCCAACTGTGAGCTTTAGCTAGGCTGGTTGTCAAAATGGGGGGACCCCATGCCGTTCTTTTTTAATTATTTATTTAAATAACTTTTAAAAAAGCGTGAGGACCCCTCTATTCTTGATAACTAGCCTTGCTAAAGCTGACAGCTGGGAGATACAGCACCCAGCTGTGAGTTTTGTCTGGCTGGTTATCAAAAATAGGGGGGAACCAGCGCAGTTTTTTTTTAATGATTTATTTATAGCGCAGGAGCAGCAGATGAAAACTCCCATCCGCCGCTCCTGCTCCCACTGTAATTAGCGGCTGTAGGTGTCAGATGATGGGATCAGCAGTCCCATCAGCTGACACCAGTGACAGGAGGTGAGTTTATACCTCCGATCACAGCTGAGCGCTCCCGCTGTCTTCAGCGTGGGAACCGCGGCTCTCTGACCGGCGGGGACAATTTCTCCTCGATCAGAAGCAGTGTTTGCCACGCTGTCATGCATATTGTCGGACCCCCCCATTCAAGTGAATGGGGTTCGGGTCTGCAATGCTGGATGACAGGCTACATGGACGCACCGTGCAGCCTGCCATCTAGATGTAGCAGAGCCAAGTGTGACGTCACATCCGGCTCTCCTTGACTTTTCTGCAGCAAATACGCTGCAAGAAAAGTCAACCTGCGTATTTGCAGCTTTTTTTCACCATCCATTCAAGTCAATGGGTGGAAAACGCTGAAAAAAAACACTGGAAAAACGCTGAAAGAAGTGACATGCTCTATGTCCAAAAAAAAGTTCACGATAAGAGAAAAATGGTGTGCACTCAGGTCTGAAGCGTGAGGTGCAGGTAGAACAGACTATTACAGTCCCGGAAATAGAAATTATAATTCACCGCACATTCTCTTAGATAAGTTGCAAACATGTTCATCAAAATTTATTGAAAAATATATATGTCCAAAAAAGCCACAAGCAATAGAGTATATAGTAATACAATCTGACTAAAACTCAACATTTCGACCCTCCCGGGGCTTACTCATGGGGTTACTAAAGAAATAAGAAAATAACGTATGAGATACTGGAACAACAATATATACAAAATAAATATGTACACGGTCCAAAAAACGCAGCAAAGCACAAAATACTGATCACATAAAAAATAAAAAAAAACGTGTGTATGAGATTTCTGAAATCTCATAGGCTTTGCTGATACTGTAAAAAGCAGCTGAAAATTAGCATTAAAAAAACTGCTAAAAAAAAACGCAGCAAAAACACCCTGTGTTCCAATGTTTAGGCACATCAGGGGCTCTCCAAACGCGACATGGTGTCCGCTAATGATTGGAGCCAATTTTCCTTTCAAAAAGTCAAATGGCGCGCCTTCCCTTCCGAACTCTCCCGTGTGCCCAAACAGTGGTTCCCCCACATATGGGGTATCAGAGCACTCAGGACAAATTGAACACAACAACTTTTAGAGTCCACTTTCTCCTTTTACCCTAGGGAACATAAAAAAAAATTGTTGCTAAAAGATCATTTTTGTGACTAAAAAGGTAAATGTTCATTTTTTTTCTTCCATGTTGCTTCTGCTGCTCTGAAACACCTGAAGGGTTAATAAACTTCTTGAATGTGGTTTTGAGCACCTTAGGGGGTGCAGTTTTTAGAATGGTGTCACGTTTGGGTATTTTCAGCCATATAGACCCCTCAAATTGACTTAAGGTGGTCCCTAAAAAAAAATTTGGTTTCGTAAATTTTGTTGTAAAAATGAGAAATCGCTGGTCAACTTTTAACCCTTAGGCCAGCGTCACACTAGCGAGTTTTACGGACGTATGAGGCGCAGAAAATACGGATTGCATACGGTACAATGATTCTCTATGGCCCAGCTCCTATCTGCCGTATTTTACGGATCCGTATTATACGGTCTTGTACGGCCGTAGAAAATCACAGCATGCTGCGTTTGTCAGCGTATTGTGTAAAAAATCCGCCAATGAAAGTCTATGGGGGTGAGAAAAATACGGATTACACATGGACCATGCGTGTGACTTGCGAGAAATATGCACCGGTGTTCTAGAGAAAAGCCGGCATTTCAGTGCAGTGTAAAGTAAAGTCACACTGACAGAATAGAATAGAATAGGTAGAATAAATGTGTTCACATACAATAGGTAATAAGATTGTCTTGCGCAGGCGTGTACTACGGAGGACACAGAATGAACTTCAATCCAATATTGCGGCCAGCATGCAGCCAGCGGGTAAGGAAAGGGTGAATCAAACACCCGAAAACCCCGCTCCTATGACCGGAAAAAAGGTCCGGCCAAATTCAGGTGACAGGTTCCCTTTAAATATAAATACAGTGTGTGTGTGTATATATATATAAAGAAAAAGGAAAACAGCACAACAAAATGAAAAAAAGTGGACTTTAATGCCTGAACGGCGTGGCAACGTTTCGGATATACTATCCTTTCTCAAGCAGTGTATACATAGAAATGTCAGGTTTTTATACAAACCACAGGTAAATCTCATTACAGAAATCATTACATCAATTTGACAAAAAATACAGTACTACAAAAGTGCAGAGTGACATAAAAAAGTGCATTAGTGCTGTGATCAAAGCTCCCTTTAAAACATCACATTAAAAAACATATGATACACAGCGATCTCTCAAATAGTACATAAAAACAATAAGTACCTAATCGCCATAAGAAGCAACAGTGTCAGAGAAAAAAAAATTTTCTTTTGTTTTTTTTCTGTTTTTATATATTTTTTTCCATATTCTGTTTTTTTTTTTTTTTTTGCCACAATAGTATATACAAATTAGTGATTTGAAGCTTCATACTATCATCTAGACTGTAAAACTGGGGGTCATAATAAAATTTCTGTGCTGAAGTTCATCTAATGTGGTCTAGTTCTTTTATATTTCTAAATATGGACACTTAGGTTTATTACCATTGGTCTGTTTGTGCTACTTGCTGTGGACTGGGTGGAAAGGGGGTTAATTTCCTCCTTTTTCGCTCTGGCCCACGCTCCTGACATAGGGGACCCTTCTTATATGAGTGGGGTGTTCCTGTGTCTAGTAGCACGTTACTAGGCTTATGCCATGACCTGGGTTGTGTATATGTGTCCATGTTTTGATTTTATTGAATCCCCATTTATAATAACAGATATTGTTCTATAATAATGTCCTTATCTTTTGGCATGGATGCTGGCATCTAATGAGGCCTATAGTTCTTTAATGTGGGATGATAGGTTACACCTTAGTACAGTGTTTTTCAACCAGTGTGCACATGGTCGGGTGTGCCGCGGGGAACGGGAGTCAGCTGTTCTCTGTGCCGACTGTCAAGCTGACAGCCGGCACAGAGAAGCTGCAGCGCGCCGGCTCCCGGAGATCAATTGTACTCGCAGACATCTACCAGCTGCGAGTACAATTGAGGCTCTGACCGCTGGGTCAGAGCGACGCCAGCAGCGTGATCAAGTCATGTGATCACGCTGCTGGCGTCACTATCCAGCGCGCAGGAGACAGAAGACACTTGGTGGTAAGTGCTCCTGTGCTGTGGAGCTGAAGACACCGAAGATTCAGCGTGGGGTGGGTTTATGGGGAGTATGTGGGGGGATTTATTAAGTGTGTGGGGGGATTTATTAAGTGTGTGGGGGGATATATTAAGTGTGTGGGGGGATTTATTAAGTGTGTGGAGGGATTTATTAAGTGTGGGGGGGATTTATTCAGTGTGTGGGGGGGATTTATTCAGTGTGTGGGGGGGATTTATTCAGTGTGGGGGGGGATTTATTCAGTGTGTGGGGGGGATTTATTCAGTGTGTGGGGGGGATTTATTCAGTGTGGGGGGGATTTATTCAGTGTGTGGGGGGGATTTATTCAGTGTGTGGGGGGGATTTATTCAGTGTGGGGGGATTTATTCAGTGTGTGGGGGGGATTTATTCAGTGTGTGGGGGGATTTATTCAGTGTGTACGTGGGGGGGCTGGAATTTATTTAGCATGTGTGGGGCAGGGTGCATTTATTCTGTGTGGAAGGGGATGGATTTATTCTATCGGAAGGGCAGTGGATATATTCTGTGGGGGTGAGTGGGGAGATGGGGGTGGACACAGTAGCGAGGGGGAAAATGTGTGCTGACAGTACTGGGAGCAACGGTGATGGGATGTGTGAGGACAGTATGGGGAGTCGGGGGAATGTGTGAGGGGGGAATGTGTGAGGAGGAAATATGGAGAGAGCAAAGGGGTATGTTAGCAGGGGGGGATGTACAGGAGGAGGCTATTAGAAATGTGTGCAGACAGTATGGGGGGATGAAAGTGTGAGTGGACACATAATAGATACTGAGTAGTGTGAGGGTAACAGCCAGGAGGAGACAGTATGCCAAGTAGGAGGAGTGTAATGAAGGGGCACAGTAGAGAGACTGGGCTCTCTATGAGGGACACCGTATGAGAAGGCAGTGTGAAGTATGGAAAAGAGAGAGAGGGTAGTGTGGATGGCATGTACCATAAGAGGGACAGTGAGGGTCATATTATGTGCTGGGAATAAAGTGAGGGGCAATTATTTACTCAGGGGCTCAGCCTAGGGCAGATATTGTTATTCCGGAGCATTATAATAACACTGCTATCTTTAAGGGTGTTGTGTCGGGATGTGCTGCAGAAGACAGGAGAAGATGGAAGTCTGCAGAAACGAGCTCTGCCGGTGGATGAGAAGAGTCAACATCGCATCTGGACTAGGTGAAGATGAAAAGAAAGAGGCGACTCCACAAACAACGTCATCTATCAGGTACCTGGATGTAAATGTGTTTTTTTGTGATACTAATTCTCATTTTTATTTGTTAGGAACATTAAAGGGGATGTCCAGGGTTGTGATGAGTCTGCAGTCATACTATGTGACTGCAGACTTCTGAATTCTCACAGTGCACACTGCTATCATAATTCTCTGATGTTGGTGATTTACATACATGCGGTCACGTGCTGACTAGACATGTGTGGCCTCATTCAATGAAAATGAATTGACTGAGGCCGGACTCGTCTAGTTAGAATGTGGCCAGAAGTATACAAATCACATACTTGTGCTGTCATGACCGTCCACTCTGGCCACCGGCAAGGGAGAATCCTGAAAGTGTGCAGTGCTTGCGCTGTGAGAATTCAGAAGCCTGCAGTCACATAGAATGACTGCAGACTTTCATCTCAAACCTGGACGCACCATTTTGTGCCATTTTGGTTGGTGGTGTGCCTCGGGATTTTTTAAGTATAAAAAGTGTGCCGCGGCTCAAAAAAGGTTGAAAATCACTGCCTTAGTACACTCTCTATGCAGGTCTGTGTCCTGCGTTAGCATTGTCTTTGCTGTGGCATCTGTACATATGTATAACAGCGAGTGAATACCATAAGCAAGATGGTGCCCGGCACCTCAGATGCTGTCTGCGCAGGCGCGGAGAGTGGCGCTAAGATCCATGGGTAATGTCGTCATGGTCATGCGCACTTTGATTCTGGGAACGCCGTGGATATGGCGTCTGCAAGCAAGAACATGTGTGAGTGTTTTTTTTTGGATTGCGCTTCATATGGCGGTACACCTGGTAGATATAATTATGGCGATTAGGTACTTATTGTTTTTATGTACTATTTGAGAGATCGCTGTGTATCATATGTTTTTTAATGTGATGTTTTAAAGGGAGCTTTGATCACAGCACTAATGCAATTTTTTATGTCACTCTGCACTTTTGTAGTACTGTATTTTTTGTCAAATTGATGTAATGATTTCTGTAATGAGATTTACCTGTGGTTTGTATAAAAACCTGACATTTCCATGTATACACTGCTTGAGAAAGGATAGTATATCCGAAACGTTGCCACGCCGTTCAGGCATTAAAGTCCACTTTTTTTCATTTTGTTGTGCTGTTTTCCTTTTTCTTTATATATATACTAGCTATTGAACCCGTTCTACGCCCGGGTGGCGAGCATTTATATTGGTATATTGTCTCCATCCTGGTATGTGCTGCTCCATCCTGCGTTCCCCTTCCTGTCATGTGCTGCACCCATCCTGCGTCCCCATCCTGTCATGCGCTGCTCCCATCCTGCGTCCCCATCCTGTCATGCGCTGCTCCATCCTGCGTCCCCATCCTGTCATGCGCTGCTCCCATCCTGCGTCCCCATCCTGTCATGCGCTGCTCCATCCTGCGTCCCCATCCTGTCATGCGCTGCTCCATCCTGCGTCCCCATCCTGTCATGCGCTGCTCCCATCCTGCGTCCCCATCCTGTCATGCGCTGCTCCCATCCTGCGTCCCCATCCTGTCATGCGCTGCTCCCATCCTGCGTCCCCATCCTTATGTGCTGCTCCATCCTGCGTCCCCATCCTTATGTGCTGCTCCATCCTGCGTCCCCATCCTGTCATGCGCTGCTCCCATCCTGCGTCCCCATCCTTATGTGCTGCTCCATCCTGCGTCCCCATCCTTATGTGCTGCTCCATCCTGCGTCCCCATCCTGTGATGCGCTGCTCCCATCCTGCGTCCCCATCCTTATGTGCTGCTCCATCCTGCGTCCCCATCCTTATGTGCTGCTCCATCCTGCGTCCCCATCCTTATGTGCTGCTCCATCCTGCGTCCCCATCCTTATGTGCTGCTCCATCCTGCGTCCCCATCCTGTCATGCGCTGCTCCCATCCTGCGTCCCCATCCTTATGTGCTGCTCCATCCTGCGTCCCCATCCTTATGTGCTGCTCCATCCTGCGTCCCCATCCTTATGTGCTGGTCCATCCCGCGTCCCCATCCTTATGTGCTGCTCCATCCCGCGTCCCCATCCTTATGTGCTGCTCCATCCCGCGTCCCCATCCTTATGTGCTGCTCCATCCCGCGTCCCCATCCTTATGTGCTGCTCCATCCCGCGTCCCCATCCTTATGTGCTGCTCCATCCCGCGTCCCCATCCTTTCATGTGCTGCTCCATCCTGCGTCCCCATCCTTTCATGTGCTGCTGCATCCTGCGTCCCCATCCTTATGTGCTGCTCCATCCCGCGTCCCCATCCTTATGTGCTGCTCCATCCCGCGTCCCCATCCTTATGTGCTGCTCCATCCCGCGTCCCCATCCTTTCATGTGCTGCTCCATCCTGCGTCCCCATCCTTATGTGCTGCTCCATCCTGCGTCCCCATCCTTATGTGCTGCTCCATCCCGTGTCCCCATCCTTATGTCCTGCTCCATCCTGCGTCCCCATCCTGCTGCTCCATCCCGTGTCCCCATCCTGCTGCTCCATCCCGTGTCCCCATACTGCCTCTGACCCGCTCGGCGCCGAGTGCTGGGGGGCCTGAGCAGGCGGGGACACCGGCGCGCTGTGGGGGTCAGGTGCCGGTATCGCCGCCAGCTCAGGCCCCCCAGCACTTACTATATTCACCTGTCCCCGTTCCATCGCTGAGCGGCGCCATCTTCCCGGTCTCCTCGGCCTGTGACTTTTCAGTCAGAGGGCGGCGCCGGCGCGCATGCGCGTCATCGCGCCCTCTGAACTGAAGGCCACAGGCCGAGGAGACCGGGAAGATGGCGCCGCTCAGCGATGGAACGGGGACAGGTGAATATGTCCGATACTCACCCTCCTGGCGGTCCCTGCTTCTGCGGGGGAGATCGCGGTGTGCGTTCAGTGTGAACGCACACCGCGATTTCCCGGGAGCGTCGCTCTGTGAGGCCCAGACTGCGCCGGCGCTTGCGCAGTCTATCGAGGCTTCGGACAGAGTGACGCTCCCAGCGTTATATTATAGATATATATATATATATATATTGAACGTGCATGGCCTATCCTGATGACTGACCCTACGTTAGCCAAATTGGTGCCCAATCGACCCTCTATTGCATATCGTAGAGCTAAGAACCTACGAGACCACTTGGTACGCAGCCACTATATAAGTGAACCTCCCAGGACCTTTTTAAATGATCCAACTAATAGATCGAGAGGTGGCTGTCGTACTTGCGGCAAGTGTGTAGCCTGCAAAAATATTCTAAGGGCAGACTCATTTACTGATTCGACAGGATTTAAGACGTTTGATATTAAGAAACGTATAACATGCACGTCCAAGAACGTCATATATTATGCATCCTGCCCATGCCCCTTGATTTACGTGGGGCTAACTACACGTCAATTAAAAATCAGGGTAAGAGAGCACGTTCGGGGGATTGAGGCAGCTGCCTTTGAAACAGACATTCAGCAACTAAAAACAATACCACGTCATTTTCAACAACATCACAATTGTGACAGTAGTGGTTTACTGGTGAAAGGTATTGATTTAATTGAAACAAATATTAGGGGTGGGAACATCGCACAACGCCTGGCACAACTCGAGACGCGGTGGATATGGACGCTTAATAGCGTCCATCCCCACGGGCTCAATGAAAACCTGAGCTTTGCGTCATTTCTGTGACCGCGACCGGCATCTAGAGGACATGGGGGTGTATACGATCAGGTGCATCTATATGCTGTTTTTAACTTTGTTTTTATATTTTAGATTTATGTTCATTGATCTGTGGATTTGTCAGCGTTGTCGTATGGACTCAAGTTACCAGTTGTACATCGGGTGATGCCCCTGAAGTATTGCATTCGCAAGAAACAGCATCCTATTCAATCACCCGTATTTACAGCCTGTTGGTGGACACGGATTTAGTTCCATATAGACTGTTGTATCTATATATATCTATATATCTTCTCTATGTTTTAAGTTTTTTTCATATACTATGTATACATGTTGCATTCTTTGTGTGTTACTGTGTTTATTTCATGTTTCGTTGTTCCACCTATGGGTATTGATTTCATACTAAGGCCACTATATGGTTAGATCTAGTGCCGGTGGGTATATGGTGTTTGGAGGCTAAGTTATAGCACTCCAATTTATTTATTTTTTCATTAGGAGGGCTGTCTGGACATTCAGTATATGTAGATTGGTTGTTTCAACTTGTTTGCGGATTATGATTATCCATTTACCCATTCTACACATCGGCCCCCTTCAGCCAGGTCAGCATCTTGTATCTGCGGTGGCGTCTCCTGTACGCATGCGTGCCGGGTGTCGCTGCTCCCCGCGGCTAGCGGCGTCTTTATGCTCGGGCGGTTGTCATGGTTGTGGCGGCGCCCTCGCATGACGTCGCCGCCGCGGCGAGTGGTGTTGTCCCGGCAACGCCTGCGTCATTTCCGGTTGACGCCGCTGCAGAGGCTGGCGGGCACACATTTAAACCCCGACACTGTGGCATTTTGACACGCACCCCTGACGAAGGAGCATCGGCTCCGAAACGCGCGTCGGGTAGACGTGCCGGCTTCTCTCCTGCTGCACACCTGCTTACCGCCCAGGACCAGGTAATAGTGTTTGGTTCACGCTTTGGATTTTGCTCCATATGGGTGCATTGGCACCTCCCTGGTACGGTTCCTGGGGCTGGGTTTAGTGCGTTCGGATATGGCATTGGTTGATGAGTCACTTGGTTATACCTACACTCTACATGCCCGGCTTTAGTGGACACTGGGGATGTCTTGGTGATCGTTCAGTTCTCTGTGCCCTACTTTATATAGTTGGTAACTGTTATTATATTGGCACTTTAGAGATTTAGGTACATCTTATGACCACGACTTCTGGGGCATAGTACTAAAGTATATGTAGAGAGCTTCCTACTATTTATAGCCAATCCGTTCTTTTGGTGTCATCTCCCACTACAAAGATCTCTTTTTTATTAGGGAGTCAGGACCTAGCCCGCACGTTTTTGTTTCCTATAGTAGTGTACCTGTATTGTTGCACCTTCCGTTTCTGTATCTCTGTTCTATTTATGTCCTAAATATGTTGTACAGATATGTATTTAATAAAGAGTTTGTTTTTATTTTCATTATAGCTACCCTTGTTGGTCGTTTCTTTTGTGGTTTCCACATCCTCTCTGTATTATACAGTTACGACTGGTACGGTTATTAGTCCGGAAAGTGAGCAACAGTGAGTGTTTACAGTAGTTTACTCACGCGATGTTGCTCCCTAGTACCACCATTTGGATATTATATATATATAACTGTATATATGTTTTAACGAATCCATTGCATCCATTGTATGTCGGTTTTGCAAGCCTGCATACATACGGACGATGGCATGCGCAAAATACGCTGCCACACCCTGCCTACAGATGACATACGGATCACTACTTTGGGAATATTTCTGCGTATTACGGCCGTTAAAAACGGACCGTATTTTCATACGCTGAGTGTGACGTCGGCCTTATAGCTGCCTAACAAAAAAAAAATGTTGCTTCCAAAATTTTGCTGATGTAAAGTAGACATGTGGAAAATGTTACCCCTTAACTATTTTGTGTGACATGGCTCTGATTGAAGGACATAAAAATTAAAAGTTAGCAAATTGTGAAATTTTAAAAATTTTTGACAAAATTTCCATTTTATTTACAAATAAATGCAAGGCACATCCAAGAAATTTTACTGCTATCATGAAGTAAAATATGTCACGAGAAAACAGTCTCAGAATCACCGGGATCCGTTGAAGTGTTCCAGAGTTATGACCACATAAAGGGACAGTGGTCAGAATTGTAAAAATTGGCCGGGTCAGAAGGGAGAAAATAGGCTAGGTCGCAAAGAGGTTAAAAACTGCACAGTTTTCAAAATTTTCTGAAAACTTGTCATATTTTTATGAATAAAGCAAAACATATTAATTTAAATTTACCAATAGTAACAGGTACAATGTTTTATAAAAAGAAAATCACAATCTCAGAATAATTGGCAGAAGCATTTCACAGTTATTACCATATAAAGTGACGTGCCAGACTTCAAAAATAGGGCTGTCAGGAAGGTTAAAGTAACCGTCACACTTAGCGACGCTGCAGCAATACCGACAACGATCCGGATCGCTGCAGCGTCGCTGTTTGGTCGCTGGAGAGCTGTCACACAGACCGCTCTCCAGCGACCAACGATGCCGGTAACCAGGGTAAACATCGGGTAACTAAGCGCAGGGCCGCGCTTAGTAACCCAATGTTTACCCTGGTTACCATCCTAAAAGTAAAAAAAAAACAAACACTACATACTTACCTTCCGCTGTCTGTCCTCCAGCGCTGTGCTCTGCACTCCTCCTGCACTTTCTGTGAGCACAGCGGCCGGAAAGCAGAGCGGTGACGTCACCGCTCTGCTTTCCGGCTGACCGACGCTCACAGCCAGTACAGGAGGAGTGCAGAGCACAGCGCTGGAGGACAGACGGCTGTAGGTAAGTATGTAGTGTTTGTTTTTTTTTACTTTTAGGATGGTAACCAGGGTAAACATCGGGTTACTAAGCGCGGCCCTGCGCTTAGTTACCCGATGTTTACCCTGGTTACCAGTGAAGACATCGCTGAATCGGTGTCACACACGCCGATTCAGCGATGTCTGCGGGGAGTCCAGCGACCAAATAAAGTTCTGGACTTTCTTCCCCGACCAGCGACAGCACAGCAGGGGCCTGATCGCTGCTGCCTGTCACACTGGACGATATCGCTAGCCAGGACGCTGCAACGTCACGGATCGCTAGCGATATCGTCTAGTGTGACGGTACCTTTAGGCTGCCGTCACATTATCAGTATTTGGTCAGTATTTTACATCAGTATTTGTAAGCCAAAACCAGGAGTGGGTGATAAATGCAGAAGTGGTGCATATGTTTCTATTATACTTTTCCTCTAATTGTTCCTCTCCTGGTTTTTGCTTACAAATACTGATGTAAAATACTGACCAAATACTGCTAGTGTGATGGCAGCCTAAGGCCGGGGTCACACTAGACCGTAATACGGACGAGTGCAATGTTAATCTATGGGGCAGCTCCCATCATCCGATATTTTCTCAGCCGTATTCAGGATCCGAGTGAAATCGCAGCATGCTGCGATTGTCAGCGTTTCGCGGCCGAGAATCGCCAATGAAAGTCTATGGAAGCCCCAAAAATACGGATCACACACGGACCAGCAGTGTGACTTGCGAGGAATACGCAGCGCTGTTAGAGAGAAAAGCCGGCAATTCCGTGCGGTGTACAGTAAAATCACACTGACAGCTTAGAATAGAATAGGTCGAATAAATGTGTACACATAGAATAGGTATATACAGTGGGGCAAAAAAGTATTTAGTCAGTCAGCAATAGTGCAAGTTCCACCACTTAATAAGTTGAGAGGCGTCTGTAATTTACATCATAGGTAGACCTCAACTATGGGAGACAAACTGAGAAAAAAAAATCCAGAAAATCACATTGTCTGTTTTTTTAACAATTAATTTGCATATTATGGTGGAAAATAAGTATTTGGTCAGAAACAAACAATCAAGATTTCTGGCTCTCACAGACCTGTAACTTCTTCTTTAAGAGTCTCCTCTTTCCTCCACTCATTACCTGTAGTAATGGCACCTGTTTAAACTTGTTATCAGTATAAAAAGACACCTGTGCACACCCTCAAACAGTCTGACTCCAAACTCCACTATGGTGAAGACCAAAGAGCTGTCAAAGGACACCAGAAACAAAATTGTAGCCCTGCACCAGGCTGGGAAGACTGAATCTGCAATAGCCAACCAGCTTGGAGTGAAGAAATCAACAGTGGGAGCAATAATTAGAAAATGGAAGACATACAAGACCACTGATAATCTCCCTCGATCTGGGGCTCCACGCAAAATCCCATCCCGTGGGGTAAGAATGATCACAAGAACGGTGAGCAAAAATCCCAGAACCACACGGGGGGACCTAGTGAATGAACTGCAGAGAGCTGGGACCAATGTAACAAGGCCTACCATAAGTAACACACTACGCCACCATGGACTCAGATCCTGCAGTGCCAGACGTGTCCCAATGCTTAAGCCAGTACATGTCCGGGCCCGTCTGAAGTTTGCTAGAGAGCATTTGGATGATCCAGAGGAGTTTTGGGAGAATGTCCTATGGTCTGATGAAACCAAACTGGAACTGTTTGGTAGAAACACAACTTGTCGTGTTTGGAGGAAAAAGAATACTGAGTTGCATCCATCAAACACCATACCTACTGTAAAGCATGGTGGTGGAAACATCATGCTTTGGGGCTGTTTCTCTGCAAAGGGGCCAGGACGACTGATCTGGGTACATGAAAGAATGAATGGGGCCATGTATCATGAGATTTTGAGTGCAAACCTCCTTCCATCAGCAAGGGCATTGAAGATGAAACGTGGCTGGGTCTTTCAACATGACAATGATCCAAAGCACACCGCCAGGGCAACAAAGGAGTGGCTTCGTAAGAAGCATTTCAAGGTCCTGGAGTGGCCTAGCCAGTCTCCAGATCTCAACCCTATAGAAAACCTTTGGAGGGAGTTGAAAGTCCGTGTTGCCAAGCGAAAAGCCAAAAACATCACTGCTCTAGAGGAGATCTGCATGGAGGAATGGGCCAACATACCAACAACAGTGTGTGGCAACCTTGTGAAGACTTACAGAAAACGTTTGACCTCTGTCATTGCCAACAAAGGATATATTACAAAGTATTGAGATGAAATTTTGTTTCTGACCAAATACTTATTTTCCACCATAATATGCAAATAAAATGTTAAAAAAACAGACAATGTGATTTTCTGGATTTTTTTTTCTCAGTTTGTCTCCCATAGTTGAGGTCTACCTATGATGTAAATTACAGACGCCTCTCATCTTTTTAAGTGGTGGAACTTGCACTATTGCTGACTGACTAAATACTTTTTTGCCCCACTGTATATATATATGTGTATATATATATATATATGTCAGTGAGACACACACATATATATATATATATATATATATATATATATATATATATATATTAATATTTCTTCCAGCGCTAGACAGCTTTAAAGCCGGTAATTCAATTACCGGCTTTTGCTTTCTCCTTCCTAAAACCCGACATGATTTGAGACCTGGTTTACATACAGTAAACCATGTCTTCTCCCCATTTTTTTTGCATATTCCACACTACTAATGTCAGTAGTGTGTCTATGCAAAATTTGGCCGTTCTAGCTATTAAATTAAGGGGTTAAATGGCGGAAAAAATTGGCGTGGGCTCCCGCACAATTTTCTCCGCCAGAGTAGTAAAGCCAGTGACTGAGGGCAGATATTAATAGCCTGGAGAGGGTCCACGGTTATTGCCCCCCCCCTGACTAAAAACACCTGCCCCCAGCCACCCCAGAAAAGGCACATCTGGAAGATGCGCCTATTCTGGCACTTGGCCACTCTCTTCTCAGGCTTTCTAGGAAAGTTCCCACGATCTATGAACAGCCAGCAGAGGGCGGCTCACCGCAAATGAAGCTAAATATAGATCATTGATCTATATTTAGCCTCATTCCCCGGGGTTTTGCAGCAAGGAGCAGCCTGCATTAGCGGAACTCCTTGCTGCAAAATATTTTAACCCCTTCAGATGGATTTACATCGTTGGACGTTACAGATCTGCGGAGGGTAAGGATATTGGTGGTTTATTATGTTTTTTTACTTACAGAACGAGGGTCTTCAGTGACTGGATTGGGCGTAGAATAAAATACTCCAACAACCATTGTTTTTATTTCATTAAAATAATTTTAAATAATGTGTTTGTCTTTTATTTAACCCTTTCATTCAATTGGATTAATAATGGATAGGTGTCATAATTGACGCCTCTCCATTATTAATTAGGCTTAATGTCACCTTACAATAGCAAGGTGGCATTAACCCTTCATTACCCCATATCCCACCGCTACACGGGAATGGGAAGAGAGTGGCCAAGTGCCAGAATAGGCGCATCTTCCAGATGTGCCTTTTCTGGGGTGGCTGGGGGCAGATGTTTTTAGCCAGGGGGGGCCAATAACCGTGGACCCTCTCCAGGCTATTAATATCTGCCCTCAGTCACTGGCTTTACTACTCTGGCGGAGAAAATTGTGCGGGAGCCCACGCCAATTGTTTCCGCCATTTAACCCCTTAATTTAATAGCTAGAACGGCTAAATTTTGCATAGAGACACTACTGACATTAGTAGTGTGGAATATGCAAACAAAATGGGGAGAAGACATGGTTTACTGTATGTAAACCAGGTCTCAAATCATGTCGGGTTTTAGGAAGGAGAAAGCAGAAGCCGGCAATTGAATTACCGGCTTTCTGCTATATCGCGCTGGATGAAATATTAATATATATACATATATGTGTCTACTGACATATATATATATATATATATATATATATATATATATATATATATATATATATATATAGACAGTATATATGTTTGTTTGTTTTTTGACACATGGATCCCTTGTATTGGCGTATGTTGGTTTTGCAAGCCTGCGATAAAAACACGCAGTACGGATGCCATACAGATGTCACACGGATCATTTGATGCGAGAAAATCGCATCCTCGCACTGCACTCGGATCACTGTTTTCTAAAAATATTTGCGATTCTCCTCCGTCAAAAATGGACCGTTTTTTTATACGTTGTGTGTGTCCCCGGCCTTATACTGATTACCACGAGACAGGGTTAAGAAACAGGGAATGACAATTAGCAGTACATACCAATGGCTGGCTCGGCGCAGTTCTCCGACTCGCTGCCGTGCACTATATAGTAATTAAAGAAAACACTGATCAGTTCAGGTGATAACATCATGTATGTAACATCTAGGTGTGATCAATATATGTTTATGAATGTATAAATATTTTTTCCAGTGCTCAACATAAAGTGACTACAACCCCTCCAAAAAGTAAGACACTAATTAATACCTCACTGAACACAAGAACAGTTTCCAAAATGCTGACAAGACATATTTTCACAAAAATGAATACACCCCACATCAAAACTGCTCCAACTAGCATTTGGTATGTCCTCTATGACTTTTAGGCCGGCATCACACTAGGCGTATGAAAATACGGTCCATTTTTTACACAGAAATGTTCCCAAAATAGTGATCCTTATGTAATCCGTAGGCAGGGTGAGGCGGCGTATTTTGCGCATGTCATCCTCCGTATGTAACCCGTATGGCATCCGTACAGCGAGATTTATATATATATATATATATTTCATACATCGCTATATAGCAGAAAAGCCGGTAATTCAATTGCCGGCTTTTGCTATCTCCTTCATAAACCCAACATGATGAGACATGGTTTACATACAGTAAACCTTTTCCTATATCTTTTTTTTGCATATTCCTCACTACTAATGTTACTGTTGTGTTTGTGCAAAATTTTGGGGCTCTAGCTGTTAAAATAAAGGGTTAAATCGCGGGAAAAAACAGGCGTGGGCTCCCGCGCAATTATCTCCGCCAGAGAGGGAAAGCCAGTGACTGAGGGCAGATATTAATAGCCTAGAGAGGGACCATGGTTTTTGCCCCCCCCCCCCCCCTCTCCCCCCCTCTCCCCCCTGGCTAAAAACATCTGCCCCCAGCCACCCCAGAAAAGGCCGTGAATGTCTTGAAAATCTTTTTCTCTTGTGCAAACTTTACCTCTTACCAAAGTGGTACAGAATGATGCACACAGAGCTTCCATGTCTACTCAGCACGAGAGACACCTTTATTGAGCACAAAGGATCTAATCAACGTGTCACGGACACTTGTCACAAAGGAGGCCAGTTCATCAATAGGGCCCACTTCAAAACAGTCTGTCTTTAGCCCTTTAGAAGGCCAAAAAATTACCATTTCTAATTTGTATCAAAGAGTCACAGAGGAAGATAGCTTGGAGCTTTGCTGTATATGAGGTGCCGTGAAGCACAACTACTTGTTGAGTTCCTGAGTTGCAGAGGTTGTGTTTGTAAGAAAGGAAGATGTAGTTGGTGTCTACAAGGGATCCAAGAAGTATCGTTTCTCCGTGTGGAGAGTGACATGATAAGCATGTCAAGGTGAGAAGACTTAAAGCCACAATGCTCCTCTGGGAAATATGCAAATTGTCTCTTCAGAGAGGAAGAGGACTAGAACTCTAGTGCCACCAATTGGAAGTAGCAATCCTAACAGTCAATGTCGACCCTTCAACGAACCTTGTCACATGACTTAGGATAATAGCCAAACCAGAATCTCAATTTGCAGACACTGTGTTTCTGGGTACTGCCCCTCGTCATTGCAAAGTGGAGATCTGGTTTGGCTGATTGAGAGGCGTCTGACCCGAAACACAGTGTCTGCAAATTGAGATTCTGGTTTGGCTATTATCCTAAGTCATGTAACAAGGCTCGTTGAAGGGTCGACATTAACTGTTAGGATTGCTACTTCCAATAGGTGGCACTAGAGTTCTAGTCCTCTTCCTTGGTGTCTACAAAAAATACAACAACAGATACCTAGATGGACAAACAATGACATGCAATCTTCCTTTGAATGGTAGTGTGATAACATCAGAACAGCCCATACTTCTAAGACTAAAGGTACCTTCACACATAACGATTTCGTTAACGATATCGTTGCAACGTCACCGCTGTGCTCTGCTTTACGGCCGGCGCTGACACAGTCAGTGCGGGAAGCTGACGGCGGGGGACGTGACAGACATCGGAATGTGAGTATGTAGTGGTTTTTTTTTTTACTTTTACAATGGTAACCAGGATAAATATCGGGTTACTAAGCGCAGCCCTGCACTTAGTAACCCGATGTTTACCCTGGTTACCCGGGGACTTCGGCATCATTGAAGACAGTTTCAACGATGCCGAAGTCGTTCCCCTGATCGTTGGTCGCTGGAGAGAGCTGTCTGTGTGACCACACAACGACTTACCAACTATCATGGCCAGGTCGTATCGCTGGTCGTGATCGTTGGTAAATCGTTTAGTGTAACGCTACCTTAAGTGACACCTCATGAAAGAAGGAAGGTGAATCTAGAAGAAACACAACCTCCTCCTCCTTCCGTGTTGCTTAACCCCTTTACCCCCAAGGGTGGTTTGCACGTTAATGACCAGGCCAATTTTTACAATTCTGACCACTGTCCCTTTATGAGGTTATAACTCCGAAACGCTTCAACGGATCCTGGTGATTCTGACATTGTTTTCTCGTGACATATTGTACTTCATGATAGTGGTAAAATTTCTTTGATAGTACCTGCGTTTATTTGTGAAAAAAACGGAAATTTGGCGAAAAGTTTGAAAATTTCGCAATTTTCAAACTTTGAATTTTTATGCAATTAAATCACAGAGATATGTCACACAAAATACTTAATAAGTAACATTTCCCACATGTCTCCTTTACATCAGCATAATTTTGGAACCAATTTTTTTTTTTGTTAGGGAGTTATAAGGGTTAAAAGTTGACCAGCAATTTCTCATTTTTACAACACCATTTTTTTTTAGGGACCACGTCTCATTTGAAGTCATTTTGAGGGGTCTATATGATAGAAAATGCCCAAGTGTGACACCATTCTAAAAACTGCACCCCTCAAGGTGCTCAAAACCACATTCAAGAAGTTTATTAACCCTTCAGGTGTTTAATAGGAATTTTTGGAATGTTTAAATAAAAATGAACATTTAACTTTTTTACACAAAAAATTTACTTCAGCTCCAATTTGTTTTATTTTACCAAGGGTAACAGGAGAAATTGGACCCAAAAAGTTGTTGTCCAATTTGTCCTGAGTACGCTGATACCCCATATGTGGCAGTAAACCACTGTTTGGGCGCATGGGAGAGCTCGGAAGGGAAGGAGCGCTATTTGACTTTTCAATGCAAAATTGACAGGAATTGAGATGGGACGCCATGTTGCGTTTGGAGAGCCACTGATGTGCCTAAACATTGAAACCCCCCACAAGTGACACCATTTTGGAAAGTAGACCCCCTAAGGAACTTATCTGGATGTGTGGTGAGCACTTTGACCCACCAAGTGCTTCACAGAAGTTTATAATGCAGAACCGTAAAAATAAAAAATCATATTTTTTCACAAAAATTATATTTTTGCCCCCAATTTTTTATTTTTCCAAGGGTAAGAGAAGAAATTGGACCTCAAAAGTTGTTGTCCAATTTGTCCCGAGTACGCTGATACCCCATATGTGGCAGTAAACCACTGTTTGGGCGCATGGGAGAGCTCGGAAGGGAAGGAGTGCCGTTTGACTTTTCAATGCAAAATTGACAGGAATTGAGATGGGACGCCATGTTGCGTTTGGAGAGCCACTGATGTGCCTAAACATTGAAACCCCCCACAAGTGACACCATTTTGGAAAGTAGACCCCCTAAGGAACTTATCTGGATGTGTGGTGAGCACTTTGACCCACCAAGGGCTTCACAGAAGTTTATAATGCAGAGCCATAAAAATAAAACAAAATTTTTTTCCCACAAAAATTATTTTTTAGCCCCCAGTTTTGTATTTTCCCTAGGGTAACAGGAGAAATTGGACCCCAAAAGTTGTTGTCCAATTTGTCCTGAGTACGCTGATACCCCATATGTGGGGGGGAACCACCGTTTGGGCGCATGGGAGGGTTCGGAAGGGAAGGAGCGCCATTTGGAATGCAGACTTAGATGGAATGGTCTGCAGGCGTCACATTGCGTTTGCAGAGCCCCTAATGTACCTAAACAGTAGAAACCCCCCACAAGTGACACCATTTTGGAAAGTAGACCCCCTAAGGAACTCATCTTGATGTGTTGTGAGAGCTTTGAACCCCCAAGTATTTCACTACAGTTTATAACGCAGAGCCATGCAAATAAAAAATATTTTTTTTTCACAAAAATTATATTTTAGCCCCCAGTTTTGTATTTTTCCAAGGTTAGCAGGAGAAATTGGACCCTAAATGTTGTTGTCCAATTTGTCCTGAGTACGCTGATACCCGATATGTGGGGGGGAACCACTGTTTGGGCGCATGGGAGGGCTCGGAAGGGAAGGAGCATCATTTGGAATGCAGACTTAGATGGATTGGTCTGCAGGCGTCACATTGCGTTTGCAGAGCCCCTAATGTACCTAAACAGTAGAAACCCCCCACAAGTGACCCCATATTGGAAACTAGACCCCTCAATGAACTTATCTAGATGTGTTGTGAGAACTTTGAACCCCCAAGTGTTTCACTACAGTTTATAACGCAGAGCCGTGAAAATAAAAAATCTTTTTGTTTTCCCACAAAAATTATTTTTTAGCCCCCAGTTTTGTATTTTCCCAAGGGTAACAGGAGAAATTGGTCCACAAAAGTTGTTGTCCAATTTGTCCTGAGTACGCTGATACCCCATATGTTGGGGTAAACCCCTGTTTGGGCACACAGGAGAGCTCGGAAGGGAAGGAGCACTGTTTTACTTTTTCAACGCAGAATTGGCTGGAATTGAGATCGGACGCCATGTCGTGTTTGGAGAGCCCCTGATGTGCCGAAACAGTGGAAACCCCCCAATTATAACTGAGACCCTAATCTAAACACACCCCTAACCCTAATTCCAACGGTAACCCTAACCACACCTCTAACCCTGACACACCCCTAACCCTAATCCCAACCCTATTCCCAACTGTAAATGTAATCTAAACCCTAACCCTAACTTTAGCCCCAACCCTAACTGTAGCCCCAACCCTAACCCTAACCCTAGCCCTAACCCTAGCCCTAACCCTAACCCTAACCCTAGCCCTAACCCTAGCCCTAACCCTAGCCCTAACCCTAGCCCTAACCCTAGCCCTAACCCTAGCCCTAACCCTAGCCCTAACCCTAACCCTAACCCTAGCCCTAACCCTAGCCCTAACCCTAGCCCTAACCCTAACCCTAGCCCTAACCCTAGCCCTAACCCTAGCCCTAGCCCTAACCCTAACCCTAACCCTAACCCTAATCCTAGCCCTAACCCTAGCCCTAATGGGAAAATGGAAATAAATACATTTTTTTTTTATTTTTCCCTAACTAAGGGGGTGATGAAGGGGGGTTTGATTTACTTTTATAGCGAGTTTTTTAGCGGATTTTTATGATTGGCAGCCGTCACACACTGAAAGACCCTTTTTATTGCAAAAAATATTTTTTGCAATACCACATTTTGAGAGCTATAATTTTTCCATATTTTGGTCCACAGAGTCATGTGAGGTCTTGTTTTTTGCGGGACGAGTTGACGTTTTTATTGAAAACATTTTTGGGCACGTGACATTTTTTTATCGCTTTTTATTCCGATTTTTGTGAGGAAGAATGACCAAAAGCCAGCTATTCATGAATTTCTATTGGGGGAGGCGTTTATACCGTTCCGCGTTTGGTAAAATTGATAAATCAGTTTTATTCTTCGGGTCAGTACGATTACAGCGATACCTCATTTATATCATTTTTTTATGGTTTGGCGCTTTTATACAATAAAAACTATTTTACAGAAAAAATAATTATTTTTGCATCGCTTTATTCTCAGGACTATAACTTTTTTATTTTTTTGCTGATGATGCTGTATGGCGGCTCTTTTTTTGCGGGACAATATGACGCTTTCAGCGGTACCATGGTTATTTATATCTGTCCTTTTGATCGCGTGTTATTCCACTTTTTGTTCGGCGGTATGATAATAAAGCGTTGTTTTTTGCCTCGTTTTTTTTTTTTTTTTTCTTACGGTGTTTACTGAAGGGGTTAACTAGTGGGACAGTTTTATAGGTCGGGTCGTTACGGACGCGGCGATACTAAATATGTGTACTTTTATTGGGTTTTTTTTTTATTTAGATGAAGAAATGTATTTATGGGAATAATATATATTTTTTTTTTTCATTATTTTGGAATATTTTTTTTTTATTTTTTTTACACATTTGGAAAATTTTTTTTTTTACTTTTTTTACTTTGTCCCAGGGGGGGACATCACAGATCAGTGATCTGACAGTTTGCACAGCACTCTGTCAGATCACTGATCTGACATACAGCGCTGCAGCCTTCACAGTGCCTGCTCTAAGCAGGCTCTGTGAAGCCACCTCCCTCCCTGCAGGACCCGGATCCGCGGCCATCTTGGATCCGGGGCTCGAGCAAGGAGGGAGGTGAGGAGACCCTCGCAGCAACGCGATCACATCGCGTTGCTGCGGGGGGCTCAGGGAAGCCCGCAGGGAGCCCCCTCCCTGCGCGGTGCTTCCCTGTACCGCCGGCACATCGCGATCATCTTTGATCGCGGTGTGCCAGGGGTTAATGTGCCGGGGGCGGTCCGTGACCGCTCCTGGCACATAGTGCCGGATGTCAGCTGCGATAAGCAGCTGACACCCGGCCGCGATCGGCCGCGCTCCCCCCGTGAGCGCGGCCGATCGGCTATGACGTACTATCCCGTCCAGGGTCAGATAAGCCCAGGGCACCTCGACGGGATAGTACGTCTAAGGTCACAGAGGGGTTAAAATCCAACAGCTGAAGTTGATGTTGATACTATCTTAAAAGCACTCTTTAAATCCTCAGGGTAATCATCAGTCATCCAACCACCTGCATTTCAGATTAAGCTCTGATGACACCAACACAACTTGGATTCTGTAAGAAGAGATTCACAATTCACATATGGGCCCAGAGACACTTTAAATAAAGAAAAAGCTTCAGGTTTCTATTTGATTTTAGCTTAGCACTGATGATCAACAGCAGGTAGTTGATGTTTTAAGGAGTCTGCCATCAGACATTGAACAATGTATCCTGTTCCCAGGATTGTATCACAGTTCACCTTCGTTGTGAGCCAGTTGCGTTATTGCATCATGAATTTCCGTTTTCCCCTTGCTCTAGTATTGTGATACAGCACGATTATGGGTCTACAATTTTGTCAAGGGAGGCTAAACAAATGTTGAATAACTTGTTTACATTTCTTCAATAATCTGTTTCAACTTAAAAGATAAGCTTTGTTGTTTTGTAGTTTTAATATCTGGTTTCCTACAAATGGATCTGAAGAATTTTAAAGACTCTGCTGATAACCACAAACAGTCCATTTGTACCGCCTGGCATGCCACATCATCATGGCTCGCAAAAATACCAGCCTGACCACCACCAGCATGATCAGGCACATGGCAGCAAAGCACCCCACTTTTCTGCCTGAACTCCAGGGTTCAGAAACTGTGTCTGCTGGTGATACCACTGATTCTTCCGCTGTTGTGAGTGTAAGCCAATACCCTGTCCTTGGTGCTTGCGAAGAGGCCTCCTACCTTGCATCTATAGTTGAACACACTCAACTTGCACCATCAACAAGCACCTCCACGTCCTTGTACCAGCACAGCGTTCATTTGTCCCTACCCCAGTCCTTGTAACACAAGCGAAAATACGGAGCCAAGGCCCTACAGGCCACACTACTAAATTCCCACATTTCTCTATTGCTTGTCCTATAAATGTAGTCTTATAGGCTGATGGAGTCTGATTTTTTCACAACTTTATTGCGTCAGCCGTCACAAAGTACTTGGTCCCCATCTGACACTATTTCTCCCGCTGTGCTGTCCCGGCATTACACAAGCATGTCTCCCATAACATTACCCGGGGCCTCAAGCATGCTATTATATAATGATGATTTTGTAGAATGTACTGCGCAGAGGCGGATATAGTCAGATAAGAAAGGAATATAAAATAATGGGGCTGATTCAGTGAGGGAGGGACTTTCTTCAGACAGGTGAAGCAGACGTGCTGGCCGTCTTGATGCTTTCCCGGAATGTTCCTCCTCACTAAATCGAGGTCCCTCCGATTGAGGAGTGATGCTACAATATCCGGTGATGTATTGATGCTTATTCATTCCTATGTAATTTGTTGTATGTTTATGACATGACTCTGATAGTCACTATATATCCTTTAATTCATGCTTAAAATTGCTATAGAATATAAAAAAAATACTTTGTTTTACCACAAGAACTGTTCTCCGTTGTGCCTAACTTGCATGTTAGTGAGCGAACTGTAGGTTTAAATTAAGTTGGTAGACAGACGTACATCTCGTTGATGCCACACTGAGTTAACATAGTGGAAGTCCGAACCCAGTCAGATCTTGTGAGACCATGTCACAGATGTATGGAGGAGACAGGTTGTGGATGGCTTTGTATGTCATAGTTAGGTTTGAAACTGTAGCCTCTGGTCAATAGGAAGCCAATGAAGGGCTTTGCAGAGAGTAGAGGCTGTGGAATAATGGTACTTTGGATGGAACACGTCATCACGATTCCGAGGATTGCGGACCTACGTCAATCTGGGTTGCCCCCACAGTCTGCAGCTCCTGCACCTCCTCTTCAGCCTCCATCTCTGAAATGACCACATCAGTCACAAGCTGGAAGCACTGCAGCACTACGTCAGCTAAGCGGCACAAGGGTGTGCTGCAGCCAATATGCTTAAGTGACAAACCGCACAATCCTGAAGAGTTGTGGACAGCTCTGAAAGAGCAGGCAGATCTGTGCCTGACACCGCTGAACCTACAGCCAGGCATGGTCATGTGTGACACTGGCCGGAACCTGTTGTCGGCTCTGAGGTGATGCGAGCTCACACACATAGCATGCCTGGCCCATGTGCTTAACCTCGTTGTTCAACGGTTTCTCAAAAGCTAACCATAGCTGCCGGATTTGCCTATGAAAGTACACCGCCTATGTGCCCATTTTAAAAAGTCAGCTACATCTCAGCTGCCCTTGCCGCGCTTCCTCAGCGTTTCCATATTCCAGCTCACCGACTGGTGTGTGATGTCCCCACATGTTGGAACTCTACACTGCATAAGTTGGAAAGGATTTGTGAACAAAGGAAGGCGCAGTTGTTGACTACCAACATCAACAAGGGCGGCGGTATTCAGTTCAGACTCCACACATAAGACTTCAGGAGTGGACATGGATGTCAGACATATGTACCATCCTCCAAAACTTTGAGGACTTCACCAAGATGGTGAGCGGCAGATACGCCATAATTAGCATCACCATTCTGCTTCTCTGTGTTATAATAATTATGATAATAATTGTTATTTATATAGCGCCAACATATTCCACAGTCCTTTACAGTTTAACAGTTTCAAACAATACAGTCATAAGTAACAATCTTAACAATAATACAAAAGTTAAAGAATAAAACGCCCCCACTCGTGAAAGCTTGCAATCTACAATGAGGTGGGGGAGATATTAAGTACAGGTGTGTATTCACAATGATGTATTTAAATTGATGGTCCAATAGTAAATAAACTTGGCACTCGGTATGTGAAGAAAATAATAATGCTTCCTTTTTATTGGTGCATCCAGACAAAAATAACTAATGAGCGTTTTCGGTCCGACATAGAACCTTCATCAGATAATTCTTTGACATGAACTATGAATACATAAAATGAGAAAAATATCAGAAAAACACGAAATGTCACATGATGCATAGAAAACACAAAAAGATTTAAATCATTATCTAATTTATGATATTCCGTTTATGGTGTTTAAACAAGTACCGTATATACTCGAGTATAAGCCGACCCGAGTATAAGCCGACCCCCCTAATTTTGCCACAAAAAACTGGGAAAACTTATTGACTCGAGTATAAGCCTAGGGTAGAAAATGCAGCATTTACCGGTGAATTTCAAAAATAAAAATAGATGCTCCATACCGTTCATTATTGCCCCATAGACGCTCCATATACAACTGTGCTATATAGAATGCTCTGCACCGTTGATTATGGCCCCATAGATGCTCCTTATAATGCTGTGCCATATATGCTCTGCACCTTTGATTATGGCCCCATAAATGCTCCTTATAATGCTGTGCCATATATGCTCTGCACCTTTGATTATGGCCCCATAAATGCTCCTTATAATGCTGTGCCCCATATATGCTCTGCACCTTTATGGCCCCATAGGTGCTCCTTATAATGCTGTGCCCCATATATGCTCTGCACCTTTATGGCCCCATAGGTGCTCCTTATAATGCTGTGCCCCATATATGCTCTGCACCTTTATGGCCCCATAGGTGCTCCTTATAATGCTGTGCCCCTTATATGCTCTGCACCTTTATGGCCCCATAGGTGCTCCTTAGAATGCTGTGCCCCATATATGCTCT
This sequence comes from Ranitomeya imitator, assembly GCF_032444005.1. Taxonomy (NCBI): domain Eukaryota; kingdom Metazoa; phylum Chordata; class Amphibia; order Anura; family Dendrobatidae; genus Ranitomeya; species Ranitomeya imitator. Next base: position 129,199,470 of record NC_091285.1, read on the forward strand.
GCACCTTTATGGCCCCATAGGTGCTCCTTATAATGCTGTGCCCCTTATATGCTCTGCACCTTTATGGCCCCATAGGTGCTCCTTAGAATGCTGCTGGTGCTGCCATAAAAAAAAAAAAAATCACATACTCACCTCTCTTCTCAGGACGCCAGCGCTTTCAATAATTACCTGCTCCTCGTGCGGCTCCGTCTCCAGCACTGACGCTCAGCAGAGGGCGCGCACTGACTACGTCACAGCGCCCTCTAACCTGAGCGTCACTGCTAGAGGACGCTGCAGACGGAGCCGCACCGGAGCGAGGAGCAGGTAATTATAGCGCTGCGTTCCCCTTACCTGCTGCGGCGCGGTTCCTGCAGTCCCTGGCTTCCCCGGCGCTGCGGCTTCTTCCTGTAATTGAGCGGTCACATGGCACCGATCATTTACAGCAATGAATATGCGGCTCCACCCGTATGGGGGTGGAGCTGCCTATTCATTTCTGTAATGAGCGGTGCCATGTGACCGCTCAGTGCAGGAAGAATCTGCAGCGCCGGAGAAGCCAGGGACTGCAGGGACCGCGCTGGGAGCAGGTAAGTATGATTACACAGCCCCCGCTCCCCCTCCCCTGCTGACACCCGGGTATATGACTCGAGTATAAGCCGAGAGGGGGACTTTCAGCCCAAAAAAATGGGCTGAAAATCTCGGCTTATACTCGAGTATATACGGTAAATATAAAAAGAAGTCGAGGATGTCTATCCATGAGTGCTCCGTTAGTGATGGAGGTGTAGATACCGACCGTGAGAGCTTACAATCTACAATGAGGTGGGGGAGATATTAAGTACAGGTGTGTATTCACAATGATGTATTTAAATTGATGGTCCAACCATCTGCATGGAGTGGGGGGTACATAGAGCCAGTGAATGGGCTACACACGCACACTTACACAGAAAATGACTTGGATTAGGGAACATGATAGGCTGCTCTGAACAAATGTGTTTTGAGGGAGCACATAAAACTGTGCAAGTTGGGACTGGTCCAAATTTCTTGGGGTACAGCATTCCATATGATTGTCGCAATGCTGGAAAAGTCGTGGAGTTGGAAGCATAAGGATTAGCTCCTGGGAATGTCGGTATGGTGAGCTGGATTTTGTTTTTCCTGTATTCCTTCGTGTCTCCGTGCTCGCCTGGACTCCCTATACATATATAATTTTGGCAAAAGGATTTTTTTCAATCTAAACATCAGCATAACTGATTTTGATGTCATAAAATGGACATGTCAAAAAGACAAAACAAAGCAGAGAAACTGTTTGCATCGCTGGCTACGGAGGAAACTCCAACGACCAGTAATAAGGATGGACTACTTGATAATTTGTTATCTTCAATGCTCAAAGAAAATCGCCTTTGGTGGGATCTCAGCTCTTTGAAAAACTATAAAGAGAAAAATGTCATCCCAAGAGGGCTGAGAGTGAAGAAAATTCCTAACACTGTGTTTTCCAATACCTTTGTTCAAGAATGGAACACAATTCTATCTGACTGTTCGTTGAAATTGATTGCCCTGATAGTGCAATATGAGGAAATTTCTCTGATGCAACTGCAACAAGATATTGAAACTATGACCAAGGAGGAAAAGGACAAAATGACATCGGCACAATTTGATGAGTTTATCAACACCAGTAACTCTAAAATTTCCAAAGCAGAAGAAACCATCATGGATATGAAGAAACGCAAGCTGGATCGGGACCTTTATGACTATGCCAATGATCAGGTTTATGAGTGGGGGAGGTGGGACAAAATGAATCAACCGCATAAATCTATCTTAAAACCCCACAGAAACCGCACCTACAGAAATCGCATGCGGAGACAGGTCACCTTTAGTTCGTCTGATCTGGACACTTCAACTGGAGTCACAGAAGACTCAGATTCTGAACCTGCACAGAGTGCAAAAAACTCCTATTTCAAGAAAAGCAAACCTCCATTTATCAACAGAAGAAGGTCTATCGAAGAAAAGGAAGGAAACACCGAAGTAAACAGAAATCCTTCGAGATATTATCTCAGACGCCAACGTTAGGACATTTTAATGTTGTTAACATGTCTTCCTTTTCCCTTACAGATGACCAACTAGAACTCTTATCACATGGTCTTAACTTTGTACCAAGTTGCAATTTTGATCTTTTTTCTACAATTTGTGATGTGAACAGATTCATTAGAAATATTGCTCTCAAATTGCATTTCAATGATGATTCAACAGAGAAAAAATGTAACATCAACCCCCAAAGTAATGATTTTAGGTCTCTCGATTTTTCAGACCAACTGTCACTCATGTGTCTATCAGATTTACAGGAAGAAAGTTTAGAGGCTAATGTAGATTCATTCATTCCCAAAAATATAATTAAAGTGCCTAATCCTAACTATTATCCTGTTCAGGCACGTAAACCTGCCATGGACAGATTCCAAAATGTGATAGAGTCTCAGTTGAGGAGCCTTTCTGAAAGTGTGCGGAATAAACGCTTGCACAGTAGTAATCTTAAACCTAGGTTACAGAAGGCACTACAGGAACTACAAAATAATGATGACCTTGTCATTAAAAACTCTGACAAGGGTGGGTCAGTTGTTGTAATGGATAAGGCTAATTACATCACCTGGGTCAATGATATGCTTACAGATCTGACTGTGTACAAGCGCCTGTCTACTAACCCCACTGCACTAATACAGAACAGAATTTTCAATCTTATAGATGAAGGGTTCAGTTTGGGTTTTTTTAACAAAAAAGAAAGTGACTATCTCAGGGTAGCTAATCCAGTAACTCCAATTCTGTATGCCTTACCTAAGACCCACAAAAACTTATACCCACCACCCATGAGGCCGATCGTGTCGGGTATTGGGTCTCTGGGTGAGAGGCTGGGAGAGTGGTTAGATCTGCTCCTCCAGCCTCTCGTCCAGAGAACACCTGGGCACCTTAGGGATAGTACTGATGTCCTGAATTTCATGGAGGGGTTTATATGGCAGTCTAATTTCTCTTGGATCACTTCAGATGTCACCTCGTTATATACCTCTATACCACATGAAGTGGCGATATTTGCTCTTAAATTTCACATGCAGAAGTATAGTGATTTTTCCGTAGATTTACAGTCTTATGTCATAGAGGTCACTTCTTTTCTCATGACTACAAATTTTTTCTGCTTTAACCAAGTATATTTCATGCAAACCAGTGGTGTCTCAATGGGTGCCAAATATTCACCTTCCATTGCTAATCTGGTTATGAGTTGGTGGGAAGAATCTTACATATATAATGATGAGAATCCATTTAAAGACTGTATACGATGGTACGGTAGATACATTGATGACCTGATATTTATCTGGAGTTCTGATGTATCTACCGTACAGGATTTAACAAACTATTTAAATTATAATCCATTCAATCTCAAATTTATTTCACGCCAAGACCACACGTGTATAGAGTTTCTAGATTTAAAATTAAAGGGGATACCTAATACCCCGATTGTTACCTCCACTTTCCGGAAAACCACAGCAGGGAATACAATTTTGCGTGCAAATAGTCACCATCCTAAACATACTATCAAAAGTATCCCTATAGGGGAGATGGTAAGAGCTAAACGTAATTGTAGCACATTGGAAGATTATTCCCAAGAGATTGAGGGTATAAAGGACAGACTTGTGCAGAGAGGCTACAGTGACTGGCATTTAAAAAGAGCAGAAAAAATTGTCGCTCGACGACCTCGTTTTCATAGTAAACAAAACCAAAGTTTATCTCCTCAAAATCCAATCACTGTGGTCTTCCAGTACAGTAATCAATTTAATGCAATTAGAAAAATATTGACTAATAATTTGACTATTCTTAAGGAAGATGCTGATATAGCTCAAATTTTGAGTAATGGCTACAGAATTGTGTCTAGAAGAGCCCCCTCTTTAGGCTCTAGTTTATCTCCGAGTTCTCTTCATGCCCACCCTGCACAACCTTCTCATTGGCTCAGCACAAAAGGCTTTTTCAAATGTGGTGCGATGGCTTGTAAAACTTGTAAATTTTCGAGCAAATGCTACAATTTCACTGATGCCAGTAATCAAAATGTTTATCCCATCAAGACTTTCATGAACTGTAATACCAAAAATGTGGTATACATTATGGAATGCATGGCATGCCATCTTAAATACGTGGGGAGTACCATACGGTCTTTAAAAACACGTATTCGTGAACATATTTACGATGTTGAAAATATTAGTGCTAATAGGAATACTTCACAAGCTTCACAACATTTTATTAATTATCATCAATCTAACCTTGAGTCACTCAAAATTTATGCGATTGAAAAAATTCATAAACCATTTAGAGGAGGAGACATCGAGGTGACCCTGAGAAACAGGGAATCATGGTGGATCTTTAAACTCGGAACAAGAATTCCACATGGTTTAAACAAAAGGAAAGATCTCATGCTCTTCTATTAGTATTCTGAGGGTTTACAAACAATGAAGCTGCTTTTCTGACATCTAGTAACTAAATTTGTAGTTCATATTTCCCGTATAATTAATGACTCTTTTGTGAGGCTAATAGCTATCAATTTGTCCTTCTGTTTCCCCTTGCTTGCTGGCCGCTGTTACATTGTCACGGCGTCTGCAGCTGTGCGTTCACTTACTTGCTCCAACCTATTTTGGCTGTTACAGCTCCCTGTTTGGGAGATTCCTGCCATTGATTTTTCTGTTTTTCCATCCATGGTTGTCTGTGAGCTCACTATTTTTTAAGGTACCAGGGAATTTTGTAGTTTTATTTATTATAAGATTTACATGTATGTCTCATTTTTTCCAGAACTCATATGAGTTTGTGTCTACTTAAGGATAGCCTTTTTTTTTTTTTTTTTCCTTTTTTTTTTTTTTTTTCCCTTGCTTGCTGGCCGCTGTTACATTGTCACGGCATCTGCAGCTGTGCTTTCACCTATTTGCTCCAACCTATTTTGGCTGTTACAGCTCCCTGTTTGGGAGATTCCTGCTAATATTAGTTTTTTTTTTTTCCTATATTGTTATGTGGGTTCATGACATATGACATTGTACATACTATTATATTATTTTTCTATCATATTCTTGGATTTATTTAATGATTATTGTAATGTCATTTTGTTTTTTTATTTTTTCATATAGTTCCTGTATTTTGTGTTATTTCTGTTTTTTCTGCATTTATGTTTAGCCAAAACATTTGTTTTTGTCTTTCCATCAAGCTTGTCTTGCTTTCATTACCATGTGTGCCTATTTTTGTTTGATTAGACAATTCTACCAATTGCAACACTGGAGTGATAACCGGATACTAGTATAAAAGTATAGACATGTCTTGTATTAGGTATCATGATTAAGGGTGCTTAGTCACCGGAAACGCGTTGACCTTGTTTTTATAATTTTTTCTGTATGCTGATGTTTTGTCCTTTCACTGTATTTTGAGTGAAATAAATTATGGATTTTTCACTATTTCGTTGAGCTGGATCTCCTTCTCTTTCCCATAAGAATTAGTGCAGAGGTTAGTCGAATGTGGTTTGCAGAGTGCAGCGACCGGCTAAGCCGATAGACAGAAATGAGGGAGGAGATGTGAAGGGGTGGCACACTGTGGAGAGCTTTGTGGGTGAGAACAAGTACTTTGAATAGGAACCTATAATGAATGGGAAGCCAGTGTAAGGACTGGCGATGAGGTCCGAGTACCGATTAGCCAGATGGATGACCTTGGCTAATTCATTAAGGATGGACTGGAGAGGGGAAAGTTGAGGGAGGGGGAGACTAATTAATAGCGCGTTAAACGCTCTCTGCTCACAAACAAAGAGGATGCATTGCTTGCGAAGCATAATGAGACAGAGCTAGGAACCATGCAGGGTGATTACACACAGCCCAGCCTCAACTCTTCCTAAAGTGGATAGGATGACAATTAGGAGGTGGAACAGGAGCTAGTTTCATGCGCTATATACGGTACCCCAAGCACAACTGTCAGACCGTCTGTTCAGCGCGGATGACCTGAGGACAGGGAGGAGGAGATGGAGGAGGAGGAGAGCATCGTCTTTTGTCCTCTTGGTGAGAACATGGAAGTCTTCCCTGTTAGCAGACTGGCACGCATGGCTCAGTTTATGTTACGCTGCCTTTCCCGTGATCCTCGCGTTTTCCAAATTTTGGGTGAGAGGCAATTCTGATTGCCTCTCACCCAAAATTCTGATTGCCTCAACACTTCTAGACCCATGCTACAAGGAGAATTTTATATCTCAAATTCCAGAGGCAGAAAGGTGTACTAAAATGTTGGAGTACCAGAGAGCCCTTCTTGCTGAATTATTTAAAAAAAAAAATCACATCTGAAAACGCTGGTGGCAGAAGTCACAGTTCGTTAGCCAACCAAGAAGGACAGGTGTGAGAGAGAAACAACTCCTATCCAGCAGAGGCAGTGAAACACTGGAAACGTTCTGGGAGATTTTTCTCAGACCTTCCCATCACCCTGGCCCTGAGGCGTGGGGTACTCTCTCAAGGAGTGGAAAGTGTTTGAAGATGCTGATGGAGTACCTTGCTGATGTTGCCAACGTCCTCAGAGATTCCTCTGTGCCTTATAATTACTGGTTATCCAAGCTGAACACCTGGCATTAACTGGCTCTCTCTACTGCGCACATGTGCAAATTTGTAGACCACAGATAGATCAGGCGTCTGACAAAGATACCACAATGTTCAATATGTGGCCTGTATTTTTTACACCAAAATACAGTATTAAACTAGGCTAACAGACAGCAAATACAGTGGAATGTAGGCCTGAAATGCCCAAATTTGGGGCCCACAGATAGAACAGGTGTCTGACAGAGAAACCACAATGTTTAACCCCTTTACCCCAAGGGTGGTTTGCACGTTAATGACCAGGCCAAATTTTACAATTCTGACCACTGTCCCTTTATGAGGTTGCATCTCGGCTTCAGGAAAATGGCCGCCGCGATCTCCATCTGCGCACGTGCGGCATCCCACAGCCATTTTCCTGAAGCCCCGTGCAGCAGAGCACTCCATCTGCGCACGCGCGGCCTCAGGAAGATGGCCGCCCCCACCGATGACAAGGGTAATAGCGCAGATCGCGCACTTTTTCTTCACCTGCGCGCAGTGGATTCGGCACTTGGACATGCGCACACCACTACGCCACCAACGGAAAGCTGGGGAAGAAACAGCGATGTCACCACGCCCACCCGACCTGACCAGCCTGATTGACAGGCGAAAACGGCGACTTTGGTAATGTATTTCGCAGCATAGGTGGGGAATCAGGGTACACTACATACACTATTATAACGCACAGCGCAAGCCCTATTTAACAGTATTTTTATCTCAATCTGAAAAAACGGGGTGACAGGTTCCCTTTAATAAGTAACATTAACCACATGTCTACTTTACATCAACACAATTTTGGAACCACATTTTTTTTTTTAGGGAGTTGTAAGGATTAAAAGTTTACCAACAATTTCCCATTTTTACAACATCATTTTTTTTTAGGGACCACATCTCATTTGAAGTCATTTTGAGGGGCCTATATAATAGAAAATACCCAAGTGTGACACCATTCTAAAAACGGCACCCCTCAAGGTGCTCAAAACCACATTCAAGAAGTTTATTAACCCTTCAGGTGTTTCACAGGAATTTTGGAATGTTTAAATAAAAATGAACATTTAACTTTTTTTCACAAAAAATTTACTTCAGCTCCAATTTGTTTTATTTTACCAAGGGTAACAGGAGACAATGGACCCCAAAAGTTGTTGTACAATTTGTCCTGAGTACGCTGATACCCCATATGTGGGGGTAAACCACTGTTTGGACGCATGACAGAGCTCAAAAGCGAAGGAGCGCCATTTGACTTTTCAATGCAAAATTGACAGGAATTGAGATGGGACGCCATGTTGCGTTTGGAGAGCCACTGATGTGCCTAAACATTGAAACCCCCCACAAGTGACACCATTTTGGAAAGTAGACCCCCTAAGGAACTTATCTAGAGGTGTGGTGAGCACTTTGACCCACCAAGTGCTTCACAGAAGTTTATAATTCAGAACCGTAAAAATAAAAAATCATATTTTTTCATAAAAATTATCTTTTCGCCAAAAACATTTTATTTTACCAAGGGTAAGAGAAGAAATTGGACCCCAAAAGTTGTTGTACAATTTGTCCTGAGTATGCTGATACCCCATATGTGGGGGTAAACCACTGTTTGGGCGCAGAGCTCGGAAGGGAAGGAGCGCCATTTGACTTTTCAATGCAAAATTGACAGGAATTGAGATGGGACGCTGTTAGGTGTTGAGTTCCCGCTTCTGTACAAGGGGAATCTCGAGCCATCTCCACTGCGGTCTCCCATTCTTCTCCAGCCGCAGTGGAGTCTGCTCAGCGGAGACGTCGGTCCCAGCGTCTTGCTCAGTCTCACTCTGTACAAAGAGTTACTGCTGCTTTTCCTACTTCTGCCATTGAAGTCAGTGTTGGGCAGCAGCGAGCAGATGCTTTTGGGACTAAGTCCTGCTTTTCTCTTTCTGAGCATGCCCAGGGCAAGATCTCTCGTTGGAGATCGAGGGTCACATGCTCAGGTACTACAGCGCATCCCATTGGTCCTCCAGGAAGGTCCTGAAAGGGCAAAACTTCGGTAGCAGTTTCCCATTGGTCCTCTATTGGAAGGTTCTGAACAAGCTGCAACTATATAAGCTGCGCATGACCGCACGGCCATGCGCTAGTATAGACTTGATAATAGTGTGTGTGTTGGATGTCTATTTGGATGTCTGTTCGCGGAAGGTGGGTGATTGCTATCTAGCGCCCGACTCAGCTACCAGCACGTTACATACTATTCAGCGTCTATTGCTGTGACCGCCAGTGCGGCGCCGTGCGCTTTCACAGCACTTTCCTGACACAAGCCTGGGTGGTTAGTGGCATCCGCCAGTGCGGCACCACATGCACTCTCTTGCATATTTTATTATTACTTTGGTTATGCTGACACCCCATTAGCGGTGTCAAGCGCAAGTAGTCTAGTCGGACTCGGATCCCAAGTCTTGGGTCTGAGTTTGGTGACTCCTTGCTTGCGCTCGTGTGCGGAACCGCGGCCCTGTGACTTAACAGAGTTCGCTTTCTTCACACAGGGTGAAGTTAACCCGTGTGTGTATTCATGTGTGTATTCACATTGTACCGCCATATAGTCCGTCATTACTTGGCAGCAGGTTCCATCTCTGCACGGTGGACCCCGGGCTGCGAACGCACCTTAACCTATCTTATTATTTGGTGCGTTCCGCTAGCCCTAACAGACGCCATGTTGCGTTTGGAGAGCCACTGATGTGCTTAAACATTGAAACCCTCCACAAGTGACACCATTTTGGAAAGTAGACCCCCTAAGGAACTTATCTAGAGGTGTGGTGAGCACTTTGACCCACCAAGTGCTTCACAGAAGTTTATAATGCAGAACCCTAAAAATAAAAAATCATATTTTTTCACAAAAATTATCTTTTCGCCCCCAATTTTTTATTTTCCCAAGGGTAATACAAGAAATTGGACCCCAAAAGTTGTTGTACAATTTGTCCTGAGTACGCTGATACCCCATATGTTGGGGTAAACCCCTGTTTGGGCACACGGGAGAGCTCGGAAGGGAAGGAGCACTGTTTTACTTTTTTTTTTTTAATTCGTTTATTATTAACAAAATGGATCATGTTACATAAACATTTGTTTCAAAAAAAAAATTTAAACTTAATAAACAGTACAATGAAAGTATGTATCAACAAGTATATTACAGAGTGCTGTCTCATGCATAACAATATACTCTCGAAACTGTAAAGTAAAGGAGTTAAGTTGCTTGTAAAATGTAGAGAAGTGACACTTGAATTGTATTTTAACCTTACTTTAACTACTAATACGCCGCAATTACCACTTGTCCACTGCCCATGTGGCATCCCCACCCAGTACCAAAACCAGTCATATAATGGCTATAGAGTAAGATGGGATGAATTCCATCTACCCCAGATTTTTTCGAATTTTCCCGGACACCCCCTGTTCTGGTATAGTGTACGTTCATACGGTATAATTGAGTTCACGAGGTCAATCCAAGTTCTCCGAGAGGGGCATAGGTTACCCATCCATCGCAGCACCAGTGCTTTCCTTGCCATAAAAAGGGTCTCTCGCAAGAGGATCACAGTATAATGATCCCAAGTCTCCTCCTCCCACACTCCAAATATACAAAGTAGTGGATCAGGGGGAATAGGGAATGACAACAACAGTGTTAGCAAGGATGTTACCTCTTTCCAATAGTGAGAAGTGACCGGACGACTCCATATCATATGGATAAAATCTGCGTCTGACGTATGACATCGCGGACACTCTGACGTTTGGAATCGGCCCATTTTATGAAGCCGAATCGGAGTTAGATATGTTTGGTGTATTATGTATAGTTGGGTCATCCTGTTGTTAATTGATGGAGATACATTAATTGAAGATTCAAGGACATCATCCCAATCCTCGTCCTGTATATTGGAGAGGAGTCCCCCCCATTTTCCCTTAACAGAATCAAGAATAGATGTAGCTCCCGAAGATAGCAGATAAGTATATAGGGAGGAGATGAGTCCTTGAGGACCCTGAGAATTGAGGATCCCAATCAAAGGCAAGGAGGAGATAGCACGGCCCGCACCTAAATGTCTCATATACGATTGAACAGCTGATCTCAATTGAAGATATCGAAAAAATTGGGACCTTGGTATACTATGTTTCGTTTGTAAACTGCTCAAAAGACATAAAGATTCCCTCGTTATATAGATCACCTATTGAGGAGACACCATGTGTCACCCAAAAATCAGCGGACGGGTGGTTGGATAGTGCTGGAAAGTAACCATTGTTCCATAGAGGCATCTCCGCTATTATAGCTGTGAATTCAATAGTTTTTTTAATCTGCTTCCAAACTGAGCGTGCCAAACGGAGCAAAGGCAGCAAGAGTGGGACGTTAGTTCTCTCCATCTCTAGAAAGTTTAGTGGGCAATCAATTTGGGCCGAATGAAATAGATGATTCTCGGAGTTGGGAGGGGACCTATCAGGCATCCATTTATTAAGGGCTTTAGCCTGACCGGCCAGGTAATAAAGATAAAAGTCTGGCAACGCCGCCCCTCCGCCCCGTTTCTGACCCTGCAACGTAGACAGTTTAAGTTTGGGTCTGGAGTTACCCCAAATGAAGGATGTAGTTTGTGAATTTAAGGTGGTGAAAAAGGATTTAGGGACTGGGGCAGCACTATGTTGAAGGAAGTAATTGAGTTTAGGGAGCAGTATCATTTTAATTAAATTAATACGACCCGCAACAGAGAGTGGAAGTTTAGCCCAGATTGAAAATTTTGATTTAACCAATTCTACCAGAGGGAATATATTGAGTTGTAGGTCTAGTTTACCAAATTGAGAAATATATATGCCTAGATATTTAAAACTGGTAACAATAGGGAGGGGTGAGAGGGTCCCAAGGCGGGGCATAGGGGTATGGGAAAGAGGCATCAACGCGGACTTGTCCCAATTTATGGACAGGCCAGAAAATCTACTAAATTTGTCTATAACAGCAATTACTTGTGGCAGCGTTTCCTCCGCCCTATCCATAAATATCACCATGTCATCAGCATATAGACCTATGGTGTCCACCCGGCCAGCTATATCTATACTATTAATATCTGGGGAAGACCTCACGCGGATCGCCAATGCCTCAATTGCGAGAGCGAAGAGGGCCGGAGAGAGAGGGCACCCCTGACGGGTACCTCTGTGTAGTGAGAAGGGTTCGGACCTTGCACCATTTACTATCAGACGGGCTTTAGGTTTGATATAAAGTAGACCCACCCATTGTAGGAATTTATCGCCGAAGCCATATTTTTGCAGGCAGGCCAGGAGAAAGGGCCATTCAAGGGAATCAAAGGCTTTAGCCACATCCAGTGATGCCAATGCCCAGGAGTTATCTGATACTAATGAACTATATTGGACTACCGACTGGACACGCCTAATATTTATGGACGTGCTCTTACCAGGCATAAAGCCTGTTTGGTCTGGGTGTATAAGGTCTAATATAATTGAGTTCAGTCTGATGGCTAAAATTTTGGTGAAAATTTTATAGTCCGCGTTTACCAATGATATTGGGCGGTAAGAACCACATTCCAAAGGGTCTTTCCCTTCTTTTTTAAGTACAATAATGTTTGCCTCATAATAGGAATCTGGCATAAGGCCTGTCACCGACATCCCCCGGATTACTTTCAATAGAAGTGGGGCCAGGATATCCCGATATTTCTTATATAGTTCAATAGGAAATCCGTCCAGGCCCGGAGCTTTCCCAGAGGCCATATCCGCTATAGCATACTCGACCTCCTCCAAGGTAAAATCAGCATCTAAATAGGCCCGCTGAGCAGGGCTCAATACGGGAAATGTTAAATCTGATAAATAATTTAAGTTTTCGTAATATCAAAGCCACATTTGGATGAATATAGTGACCTATAATATTCATGAAAGCATTGGAGTATCTCCTCTGTTGAGGATACCAATAATCCACCTGGTGTCCGAATCTGTAGTATAGTATTAGATATATTGTGTTGGCGTACCAGATAAGCTAAAAATTTGCTAGCTTGGTTTCCCAATTCGAAATAAGATTGACGGGCAAAAAATAATTTACGTTTGGACTTGGCGTCTACATGCTGGGTATATAGCCTCTGGGAAGATAACCACTCAAGTCTGTTACCACTAGTAGGGTTAGATATATATGTAGATTCCGTATCCTTTAATTTCCGCTCTACCTCATCATCTTCCCTTGAGGTCACCCTCTTTATATAGGAAATTGTGGAGGATAAACATCCCCGCAGATACGCCTTAAGGGTGTCCCAAAATATATTAGTGTCTTGAGGCTCCGAGTGGAATGATAGAAAGCATTTCAATTGGTCTACAGTTCTGTCACTAGAGTCTATCAATTTAAGCCATAATGGGTTCAATTTCCAAATTATAGCATTGTTAGAATGTCCGTATTTAAGTTTAAGAATAATTGGGCTGTGGTCAGAGATTCCCCTATTACCATGTTCGATACTGTCAACCCACATTGCCACCCTCTCGGAACCAAATATATAGTCCAGACGGGAAAGGGAACGTCTAGTAGATGAATGGCAGGTGTACCCCTTTTCCCCGGGATGACGCGTTCTCCACAGATCCAACCACCCACATCCCTCCATAAACAAAGCTAACTGAGTAGGAGCCTGTGAAGGAGGCTCTCCAATTGTCTCATCACTCAATCTCAATCTATCTAGGCAGTTATTCATGACAAGATTGAAATCTCCCATACAAATGACGTTAGCTTCTGGGAAGCCTAAAGGTACCGTCACACATAGCGACGCTGCAGCGATACCGACAACGATCCGGATCGCTGCAGCGTCGCTGTTTGGTCGCTGGAGAGCTGTCACACAGACAGCTCTCCAGCGACCAACGATCCCGAGGTCCCCGGTAACCAGGGTAAACATCGGGTAACTAAGCGCAGGGCCGCGCTTAGTAACCCGATGTTTACCCTGGTTACCATCCTAAAAAGTAAAAAAACAAACGCTACATACTTACCTACCGCTGTCTGTCCTCGGCGCTCTGCTTCTCTGGTCTGGCTGTGAGCGCCGGGCAGCCAGAAAGCAGAGCGGTGACGTCACCGCTCTGCTTTCCGGCTGACCGACGCTCACAGCCAGAGCAGGAGGAGAGCAGAGTTTTTTTACTTTTAGGATGGTAACCAGGGTAAACACCGGGTTACTAAGCGCGGCCCTGCGCTTAGTTACCCGATGTTTACCCTGGTTACCAGCAAAGACATCGCTGAATCGGTGTCACACACGCCGATTCAGCGATGTCTACGGGGAGTCCAGCGACGAAATAAAGTTCTGGACTTTCTTCCCCGACCAGCGATCTCCCAGCAGGGGCCTGATCGCTGCTGCCTGTCACACTGGACGATATCGCTAGCGAGGACGCTGCAACGTCACGGATCGCTAGCGATATCGTCTAGTGTGACAGTACCTTTAGGCGAAGCTCAGTTCCTTCCGAAGAATCGAGATATTAGCTGGGGGGGGGTTGTAAACACAAAGTATAACATACTCCCGGGAGTCAATTAGTGCATGTACAAAGACAAAACGGCTTTCAGTGTCCCTTCTGGCCTCTCTCACCTCCCATCTGACATCTCTATGAATGAGTAGTGAGACCCCCCTGGAATAGCTAGTGTGAAATGCATGTATGGACCACTGCACCCATGGATTTTGTATACAGCGGGCCGAATCCCTGGTCAGATGTGTCTCTACCAGCGCCACAACATGGGGGTGGTGACACTTGATTTGAGAGAAGACCTTAATCTTTTTCCGAGGTGATTTAATGCCCCGTACATTCCAGGTCATACAGATTAATTCAGACCCCATACTCACAAATCACATTATGGTAAATGGTGGTGTCCGGTCGAGGACCGGGGGTGGTCCACATAGGGCAGTAGAGCTGTTGGCGGCGATTTCTACCTACAGAACAAGTAAAACCAACATGAAAGTAAAAACATTGTAAAAACCAAACAATATAGGAGTAGAGTCCAGTGCTCCTATTAACAAGAAAAAACGGGGATACCCTCGCTAGGTTCAGCGTCTGGTATTACCTAGTTGGACACCCACATAGAAAGCTCCATTATGCAATTTTAAGCACAGATACAAATACATTAGGATTTTTTGGTGTTAGGTTCCCCGTGGGTCCGCAGCCACTCAGTCGCCTCTTCCGGATCAGAGAAAAAAACAGACGTGCCCTCATGAACAACATGCAGACGAGCTGGATAAATCATGGAATATATAACACCTCGGTCTCTGAGTTGCTTCTTTATGTCCATGAATCGCGCCCTCTGTTTCTGAAGCTCCATTGAGAAGTCTGGGAAGATTGAGATAGTAGCGTTATGGAACATAATAGGGCTCTTCTGCCTTGCCAGACGTAGGATGGTGTCTCTATCTTTGCAATTGAGAAGACGTGCCAAGAAGGGTCTTGACGGAGCTCCGGGAGGAAGAGGCCTCGTGGGTACTCTATGAGCTCTCTCCACCGAAAAAGTTGAGGAGAATTCACCTCCCAGAGAGGTCTTAAGCCATTCTTCCAGAGATTCTTCAGGCCGTTGACCCTCAGAGCGCTCAGGCAGACCGATAATTCGGATATTATTCCGACGCAGTCTGTTCTCCAGGTCATCCGCTTTTTGTTTCCAAGCATTTGCAGAGCCCGCCACCTTTGACAGTTTAGCCTCCATGGGAGGGATGACGTCCTCCAACTGTGATACCCTCATCTCCACTTCTGTGACACGTCCCCTCATGGTTTGCATATCCTGCCTCAGGCGACCCACCTCAGTGTGCACATCCTCTATTTTTTCAGTAAGAGAAGATCTGGTTAAAGAGATGGCCTGCATTAGCTGTTCAGAAGCCTGCCTGAGGGTTAATTCTTCCTGTACACTCTCTTCATTACTGTCCGATGGGCGGCCTTTGCGTGGAACTTGAGTGGAATTATTTCTGAGGGTACGACCCCCATCCGAGTGATCCTCTCTAGCAAATTTCCTCAATTTGTCCGCAGCTCCAGAGCCCTTTGAATGCTGCATGATTAAATGACAGAGGTGGAGGACGGTGAGGCAATCAGAATGATGATAGAATGATATAAATCTTGTCTGAGGCAGCACAACATGGAACAGTGTCCAGTCCAGGACAAATTTTGTGCACCAGAGAGGGGGGGGGGGGGGGGTGGGAGAGAAGAGAGTCTGCAGCACCCGCAGAAAGAAAGCAGCAAGAGGGGAGCCTAACCCACTAAGTCTCTAGCGCTGATGGAGATAGGTGACTTCTAGATAGGAGAAACGCGGGGCTCAATTTTCCAGAGCACACACCGATTATTCCCACTATTGTTTAGGAGATGTGCTCACCTCCCATACAGCGCCTAAGGATGGCGCACAGCGTCACGTCTCTTCCTGGTGAGGCGCGCGCTTATGGAGTATCCGCTGCCTCCCTCCGGTACCGCCGACCAGCTCCCTCAGCCCCCTGCGCTCGTAAGTCCTGTCGCACACCGCTTCCTGCAGCCCCGAGCCTCTCATGCTTGAGGGGGGGAATCCCAGCGGTATTAAATGCCGGCGCCGCTCTGTTCTTTTCCGGCACGCACCCTTGTAAAGATGGCCGCCGCCTCGTGTGGATCCCGTCGCTCATACAGGCCTTTCCGGATCTCCGTTCCTCTCCCAGTCCCGAAGCGCTCTCCACAGCAGCCGTTTGTCCCCAGGGGTCCAAGAGAGTCGCCAGCAGTGAGTAGCTTTCAGCCAGGAGAATTTATGTGCCAGAATACTGTCAGGATATGAGGAGCCTTCCCCGGGTGCATCTTCTCGCTCCAAGTGCATAGCCACGCCCCCACTGTTTTACTTTTTCAACGCAGAATTGGCTGGCATTGAGATCGGATGCCTTGTTGCGTTTGGAGAGCCCCTGATGTGCCTAAACAGTGGAAACCCCTCAATTATAACTGAAACCCTAATCCAAACACACCCCTAACCCTAATCCCAACGGTAACCCTAACCACACTTCTAACCCAGACACATTCCTAACCCTAATCCCAACCCTATTCCCAACAATAAATGTAATCCAAACCCTAACCCTAACTTTAGCCCCAACCCTAACTTTAGCCCCAACCCTAACTGTAGCCTTAACCCTAGCCCCAACCCTAGCCCTAACCCTAGCCCTAACCCTAGCCCCAACCCTAGCCCCAACCCTAACCCCAACCCTAACCCTAACCCTAACCCTAGCCCTAGCCCTAAAGGGAAAATGGAAATAAATAAATTTTTTTAATTTTTCCCTAACTAAGAGGGTGATGAAGGGGGGTTTGATTTACTTTTATAGCGGGTTTTTTAGGGGATTTTTATGATTGGCAGCCGTCACACACTGAAAGACGCTTTTCATTGCAAAAAATATTTTTTGCGTTACCACATTTTGAGAGCTATAATTTTTCCATATTTGAGTCCAGAGTCATGTGAGGTCTTGTTTTTTGCGGGACGAGTTGACATTTTTATTGGTAACATTTTAGGGCACGTGACATTTTTTGATTGCTTTTTATTCCGATTTTTGTGAGGCAGAATGACGAAAAACCAGCTATTCATGAATTTCTTTTGGGGGAGGCGTTTATACCGTTCCGCGTTTGGTAAAATTGATAAAGCAGTTTTATTCTTCGGGTCAGTACGTTTACAGCGATATCTCATTTATATCATTTTTTTATGTTTTGGCGCTTTTATACGATAAAAACTATTTTATAGAAAAAATAATTATTTTTGCATCGCTTTATTCTGAGGACTATAACTTTTTTATTTTTTAGCTGATGATGCTGTATGGCGGCTTGTTTTTTGCGGGACAAGATGACGTTTTCAGCGGTACCATGGTTATTTATATCTGTCTTTTTGATCGCGTGTTATTCCATTTTGTTTGGCGGTATGATAATAAAGCGTTGTTTTTTGCCTCTTTTTTTTTTCTTACGGTGTTTACTGAAGGGGTTAACTAGTGGGACAGATTTAAAGGTTGGGTCATTACGGACGCGGCGATACAAAATATGTGTACTTTTATTGTTTGTTTGTTTTTATTTAGATAAAGAAATGTATTTATGGGAATAATTTTTTTTTTTTTTTTTTTTCATTATTCAGGAATTTTTATTTTTTTTACACATGTGGAAAAAAAAATTTTTTATTACTTTTTTTACTTTGTCCGGGGGGGGGGGGACATTACAGATCGTTGATCTGACAGATTGCACAGCACTCTGTCAGATCAGCGATCTGACTTAGAGAACTGCAGGCTTACCAAGCGCCTGCGCAGGCACTTGGTAAGCCACCTCCCTCCCTGCAGGACCCGGATGCCGTGGCCATTTCGGATCTGGCCTACTGCAGGGATGGGAGGTAAGAGACCCTCGCAGCAACGCGATCACATCGCGTTGCTGCGGGGGTCTCAGGGAAGCCCGCAGGGAGCTCCCTCCCTGCGAGATGCTTCCCTGTACCACCGGCACACCGCGATCATGTTTGATCGCGGTGTGCCGGGGGTTAATGTGCCGGGGGCGGTCCGTGACCGCTCCTGGCACATAGTGCCGGATGTCAGCTGCGATAGGCAGCTGACACGTGGCCGCGATCGGCCGCGCTCCCCCGGTGAGCGCGGCCGATCGCGCAGGACTTACTATTCCGTCCATGGGAATTAAGGCCCACCCCACATGGACGGACGGAATAGTACGTCCATTGACTTAAAGGGGTTAATATGTGGCCTGTATTTTTTACCCCAAAATAATGTATAGAACTAGCGTAACAGACAACAAATACAGTGGAATGGAGGCCTGAAATGCCCAAATTTGGAGCCCACAGATAAATCAGGCATCTGACAGAGACACCACAATGTTCAATATGTGGTCTGTATTTTTGCTTTTTTACCCCAAAATACTGTATAGAACTAGAGGAACACAAAGCAAATACAGTGGAATAAAGGCCTGAAATGGCCAAATTTGTAGCCCACAGATAGATCAGGCATCTGACAGGTAAACCACAATCAAAGCAAAAATAAACTTGGCACTCAAAATGATGAAAGATGAGGAAATTTCATTTATTTTGTATCCAGACAAAAATGGCAGTCGCTATTTATGGACGCACTACATCTAATTTAGCCACATTTAATCTTGCCTCCTTAAACAGCAATCAGGCATTTTCCTCTTATCATCCTTCAAGCTTATTTGAAGCACACTGTCTTATCCTTCTGAACCAGCAAGATACTCTGATGAATGTTCTGTTATTTCTTCTGTTTTTGTCTGGATACAAAATAAATGAAATTTCCTCATCTTTCATCATTTTGAGTGCCAAGTTTATTTTTGCTTAAATTACGGCTTGGATACCCTACTTGAGCACCATCCACAAGTCATTTTTTGTTGAGTGCCTTGTTGTTCTCTACGTTTCAGGGAAACCACAATGTTCAATATGTGGCCTGTATTTTATTTTTTATTTAAAAAAAAAAACAGTATAGAACTAGGGTAACACACAGCAAAAAAAAAGATTAATGTAGGCCTGAAATGCCCAAATCTGTAGCCCACAGATAGATCAGGCGTCTGACAGAGGTACCACACTGTTCAATATGTGGCCTGTATTTTCTTTTCTTTTTCTGGCCACCAAAATTGTGTTAATAAGTAGGCTGTGACACAGCAACAAAAATTCTATGGAGGTTTGAAATGGTACAATTTTTAGAGAAGTGATATGCGATCCATGTGGCGGACAAAACACAGTGTTAAATATCTGAACCGCAGCTAAATATTTGTTTGGCAGCTAAATATTTTTCGGCAGCAAAATGGTGTTAAAAAATTGGATAAGACACTCCAAAAAATACTACAGTTAAACAAAAAATGCAAGAATTTTCTGCGCACTCAGATGTGATGGCTGTGACGGGCAAACCCGTTTAACCCCTTAGTGACCGAGCCAAATTTTTGAAATCTGACCAGTGTCACTTTATGTGGTAATAACTCTGCAACGCTTCAACAAATCCCAGTGATTTTGAGATTGTTTTTTCGTGACACATTATACTTTATGATAATGGTAAATTTTGTTCAGCATTTTTTGTGTTTATTTATAAAAAATATCAAAAATTTGAGAAAAATGTTAAAAAATTAGCAATTTTCAAAATTTGAATGAATATCCCTTTAATCCAGATGGTCATACCACAGCAAAACATTAATAAATAACATTTCCCACATGTCTGCTTTATATCAGCACCATTTGTAAAATGTTATTTTATTTTGTTAGCATTTTAGGAGGTTTAAAAATGTAGCAGCAATTTTTCATCTTTTCAAAGAAATTTACAAAATTTATTTTTTTAGGGACTTATCCATGTTTGAAGTGACTTTAGGGGTCCCATATATTGGGAAACCCACAAACGTGATACCATTTTAAAAACAGCACCCCTAAACATATTGAAAACTGCTGTCAGGTAGTTTATTAACCCTTCAGGTGCTTTACAGGAATTAATGCAAAGTGGTATGACAGAAATGAAAATGTGTATGTTTACCACCTAAATGCCGCTAATTTCTGAACAGAATACTACAGCCGTCAGACTCTAAGGCCACTATTTGGTCATGAATTGCCATGGCAAACATCAGGACAACAAAATCATGATCTGAGGGCACCAATTGTGACAAAGAAGAAGCCCCCACACTCTGTTAACCATTTATAATGATGTAGTCACTATTGACAGCAGCATCTAAGGGGTTAAACAGATTTAGATGGTGCAAATACTGATCGTGGCTGATGCAGCAAGTTGTCAGCTATAGTGTACAACCGACAGATGCTGGATTGTCATCTGTATGGGGAGGCTATTCTCTTATATCTAAGGTCAGTTAAAAGACGTATTGGTGGTCATTAAGGGGTTAAAATAGCTGGATTTTCATGCTGTACTATGAAAAGGATCTGGCTGCAGTCTGAAGTGTCAACAAGAGGGAAACAAAAGGGCGCTCTGGATTGCTTTGGAATAAAATAATCAGGATTAACATGCAAAAAAAATTCTTCCTAGCCTCTGATACCTGTGCCTAGGTATATATGTAATAGGCAGCAGCAGCAGACAATAATAGAATGGACCCTCTTGATATATGCAATAATATCTATATACCCACATACAGTGACTGCATGCCTTGCACTGATATGTGTACAGCCACATACACTCCCCTGACCACCTAGCACTGCAATCTATATACTCCGTAATTAGTCCTTAGAAGGACTGTTGGCTTAGCTGGATTTATGTAAAATTTGATTGTATACCCACACTAACTGACAGGGTCAGATTTGGGGGTTTATCTCGGCAGCACCTGTCCCTACAATGTCTGAATCAGAAGCTGAAAGCGATGAGCAGGGCGACGCCAGGTTTCTAATAGACCTGATGATGCTGTGCGACCAGCCAATCACTGTAATGCCACAACCAAGATGGCTACGGCATTATAGTGTGTGGCAGACAATCCCTGCATGTTGATTGGCTCTCTAAAGAGCGCCAAACATGCAGGGCAGGGACTCGAGCTCCCACCGAGCACCGCGAATACAGCGATGCTCGGGTGAGTAAAGAGCATTACCGAGTATGCTCGCTCATCACTACATACTTCAGCGTCTGGAACGGGGATTGCATGTTTTTTAGGTAATCCTCACATGTATTAAAGCTGTCTAGCAGCCGCAAATCATGCAGCTGCGTCGACATAACCTAAATCTTCGAGCACGCCAAAATACTACTCTGAGAACACCCGAGCATGCTCATAGAAACTCGAGTAACAAGCATACTCGCTCATCACTAGTCATCACTTCTTAATGTTTCACCTCCTCCTGGTCTTGGCTTACAAATACTCACATAAAATACTGACCAAATACTGAACGTGTGAACGTGGCCTTATACTGACATGCGACTATTAAGTTCTGGCGCTGGCAGGGTCTAAGTGGATACAAAGGTGGTAAACCTATACATATTTAGTTCTCCTCTAAACTGCGACAAGAAAACATACATATAAACATGTAAAACGCACACACATAAACCTTACTTTTCCTTGTATAAGTATAAGGGACATCCCTCCGGATGTATTTGAGTTGGGGGAAGAGATGGTCGTATGTATAACACGGTCTTGGCTTGGCAGCGAGCCGGGAACTGCGTCTAAAAGAGCACAGAAACATCAATTAAAGAAGAGTTATCATGCAAAATTGGGAAATTGAGACTAATACACAATTACTGGTAATTATATAACGTCATTGTACAGCAAGCAACATTCTAAATAAATCTTAAGCACAAGGCACCATGAAAATGCTCTGCAATCTATGAGCAGGATACGCCAAACAGCTTAAGGCCTTTTTCACACGACAGTGGCTCCGGTACGTGAGGTGACAGTTTCCTCACGTACCAGAGCCACTGACACACGTAGATACATTAAAATCAATGCATCTGTGCAGATGTCATTGATTTTTTGCAGACCGTGTCTCTGTGTGGCAAACACGGAGACATGTCAGTGTTCGTGGGAGCGCACGGATTACACGGACCCATTAAAGTCAATGGGTCTGTGTAAAACACGTACCGCACACGGACGTTGTCCGTGTGCAGTCCATGTGCCGAAGCCGCGATTCATATCTTCCCTGCAGCAGCGTTTGCTGTAGAGAAGATATGAATAATCATGTTTAAAATAAAGATCCATGTGCCCACCTCCCTCCCACCCCCTGTGCACATTACAATCATGAATATGCGGCTCCACCTTCCATAGGGGTGGAGCCGCATATTCATTACTGTAAATGAGCGGCCCCACGTGACCGCTCATACAGTAGAAGGTGCGGCCAGGACAGGAAGCCGGGTGAGTATTTTAAGAACAGCAGGCGGGCGCAGAGAGGGTGGGGACATGGATCTTGATTTTACACACGATTATTCATATCTTCTCTACAGCAAACGCTGCTGCAGGGAAGATATGAATCGCGGCTTCAGCACCAGATGCAGGGGACAGCGCTAAACTTTAGCGCTGTCTCCTGCACAGTGCGGACACGGATAATTCCGGTACCGATTTTCCCGGTACCGGAATTATCTGGACATGTGAGACTGGCCTAATATAGTTTTATGATTCAAGGTTCAGTATTAGAGAATGTTCACACACAGCAGAAATCCAGCATATTTTCCATCAAGATTTGAATGCAGAAAAATGGTAGTGGTGCAGTAGTGGTGCAGCAAATGAAATTGGCAAACATCTCCTAATGAAATAAATGTGTAGAATTCTGTGACTGCTATCACACAGAAACAAATACAACCACACTCTGAGCACACTAGGGTATATGTGAATATTGAATATATTAATTTCAAACCACCGCTACACACATAAAATTATATATCTTTTATTAATGATACTCCTGATGAACATTCTGATGAAGGAGAAATGCATTTAGTTGGCTAATTGTGTTGGTTTATTATTATTTATGAAGTATTCTACTATACGGTACATGGCAATGTTTCACAGCTTAAAGGGAATCTGTCACCTCAATTTTGCCCTATATGCAGCCACCGGATTCAGTGGCTTATCTGCAGCATTCTGTAATGCTGTAGATAAGCCCCGATGTATCCTGCAAGATAAGAAAAACAAGTTCTATTATACTCACCCATTGGTGGTCCTGGTTCGGTTCTGGTCCAATGGGCATCGCGATCCGGCGCCTCCTATCGTCATACGATGACGTCCTCTTCTTTGCCTCCTGCCGCGGCTCCTGCACAAGCATAATTCTCTCCCCTGTTGAGGGCAGCGTAAAGTACTGCAGTGCGCAGGCACCAGGAAAGGTCAGAGAGGCCCAGCGCCTGCGCACTGCAGTACTTTACGCTGCCCTTAAAAGGGGAGATAAAGTACGCATGCGCTGGATCCGCGGCCGGAAGCATAGAAAAAGACTTCATCGTATAAATATGGAAGGCACGGGCCCGGACCGCGACGCCCATCGGACCGGACCAAACAGAGACTGCCCCTGGGTGATTATAACCTAACTTGTTTCTCTTATCTTTCAGGTTACATACATCGTAACATAGTTCTTAAGGTTGAAGGAAGACTTTTAGTCCATCTAGTTCAACCCATAGCCTAACCTAACATGCCCTAACATGTTGATCCAGAGGAAGGCAAAAAAAAAAACATGTGGCAAAGAGTAAGGTCCACATTGGGGGAAAAAAAATCCTTCCCGACTCCACAAACGGCAATCAGACTAGTTCCCTGGATCAACGCCATATCAAGGAATCTAGTATATATACCCTGTATCATTGTACTTTTCAAGAAAGGAATCCAGTCCCCTCTTATATTTAAGTAACGAATCACTCATTACAACATCATACGGCAGAGAGTTCCATAGTCTCACTGCTCTTACAGTAAAGAACCCGTGTCTTATTATGCTTAAACCTTCTTTCCTCCAGACGTAGAGGATGCCCCCTTGTCCCTGTCCCAGGTCTATGATTAAAAAGATCATCAGAAAGGTCTTTGTACTGTCCCCTCATATATTTATACATTAAAATAAGATCACCCCTTAGCCTTCGTTTTTCCAAACTAAATAGCCCCAAGTGTAATAATCTATCTTGGTATTGCAGACCCCCCAGTCCTCTAATAACTTTGGTCGCTCTTCTCTGCACCCGCTCTAGTTCAGCTATGTCTTTCTTATACACCGGAGACCAGAACTGTACACAGTATTCTAAGTGTTGTCAAACTAGTGACTTGTATAGAGGTAAAATTATGTTCTCCTCATGAGCATCTATGCCTCTTTTAATGCATCTGCAGCGCCCCATGGTCCTGGTTGTTGCAGTAATGTAATTTTCCTCTAGGGGGGAGCGATGTTACATTTGGAGGCAATAAAGGAGATCTCTGTACCAGGTACCACAAACATACAACACATTTCATACTCCAGTCCACCAGGGGGGGCTATGCTCCTATTTATTAGGGCACTCTTCACACTTAGGTAAAACTGGCGGCCTGGAGAGGAAGTTAGGCAGTTGCTGGCTGAGCTTCGGCTCAGGTAGTTGGTCCCTGACAGGGGTGGGATCCTGTCAGAGTTCTAGACAGAAGGTCACGGAGCTGTGCCTGCCCCACGTGCGGCAGTTCCTAAGAAAGGACACGAATAGAGAAATGTATTGTAGAGAGTGATAAAGAAGTCATAGCTGAAGGAGTGGAAACCAGAAGGAGTTCTGCCTTGCACAGGCTGCCTCCTTCTGAGGCGCAGGATTCGGTAGCCGGAACACCGAGGGAGCAACAGTCCTTTATGCCTTGCTCCAGAGAACGGCAGGACAGCTAATTGCAAGTTACTGATCCGCCCCATACCCAGGAGGCAAGGTGGCACCCACGAGAGGCCGGAGCGTGCTAGAATCCCTGTTAAAATCCTCAGGCCACCGGTCATACGGTTGTCCTATCCATCTGAGGGACAGAGAGACATAACATCTACAACAGTTGTGAGGACCTTATGAGAGGCTCAGCAATAAGGTACTACAACACCCAAGCGCTAGAGGAAGGCTACTTTTTTCCACCTGGATAAGGGGACTCTGGATTTGCCTCCAAACCGGCCGGACTCTGCCTGCCCTGTGATCTGGTGCTCTGGACTGTGGATGCTGAAGCCTTCAGTAAAAAGGTAAAGAGACTGCAACCTTGTGTCCTCGTTCTTCACTGCACCTTTCACCATCCACCACCTTACACACTGGGAAGCCATGGGGACACAATTCAACTGTGGGAAGGTATACCATCTAGCTGCCATAACATCACCCCCAGCGGACCCCTAAGCAGCATCGGTCACCCTGACCGAATACCACAGGTGGCGTCACGAACATATCCCTTTAAAGACCTTCCCCTTTTACACAGGACCTCCCGAGGGCCACGGACCGGGTCAGCCACCGTGACATCCCCCTTTGAGAACCGAAGGACCCGGTACCGAGTACCCCTTGCCCTACACGGGGGTGATCCACATCCCATTATTTTATTTGCCTTTGTAGCAGCTGCCTGACACTGGCCACTAAATGTGAGTTTGTCATACACCCATACACCCAGGTCTTTGTTTTACAATTAAGCACATAGTTATACATCTTATTACTTCTGCCCAAGTGCATGACCTTACATTTAACCCATTAAAGCTCATTTGCCATTTATCAGCCCAAGCTTCTAGTTTACATAAATCATCCTGTAATATAAAATTGTCCTCTGTACTGATTACCCTGCAGAGTTTAGTGTCATCTGCAAATATTGAAATTCTGCTCTGTATGCCCTCTACAAGGTCATTAATAAATATGTTAAAAAGAGGAGGGCCTAATACTGACCCCTCTGGTACCCCACTGCTAACCGTGACCCAGACCGAGTGTACTCCATTAATTACCCCCCGTTGTTTCCTATCCCTGAGCCAGTTCTTAACCCACTTACACATATTTTCCAAGATCCCCATTATTTTATGTATCAACCTTTTCTGTGGTACTGTATCAAAAGCTTTTGAAAAGTCCATATACACTACGTTCACGGGGTTCCCTTGGTCCAGTCCGGAACTTACCTCTTCATAGAAATTGATCAGATTTGTCTGACAGGAACAGTCCCTAGTAAACCCATGTTGGTATTGGGTCATGAGGTTATTCCTCTTCAGATACTCCAGCATAGCATCCCTTAGAATGCCCTCCAGGATTTTACCCACAGTAGAGGTTAAGCTTACTGGCCTATAATTTCCCAGTTCAGTTTTTGTCCCCTTTTTGAATATTGGCACCACATTTCCTGTGGTACAGACCCTGTTATTATGGAATCTTTAAAGATTAAAAATAATGGTCTATCAATGACTGTACTTAATTCCTGCAGTACTAGTGATTTTTACCAAGAGATAGTGGAACATATTGCTCTTCATAAAGCATACGAACAAAAAGTTCTCCATTGCTAATGATAGTTTTAAAAAAAATTCTTTTAAATGCTCCCGTTGGACAGAGGTTTTCCCATAATACACTGCAATTTGAACTATTCGATTATCGGAGATTCGTTCGTTCGGAAGTTTTGCTTATGCTGGCATGTTTTTTTGTGGTACTTTAATGTATATGTGATTACTGGTTTTTATATATCACACATGTCTTCTCACTCCTTTGTTTTCCTCTTCTTTCCTCCCCTCCCCCCCATTTTCCCTCCCGTTTTCCTTTATTTCCTTTATCGTCATTTGTCCATTTCCCTGTTAAACTTAAAACTTCAATAAAGTTTGTTTGAAAAAAAAAAATTTGGTGATTTTAAGACGCTGCCATACTTCCTGATGGGTTAAGCAGGTGACATTTAATGGAGAATTTTTGTTATCACTGATCATATTGTCAGTGGAATTTGCCACTTCCATTGCCATGGAATTTTCTTGTGCAAATACTGATGAAAAAAAATCATCGATCTCACCAATCACAGGTCACAGCAGCGGTGTGACCGCTCTGTTACCTGTCTCACCTGCCCCTGACCTGTGTAACTGCTCTGAAGGAATCCTCACACTTGGTGAGGATTCCTACAGAGAGGTCACGCTGCGAGATATCCTCCTGTGCTGAGACTTGTGGTGTCACAGTAGCCTGTGACTCCACAATTCTTGCTAAAGAAAAAAGAAAGAAGAGAGAAGAGAGAAGAAAGAAGAGAGAAGAAAGAAGAGAGACTACAAACCGTAAGTGTTGATACCCCGATCCTGGCCCGATCTCTCTTCATCCCCCCTTCTCCCATCCCCCCTCCTTGCGCCGTATCCGTGCCCAAATTTAGCAGCCGCCGAGCGTTGATTGGTGACGCAGTTCACCTATCAACACTCGTGCTCACTTTTTCTTTCCCTCATCCCCGTGCGCTCCCCCAGCCGCTGCGTCTAATCCGTGCCTTTCCCCCCCCATCCCCTTGCGCTCCCCCAGCCGCCGCGTCTAATCTGTGCCTTCCCCTTTTTTTTTCCCATCCCTGTGCGCTCCCCCAGCCGCTGCGACTAATAAGTGCATTTTTTTCCCCATCCCTTGCGCTCCTCCAGCCGCCGCGTCTAATCTGTGCCTTCCCTTTTCTTTTTTTTTTTTCCCCCATCCCCGTGCGCTCCTCCTGCCGCTGCGTCTAATCCGTGCCTTTTCTTTTTTTTTTTTTTTTCCCCCATCCCCTTGCGCTCCCCCAGCCGCCGCGTCTAATCTGCCTTCCCTTTTCTCCCCCCCCCATCCCCGTGCGCTCCTCCAGCCCCTGCGTCTAATCCGTGCCTTTTCTTTTTCTCCCCCCCATCCCATTGCGCTCCTCCAGCCGCCACGTCTAATCTGTGCCTTCCCTTTTTTTTTTCCATCCCCGTGCGCTCCTCCAGCCGCTGCATCTAATCCGTGCCTTTTCTTCCCCCCCCCCCTCATCCCCTTGCGCTCCTCCAGCCGCCACGTCTAATCTGTGCCTTCCCTTTTCTTTTTTTTTCCCCCATCCGCGTGCGCTCCTCCAGCCGCTGCGTCTAATCCGTGCCTTCCCCCCCCCATCCCCTTGCACTCCTCCAGCCGCCGCGTCTAATCTGTGCCTTCCCTTTTCTTTTTTTTTTCCCCCATCCCCGTGCGCTCCTCCAGCCGCTGCATCTAATCCGTGCCTTTTCTTCCCCCCCCCCATCCCCTTGCGCTCCTCCAGCCGCCGCGTCTAATCTGTGCCTTCCCTTTTCTTTTTTTTTTCCCCCATCCCTGTGCGCTCCTCCAGCCGCTGCGTCTAATCCGTGCCTTTTCTTCCCCCCCCCCCATCCCCTTGCGCTCCTCCAGCCGCCGCATCTAATCTGTGCCTTCCCTTTTCACATCCCCGTACGCACACCCAGCAACCGCCGAACTCTGATAAGTGACACGGTTCACTTATCACAGCTCTCGTGCCTGGCACTTTTTCCACATCCCCGTTCGCACACCCAGCAGGCGCCGAAAGCTTATCAGGGCTAGGGCCTGCTGTTTTAGACTTTTCCTTTCACAGGTATTTTTTTCTCCCCATTTGCTTTTTTTTTTCCTTTAGCTTTTTCTTTTCAGAATAGTTTGCACCAAACACTATCCCCCCACACGTACACATAGTTACCAATAAAGTACACAAAAGCACCATACTCACCAAAAAAAGTCTCGCTCGTCCCGTTCGTCCCAACAGCGCAATTCAGCGGAGGAGGCATATTCTTTCCTTGCCTCCGACACTGATAGCGAGGGAGAGGATCCCACTTTTCTTTGTTTTTCTGATTCTTCCTCATCCTCTTCCCCCTCCTCATCTTCCTCCTCCGGCCCTGCGGAACCACCACACAGATGCCGCAGGACAGAAGCAGTGCCCATCATTCATGAAGATGAAGATGAGGCAGGGCCCACTCCTGAAGATGAACCAGCGCGCCGCTCTTCAGACCCCGTATGGACCTCGCCCCCCGAAAATTACGAGCCACTGATTCCTGATTTTGTGGCAGAAACAGGAATCAGGTTTGACACCACCGGCCTCACAGAAATAGACTTTTTCAAAGTCTTTTTCTCTGACGATTTTGTTAACCTCATGGTGGAGCAAACTAATTTGTACGCTCGTCAATTTTTGGAGCAAAACACTGGTTCATCATATTCTAACTGGTCTCCTGTAGACGCAGTTGAAATGATGCAGTTTTGGGGCCTGATGCTTTATACGGGGCTCCTGAAGAAGCCAGAAATTCAGCAATATTGAAGCGTTGATATTTTATACAACACGCCAGTATTCCGAATGGTCATGGTTCGAACGCGTTTTGAGGCCATCCACAAGTTCCTGCATTATTCCAATAATGCACAGTGTCCTGAACGAGATGACCCCAACTTTTGTCTGTTCAAAGTTCGGCTGGTCATCGAACACTTCAACAAAAAGTTTGGTGAAGTGTACGTGCCCAAAAGGGACATCTGCATGCATGAGTACTTGGTTCATTTTAAGGGGCGGCTCAGATTCCGTCAATACCTGCCCAGCAAAAGGGCCAGGTACGGAATCAAACTCTACAAGCTGTGTGAGAGTACCTCAGGGTACACCTACAGCTTTAGAGTCTACGAAGGGAAGGACACCAGGATTGAACCGCCTGAGTGTCCCCCTGTCCTGGGAGTGAGTGGGAAAATAGTGTGGGATTCGGTGCACCCACTGCTGGATAAAGGTTATCACCTCTACACTGATAACTTTTATTCCAGCATCCCACTCTACAAATCCCTCTCTGCGCGCGGTACCGCAGCCTGCAGTACTGTCCGCAAAAATCAGAGAGGCCTCCCAAAGACGCTACTTGGGCAGATGCTCAGAAAAGGGGAGAGCAAAGCCCAATGTAGCGACCACCTGCTGGTGGTCAAGTACAAGGACAAGAGGGATGTCCTTCTCTTGACCACCATACACGGTGATGGCAGCGCCCTCAGCACTGTACGGGGTGCCTCCGCACAGGTCTTCAAACCGGACTGTGTACTGGGGTACAACAAAAGCATTGGGGGGGGGGGCGTTGATCTCTCTGATCAACTCCTCCAACCGTACAGTGCTTTGAGAAAGGCCAAGGTGTGGTACAAAAAGCTGTCCATCGTGTGACATCGTACAAATGGCCATGCTAAACGCTTTCCTGCTGTCACGATGTGCACGCCACACCAATACGTCGTACCTTCAGTTCCAGGAGGTAGTGGTTAAGGCCCTGATATTTGGCACGAGGGAAGGAGCGGGCCCCAGTACTTCCAGATCTGAAGGTGCTCGTATCGTACCAGGTCAGCATTTCCCGGGGAAGGTCCCGCAAACTGGAAAAAGAGGTAAGTCGCAAAAAAGGTGCTGAGTGTGTTACAAAAGGGGAATACGCAAGGACACCATTTATCAATGCGACACCTGCCCCGAAAAACCTGGCCTGTGTATGAAGGATTGCTTCAAATTGTACCACACCTCCATGCACTACTAATTTACTTTACAGGAAACAGTAGAATAGTTCCAAAAAGGAGGCACATCTATGTAAGTTCATTTGGGGTCTACTTTACAAAATGTCACTTGTGGGTTTTTTTTTTACTGTTTGGGCACATCAGGGGCTCTGCAAACGGAACATGACGCCTGCAGACCATTCCATCAATGTCTGCTTTCCAAAACGTCACCACATCCCTTCCGAGCCCCGATGTGTGCCCAAACAGTATTTTTTCCCACATGTGGGGTATCAGCGTTCTCAGGACAAATTGGACAACAACTTTTGGGGTCCAATTTCTCCTGTTACACTTGGGGGAAAAAAATTGGGGACTAAATGATCATTTTTGTGGGAAAAAATAGGATTTTTTTTTTCACACCCGGGCGTTATAAACTTTTGTGAAGCACTTGGGGGATAAAAGTGCTCACGACACATCTAGATAAGTTCCTTAGGGGGTCTAGTTTCCAAAATGGGGTCACTTGTTCGGGATTCTACTGTTCAGGCACATCAGGGGCTCTGCAAACGGAACATGATGACCGCAGACCATTCCATCAAAGTCTGCTTTTCAAAACGTCACTACTTCCCTTCTGAGCCCCGAAGTGTACCCAAACAGTAGTTTTCTCCCACATGTGGGGTATCAGCGTACTCAGGACAAATTGGACAACAACTTTTGGAGTCCAATTTCTCCTGTTACACTTGGGAAAATTAAAAATTGGGGACTAAACGATCATTTTTGGGGGAAAAAATAGGATTTTTTTTTTCACGCCCGGGCGTTATAAACTTTTGTGAAGAGCTTGGGGGATAAAAGTGCTGACGACACATCTAGATAAGTTCCTTAGTTCCTTCCTAGTTTCCAAAAGGGGGTCAATTGTGGGGGGTTTCCACAGTTTAGGCACATCAGGGGCTCACCAAACGCGACATGGCGTCCAATCTCAATTCCAGCCAATTTTAGCTTGAAAATGTCAAACTACGCTCCTTTCCTTCTGAGCCCTGCCATGTGCCCAAAAAGTAGTTCCCCCTCACATGTGGGGTATTAGCATACTCAGGACAAATTGGACAACTTTTGAGGTCCATTTTCTCTTTTTACCCTTGGGAAATAAAAAAAAATATTGCTGAAAGATCATTTTTGTGACTAAAAAGTAAAATGATCATTTTTTCCTTCCATGTTGCTTCTGCTGCTGTGAAGCACCTGAAGGGCTAATAAACTTCTTGAATGTGGTTTTGAGCACCTTGAGGGGTGCAGTTTTCAGAATGGTGTCACTTTTGGGTATTTTCTGCCATATAGACCCCTCAAAGTGACTTCAAATGTGAGGTGGTCCCCAAAAAAATGGTTTTGTAAATTTTGTTGTAAAAATGAGAAATTACTGGTCAACTTTTAACCCTTATAACTTCCTAAAAAAAAAAATTTGTTTCCAAAATTGTGCTGATGTAAAAGTAGGCATGTGGGAAATGGTATTTATTAACTATTTTGTGTCACATAACTCTCTGGTTTAACAGAATAAAAATTCAAAATTTGAAAATTGTGAAATTTTCAAAATTTTCGCCAAATTTCCATTTTTTTCACAAATAAACGCAAGTTATATCGAAGAAATTTTACCACTATCATGAAGTACAATATGTCATGAGAAAACAATGTCAGAATCGCCAAGATCCGTTGAAGCGTTTCGGAGTTATAACCTCATTAAGGGACAGTGGTCAGAAATGTAAAAATTGGCCCTGCCATTAACGTGCAAACCACCCTTGGGGGTAAAGGGGTTAAGGATGATTTTACATATACACACACCCCTCCCTCTCGCTTATCTGTACGGTCATTTCTGAACAGACTATAACCCTGCAAGTTAACAGCCCAGTCATGGCTCTCATCCAGCCACGTTTCAGATATCCCCACCATGTCATAATTATGCTCCAACAACATTAAGGCCGACGTCACACTAGAGAGTTTTACGGACGTATGAAAGACGCAAAAACTATGCATTGCACACGGACCAATGTTTCTCTATGGGGCAGCTCCTATCTGCCGTATATTTCGCAGCTGTATTTTACGGGCGTACAAAATCACAGCATGCTGCGTTTGTCAGTGTATTGCACAAAAAAATCCTCCAATGAAAGTCTAAGGGGGTGAGAAAAATACGGATTACACACGGACCATCAGTGTGACTTGCGAGAAATACGCACCGGCGTTCTATAGAAAAGCCGGCAATTCAGCGCTGTGTACAGTAAAATCACACTGACAGGTTAGAATAGAATAGATCAAATAAATGTCTACATATAGTATAGGGAGATATACAGTCATGGCCAAAAGTATTGACACCCCTGCAATTCTGTCAGATAATACTCAGTTTCTTCCTGAAAATGATTGCAATCACGAATTCTTTGGTATTATCTTCATTTAATTTGTCTTAAATGAAAAAACACAAAAGAGATTGAAGCAAAAAGCAAAACATTGATCATTTCACACAAAAATCCAAAAATGGGCCAGACAAAAGTATTGGTACCCTTAGCCTAATACTTGGTTGCACAACCTTTAGCCAAAATAACTGCGACCAACCGCTTCCGGTAACCATCAATGAGTTTCTTAGTATGCTCTGCTGGAATTTTAGACCATTCTTCTTTGGCAAACTGCTCCAGGTCCCTGATATTTGAAGGGTGCCTTCTCCAAACTGCCATTTGTAGATCTCTCCACTGGTGTTCTATGGGATTCAGGTCTGGACTCAAGTCTCCAGTGCTTTCTCTCAAACCATTTTCTATTGCTTTTTGAAGTGTGTTTTGGGTCATTGTCCTGCTGGAAGACCCATGACCTCTGAGGGAGACCCAGCTTTCTCACACTGGGCCCTACATTATGCTGCAAAATTTGTTGGTAGTCTTCAGACTTCATAATGCCATGCACACGGTGAAGTAGTCCAGTGCCAGAGGCAGCAAAGCAATCCCAAAACATCAGGGAATCTCCGCCATGTTTGACTGTAGGGACCATGTTCTTTTCTTTGAATGCCTCTTTTTTTTCTCCTGTAAACTCTATGTTGATGCCTTTGCCCAAAAAGCTCTACTTTTGTCTCATCTGACCAGAGAACATTCTTCCAAAACGTTTTAAGCTGTTTCAGGTAAGTTTTGGCAAACTCCAGCCTGGCTTTTTTATGTCTCGGGGTAAGAAGTGGGGTCTTCCTGGGTCCCTTTTCAATCAGATGCTGATGGATAGTACGGGTTGACACTGTTGTACCCTCGGACTGCAGGGCAGCTTGAACTTGTTTGGATGTTAGTCGAGGTTCTTTATCCAACATCCGCACAATCTAGCGTTGAAATCTCTTGTCAATTTTTCTTTTCCGTCCTCATCTAGGGAGGTTAGCCACAGTGCCATGAGCTTTAAACTTCTTGATGACACTGCGCATGGTAGACACAGGAACATTCAGGTCTTTTGAGATGGACTTGTAACCTTGAGATTGCTCATGCTTCCTCACAATTTGGTTTCTCAAGTCCTCAGACAGTTCTTTGTTCTTCTTTCTTTTCTGCATGCTCAATGTGGTACACACAAGGACACAGGACAGAGGTTGAGTCAACTTTAATCCATGTCAACTGGCTGCAAGTGTGATTTAGTTATTGCCAACACCTGTTAGGTGCCACAGGTAAGCTACAGGTGCTGTTAATTACACAAACTAGAGAAGCATCACATGATTTTTCGAACAGTGCCAATACTTTTGTCCACCCCCTTTTTTATGTTTGGTGTGGAATTGTATCCAATTTGGCTTTAGGACAATTCTTTTTGTGTTTTTTCATTTAAGACAAATTAAATGAAGATAATAATACCAAATAATTTGTGTTTGCAATCATTTTCAGGAAGAAACTGAGTATTATCTGACAGAATTGCAGGGGTGTCAAATTGGCCACGACTGTATATATATATATATATATATGTCAGTGAGACATATATATATATATTGTAAGACTCATGCTGGTGTGGTAGTTGGAGGCAGGTATATCTCGCCCAGGTGTTTGTCCTATGTGAATTAGGCCACTCAGTATCTTCAGGGTGCTAATGGGTTAATAAGTGCAGGAATAAAAGATGACCAGCTGGGGGTTTCCAGCGTCAGCCTGGGGCACACAGATTGCCTGTCTGTGTGAGACAAACGTGAGTGAGAGCTGTGCTCAAGAATTGTATGATGTTAGCTGGGTGGGAGAAGCCCCCCCAGTTGTTGAGTTAGTAACATGTTGGTTTAGTTAGCGCCGGACAGGCTAGGATTTATTTTTATGTTTTGTTTTTTCTATGTTGCTTTCACGTTAATAAATCTGACCTGAGGTCAGTCTGCTCAGAAAACCTGCTGTACGCCTCAGTTCAATGCACAAACCACGTGACCTTTGACCCCAGCAAAGGCGATCCCGGAGTGTTTTGTCACAATATCTATATACATAATTGTCTAAGGGGTACTTCCGTCTGTCTGTCCTTTTGTCACGGATATTCATTGGTCGTGGCCTCTGTCTATCATGGAAATTCAAGTCGCTGATTGGTCGCAGCAAAACAGCCACGACCAATCAGCGACGGGCACGGTCCGGAAGAAAATGGCCGCTCCTTACTCCCCGCAGTCAGTGGCCGGCGCCCGCTCCATACTCCCCGCAGTCAGTGTCCCCGGCGCTCCGCTCCACGCAGTTAGTGACCCCGGCGCTCCGCTTCCCGCAGTCAGTGTCCCCGGCGCTCCGCTGCCTACTCCCCGCAGTCAGTGTCCCCGGCGCCCGCTCCATACTCCCCTCCGATCACCGCTAACACAGGGTTAATGCCGGCGGTAAAGCATTCCGTTACCACAGCTATTAACCCTGTGTGTCCCCAACCTTTTACTATTGATGCTGCCTATGCGGCATCAATAGTAAAAGAAAGTAATGTTAAAAATAGTACAAAAACAAAAAAAACTGCTAAACTCACCCACTGTTGTCCGCTGAAACGCTGGTGCCTGCCGCCATCTTCCTTTCCCACCGCTGTTTTGCGAAATTACCCATAAGACCTAGCGGTCTCGTGAGACCGCTAAGTCATATGGGTAATTTTGCAAAGCATCCTGGGAACGCAAGATGGCGGCAGCCGCGCGTCCATCTGCACAGCGCCGTTGGATCCCAGGAAGCGGAGAGACGGGACGCTGAGGAGCAGCGACAAGAATGGTGAGTATGTTCAAGTACAAGGGGCTCTCGGATCGTTAGGTGAGTATGTTTACTTTTTATTTTTTTAACCTGTGACATACGTGGCTCGGTAATATAGTACGTCACTGCGCAATATCCTACGTGCCTCTGTGCTGTATACTACAAGGCTGGGCAATATACTACGTGGCTGGACAATATACTACGTCGCTGTGCAATATACTACGTGGCTCTGTGCTGTATACTACGTGGCTGGACAATATACTACGTAAATGGGCAATATACTATGTAACTGGGCAAAATACTACGTGGCTGGGCAATATACTACGTGGCTGGGCAATATACTACGTCACTGGGCAATATACTGTTTGGCTGGGCAATATACTACGTGGCTGGGCAATATACTACATGGCTGGGCAATATACTACGTCACTGGGCAATATACTACGTGGCTGGGCAATATACTACGTGGCTGGGCAATATACGTCGATGGGCAATATACTACGTCGATGGGCAATATAATACGTGGCTGGGCAATATACTACGTGGCTGGGCAATATACTACGTGTCTGGGCAATATACTACGTCGATGGGCAATATACTACGTCACTGGGCAATATACTACGTGGCTGGGCAATATACTACGTCACTGGGCAATATACTACGTCACTGGGCAATATACTACATGGCTGGGCAATATACTACGTGGCTGGGCAATATACTATGTGGCTGGGCAATATACTACGTCGCTGGGCAATATACTACGTGGCTGAGCAATATACTACGTGGCTGGGCAATATACTACGTCACTGGGCAATATACCACATGGCTGGGCAATATACTACGTGGCTGGGCAATATACTATGTCGCTGGGCAATATACTACGTGGCTGGGCAATATACGTGACTGGGCAATATACTACGTGGCTGGGCAATATACTACGTCGATGGCCAATGTACTACGTGGCTGGGCAATATACTACGTGGACATGCATATATACTACGTGGCTGGGCAATATACTACGTCGATGGGCAATATACTACGTGACTGGGCAATATACTACGTGGCTGGGCAATATACTATGTCGATGACCAATATACTACGTGGCTGGGCAATATACTACGTGGACATGCATATTCTAGAATACCCGATGCGTTAGAATCGGGCCACCATCTAGTATATATATATTTCATACAGCGCTAGATAGCAGAAAAGCTGGTAATTCAATTGTCAGCTTTTGCTATCTCCTTCCCAAACCCGACAGGATATGAGACATGGTTTACACACAGTAAACCATTTCATATCCCTTGTATTTGTACATATTCCTCACTACTAATGTTATTAGAGTCTGTGTGCAAAATTTTGAGGCTGTTAAAATAAAAGGTTAAATAACGGAAAAAAATGGCGTGGGCTCCCGCGCAATTTTCTCCGCCAGAGTAGGAAAGCCAGTGACTGAGGGCAGATATTAATAGCCTAGAGAGGGACCATGGTTATTGGCCCCCCCTCTGGCTAAAAACATCTGCCCCCAGCCACCCCAGAAAAGGCACATCTGCAAAGATGTGCCTATTCTGGCACTTAGCCTCTCTCTTCCCACTCCTGAGTAGTGGTGGGCTATGGGGTAATAAAGGGTTAATGTCACCTTGCTATTGTAAGGTGACATTAAGCCAGGTTAATAATGGAGAGGAGTCAATGAGACACCTATCTATTATTAATCCAATAATAGTAAATGGTTAAAGGGAACCTCTTACCCCCACAACCCCCCCCCCCCCCCTCCCAAGGCGTTTGTAACTAAAAGAGCCATCTTGTGCAGCACTAATGCTGCATTCTGACAAGGTGGCTCTTTCAGTTATTGGTGCTGTAACTTCAGAAATAATCCATTTTATAATTTGTCCCAAATACCTTGAATCAGTCCTGGAGGCAGGTCTTTACAACCCCCCCACTCCCCCCTTCATTCATGTCCTCTTGTTGCCGGGCGCCGCCTCCTCAGCGCTGTTTTCAAATGAGCAGTGAGTGCCTATGCGGCATCAATGGTAAAAAGATCTAATGTTAAAAATTATTAAAAAAATAAAAAATAGTTATATAGTCACCGTCCGTCGGCCCCTCGGATCCAGAACCGGCCTTCCGCTCCTCATGACGCTCCAGTGACCGCTCCATGCATTGCGGTCTCGCGAGATGATGACGTAGTGTTCTCGCGAGACCGCTACGTCATCATCTCGCGAGACCGCAATGCACTCTTGGGACCGGAGCGCGCGAGGAGCATCGGTAAACGCTTCGCCTGGATCCGGGGCCAACGGAAGGTGAGTATATAACTATTTTTTATTTTAGTTCTTTTTTTAACAGGGATATGATGCCACATTGCTATATACTGCGTGGGCTGTGAAATATACTACGTGGGCTGTGCAATGTACTACGTGGGCTGTGCAATTTACTGCAATGTACTACGTGGGCTGTATAATATACTACGTGGGCTGTACAATATACTATGTGGGCTGTGCAATATTCTATTCTACGTGGGCTGTGCAATATACTGCGTGGGCTGTGCTATTTACTGCGTGGGCTGTGCAATATACTTCGTGGGCTGTGCAATATACTACGTGGGCTGTGCAATATACTACGTGGGCTGTGCAACGTACTACGTGGGCTGGGCAATGTACTACATGAGCTGTGCAATATACTGCGTGGGCTGTGCAATATACTACGTGGGCTGTGTTATACACTATGTGGCCTGTGTTATACACTACGTGGCCTGTGTTATACACTACGTGGGCTGTGTTATACACTACGTGGGCTGTGTTATATACTGCGTGCGTGGGCTGTTATAAACTACGTGGCTGTTATATGCTATGTGGGCTGTTATACACTCCGTGGGCTGTGCTATATACTACATGGCTGTGCTATATACTCCGTGGGCTGTGTTATATACTACGTGGCTGTGCTATATACTCCGTGGGCTGTGCTATATACTACGTGGCTGTGCTATATACTCCATGGGCTGTGCTATATACTCCGTGGGCTGTGCTATATACTACGTGACTGTGCTATATACTATGTGGCTGTCCTATTTACTACATGGGCTGTTATATATTACGTGGCTGTGCTATATACTACATGGCCGGCCGCGAACAATCAGCGACAGGCCGAAACCTGTGTATTCAATGTATTATTCTAAAATCTTCATAAACTACATACATATTCTAGAATAGTTAGAATCGGGCTACCATATAGTGTATGTATATATGTATATATATATATATATATATACCGTATATACTTGAGTATAAGCCGACCCGAGTATAAGTCGACCCCCCTAATTTTGCCACAAAAAACTGGGAAAACTTATTGACTCGAGTATAAGCCTAAGGTGGAAATGCAGCATTTACCGGTGAATTTCAAAAATAAAAATTGATCATTATTTCCCTATAGCTGTGCCATATAGTGCTCTGCACCGTTCATATTTCCCCATAGCTGTGCCCCATATAGTGCTCTGCACCGTTCATTTTGTCCCATAGCTGTGCCCCATACTGTGCTCGGCACCGTTCATTATTGCCCCATATCTGTGCCCCATATACAATGCTCTGCACCGTTCATTTTGTCCCATAGCTGTGCCCCATATAGTGCTCTGCACCGTTCATATTGCCCCATAGCTGTGCCCCATACAGTGCTCTGCACCGTTCATTGTGCCCCATATCTGTGCCCCATATAGTGCTCTGCACCGTTCATTGTGCCCCATAGCTGTGCCCCATATACAGTGCTCTGCACCGTTCATTGTGCCCCATAGCTGTGCCCCATATACGGTGCTCTGCACCGTTCATTGTGCCCCATGGCTGTGCCCCATATACGGTGCTCTGCACCGTTCATTGTGCCCCATAGCTGTGCCCCATATACGGTGCTCTGCACCGTTCATTGTGCCCCATAGCTGTGCCCATATACGGTGCTCTGCACCGTTCATTGTGCCCCATAGCTGTGCCCCATATACAGTGCTCTGCACCGTTCATTGTGCCCCATAGCTGTGCCCATATACGGTGCTCTGCACCGTTCCTTGTGCCCCATAGATGCTCCACATAAATCTGTGCTGCCGCTGCTGCTGCTGCAATAAAAAAAAAAAAAAACACATACTCGCCTCTCTTGCTTGCAGCTCCCAGCGTCCGGTCCCGGCGCCTCCATCTTCCCGGCGTCTCTGCTCTGACTGATCAGGCAGAGGGCGCCGCACACACTATATGCGTCATCGCGCCCTCTGACCTGAACAGTCAGAGCGCAGAGACGCCGGGAAGATGGAGGCGCCGGCCGGGAAGATGGAGCGACGCCCGGCGGCTGGAACGCGGACAGGTGAATATGCTATACTTACCTGGTCACAGCGATCCTGACGCTCCCTCTGCCTGGTCTTCGGTGCCGCAGCCTCTTTCTCTATCAGCGGTCACCGGCACCGCTGATTAGAGAAATGAATAGGCGGCTCCACCCCTATGGGAGGTGGAGCCGCCTATTCATTTTTTTAATGAGCGGTCCCACGTGACCGCTGAAGAGGGGAAGACGCTGCAGCACAGAACACCGTGGGACGGCAGGGACAGCGCGAGAATCGCCAGGACTAGGTAAGTATACCTCAGCGCCCTCACCCGCCGACCCTGCCACCCACCTTGACTCGAGTATAAGCCGAGAGGGGCACTTTCAGCCCAAAAATTTGGGCTGAAAATCTCGGCTTATACTCGAGTATATACGGTATATATATATATAGAGAGAGAGAGAGACTGTAAATATGTTTTTACGAATATTTAAGCCCATGGATCCATTCTATGTCCATTTTGCAAGCCGACGAGAAAATATCGCCATACGGTTGCCATACGGATTACATACGGAGGTTTACATGTGCAAAATACGCAGACACACCCTGCCTACGGATGACATATGGAACACTGTTTTGGGATAATTTCTGTGTAATGCGCATGTAAAATACGGAAAGTATTTCTCTACACTGAGTGTGACGCCGGCCTAATTCTAATTCCTCCATTTTGTTGGCGAGGCTTCTGGCATTAGTAGACATGCACTTTATGCATCTCTCTGTACCTATATTCTTTCTTAGGCCATGTTCACACTTTCCTGATTTCCCTGCTGTTTTTTCTGCACTAAAAACCGCAGCTCTTGGCAGAAAACGCAGGTGCGTTTTTGGTGCGTTTTTGATGCGTTTTTTTATGCGTTTTTTGATGCGGTTTTTAGTGTTTTTTTATGCAGTTTTCTCTGCAGAGTCTGTGTGTTTTCTAGGAAGTTTAGGGTTAAAATGGCTGAAAATACCCTAACCCTACCCCTACCCCTAACCCTACCCCTACCCCTAACCCTACCCCTAACCCTAGTTCTAACTGTAGTGGGGAAAAAAAATAAATAAATTCTTTATTTTATTATTGTTACTACCTATGGGGGTGATAAAGGGAGGGGGTCATTTACCTTTTTTTAATTTTGATCACTGTGAGGTTATCACAGTGATCAAAATGTGCCTGGAACGAATCTGCCAGGCGGCAGATTCGGCGGGCGCACTGCGCATGCGCCCGCCATTTTGGAAGATGGCGGCGCCCAGGGAGAAGACGGACGGACGGACACCGGGAGGCCCGGTAAGTATAAGGGGGGGAGATGAGGGCACGGGGGGGCGTCGGAGCACGGGGGGTGGCATCGGAGCACGGGGGGTGGCATCGGAGCATGGGGGGGTGGGATCGGAGCACGGGGGCGGGATTGGAGCACGGGGGGCGGGATTGGAGCACGGGGGGCGGGATTGGAGCACGGGGGGGCAGCCACACTCTGCCCACGCACTTCCACCCGCTTCCCCGCACTTCCTGCTGCAGCGGTTCTGCACCACAAACCGCAGAAAACCCGCAGATATTTTTTTCGTCTGCGGGTTTGACCTCACAATGGAGGTCTACGGGTGCAGAACCGCTGCAGTTCCGCAAAAAGAAGTGACATGGTACTTCTTTTTTACCGCAGCTATTCAGCGC
Organism: Ranitomeya imitator; assembly: GCF_032444005.1. Taxonomy (NCBI): domain Eukaryota; kingdom Metazoa; phylum Chordata; class Amphibia; order Anura; family Dendrobatidae; genus Ranitomeya; species Ranitomeya imitator. Next base: position 129,240,860 of record NC_091285.1, read on the forward strand.
GGCTTTTTTTCGGCATTTCCGCAATGTGGGCACAGTGGTTCCTGTTTTCCATAGGGTACAATGTACAGTACCCTGCATGGAAAACAGCTGCGGACCCGCAGCGGCAAAATTGCGGCGGTTCCGCCGTTAAAAACACACTGTGTGAACATGGCCTTAAATTATTAACTGTTCTAACCCCACCCCCCATGCCACCGCCACCCCCAACTTCCTTATTTGTGCCCAGGTCTCTATCAGCACTATCTTCCCCTCCTATAAAATGAATACCCTCCCCCCAATCCCTAGTATAAACACTCCTCCAACCTTCTAGCCATTTTCTCCCCCCGCACAGCTGCACCTTCCCCACTGAGGTGCAGCCCGTCCCTAGCGTAGAACCTGTAGCCAACTGAGAAGTCGGCCCAGTTCCCCAGGAACCCAAACCCCTCCTTCCTACACCAATTCTTGAGCCACTTACTAACCTCCCTAATCTCCCGTTGCCTCTCTGGCGTGGCACGTGGTACAGGCAGTATTTCGGAAAATACCACGTTGGAGGTAATGGCTTTTAGCTTACAGCCTAATTTCCGGAAATCATCCTTAAGGACCTTCAACCTACCTCTAACTAGGCAGCACACCACTCGACGATCCCTGTCTTTGTGACAGATTGCCCTACCCGTTCCACTAATAATGGAGTCCCCCACTACCAGCACCTGTCTGACCTGCCCTGCTCTCCTATTTCCATCCTTACCGGAGCAGTCACTCCTCCGGCTTTCAGAGGACATGCCTGGCTGCAGCAGTGCTATCCCTGTACTGGCAGCCCTCTCATCTGCCAACTTAGCAAACTTATTGGGGTGTGCCAGATCAGGACTAGCCTCCCTGGCACTCTTCCCTCTACCCCGCTTTCTAACTGTCACCCAGCTTGCTGCCTCACTTTCCTGCAGCTCCATCCTACCATCTCCCCTCATCTATCCCATTGAGCGTCTGCTCAGTAAGCAGAAGACTCCTTTCCATATTCTCAATGGATCTCAGTGTTGCCAGCTGCACATTCAGATTCAGAATCTGGGCTTCCAAATGCACAACGTGCTCACATCTCGCATAGCAGTATGCACCCTCGACCGGCTGCTCAAGGATTGCATACATGTGGCAAGATGTGCACTGGATGGCATTAGCAATAGTGGAGCACATTTCCTAATGGGGATTGCACCAGACAGAAACGTTAAATAAAGATTAAATGCAAAGTATTAATAAAATACAGAGAGTAATTCAGTAATTCCTCCCTTGAAAACTCCCTGAATCCAAAGTCACTGAATCACAAGTCACACTCACCGCCGTTCGCATTTACGCTCCGGTCACACTCAGCTCGTTCACACTCGCTAAGCTGAAGATATAAAGAGATTTTTTTTTTCCCCTCATCAGCAATCCACCTTGCTGTTCAATGCACTTCCAAAACAAACCAGAATGCTGTAGATAAGCGCCTGATGCTGGTGGCCGTAGTTTATAGGGCAAAATTGAGGAAACATATTCCCTTTAAGAAAAAGCAATAGCAGCTCACCCTTGGTGGAAACTCCCTGAGAGTTTCAGTGTTGGACCCACAGGATCATGTCTCTGCCATATGTCAATGAGGCTATGTGCACACGTTGCGGATTTTGCTGCGGATCCGCAGCTGCGGGTCTGCAGCAGTTTTCCATGAGTTTACAGTACCATGTAAACCTATGGAAAACAGAAACCGCTGTGCCCATGCTGCGGAAAAAACCGTGCGGAAACGCAGCAGTTTACATTCCGCAGCATGTCAATTCTTTGTGCGGATTCCGCAGCGGTTTACACCTGCTCCATAATACGAATTCACAGGTGTAAAACCGCAGGTGGAATCTGCATAAAATCCACACAAAATCAGCTGTAAATCCGCAGTAATTCTGCAGGTAAAACGTAGTGCCTTTTACCTGCGGATTTCTCAAATCAGCTGTGGAAAAATCTGCAGACCTCAAAAATACGTGTGCACATAGCCTTATACTTGCATGAAAGGTAAGAATTCAGCTTCAGTCCATAAAATCCATAAAGTTTTGTTTCTTTTAAAACATAGCAATCACTACTGCATACACCTTAGCATAGGTGTGAGTTGGGGATAAAGGGGTGTCAGGAAAACGCCGCTCGTATTATTAACTTACAAAAGGGATTGTCTGTATCATAAATATAACTTTCTTCCCACCAGGCCATGACTATGTTGGCTACTGATGGAAAAAATTTAGCCCCCATAGAAACACCACTTTTTTAAATAAAAAAAAAGTTCTATTAAAAAAAAAATAATTGTGGCTTAACATGAAAAAGTATCGTATTTTTTGGACAATTAGGGTATGTTTCCACGTGCTGGATTACATCCAGATCAGCTGCAGATTGAACGCTGCGTTCAACCGCAGCGTTCAACCCGCAGCATCCAGATGTTACAGCATAATTGAGGGGATTTTATGAAATCCCATCTCCACTATGCGTGCGAACACACATCCAGCGGCCCTGCATTTACAGACATGCGGCGCATCTTTTTAGAAAGCAGCATGTCTGTTTACCTTGCGGCGACGCTCCGTCGCCACAAGATAAATCACAGGTCCCTATGTATAGGGTGCGGAGATTCTGGATGTGTGCAATGAACACATCCGGAATCACCGCACGTACAGAAGGGGGCGGCGCTTTGGACGGAGCAGGTTTTTCGCTCCGACCACAGCGCCGGCAATCCGGATAGTGGAAACATACCCCAAGATGCAATTATTTCCTCCAAAACAAAATAATGGAGGAAATTGGGGGGTGCGTATTTTATAGTCCAGATGTACCTGCTGTGGATGGTGGAGTGGGGGAGCGGCAGACAAGTAGGTCACAGAACTCGGCGGCTGCAGCTGAGACCTGTGCCTGCTGTTAAAAGAAAATGAATATTCACTGCTCCACACGCCCATAGTCCCTCCCACCTCTATGCACTAAAGCCAGCGCTGATAGGTGGGAAGGACTATGGGCATGTGAAGCAGTAAATATTTATCTTCTTAACTAGCAGCCACACTGTTAGGCCTCTTTCACACTTACGACTTTGAGCTCCCGTCGAAATCCGTCGATTTTTGAAAAAACAGGATCCAGCTAATTTTTCTGCTGATCCCGTTTTTTCCCATAGACTTGTATTAGCGACGGATTGTGACAGATGGCCATCCGTTTCATCCGTCGTGCACTGGATCCGTCGGAAAATTGCTGTCCATCGGGTGGGGACAACGCACAGAGGAACTTTTTTTCTGTACGTTGGAAAATCGTGCAGTGACGGATTCTGCGCTGCCCGTCGTTGGCTTTAATGGAAGCCTATGGACGCAGGATCCTTTGCTGATTGTCAAAAGCAGGAATCCAGTGACAGTTGCCGTCTTTTCAAACTGAGCATGCGTGGAAGAATTTCCAGTCAGAGAAATTCTCTCTCGCTCGCTCTCTCTTTTTACTATTGATGCTGCCTATGCAGCATCAATAGTAACAACATATGTTAAAAATAAAAAAAATCGCAATATTCTCTCCTTTTGGCATCCCGCACAGCCCTCCCGATGCTCCCGGCAGCTGGCGTTCCCAGAGGTCATTGCACGCAAGGCATTACTGGGAACGCCAGCTGTCAGGAGCATCGGTAACGCTGCGCAGGACACCGGAAGGTAAGAATATTGCGATTTCTTATTTTTTTATCTTATTTTTAACCTGGGTTGTGTTGTGTGTTTTCGCAGCGGAAAACCGCTGCGAAGACGCATACACAAGAGGTGCAGATAGCCTCGTCGGGTCCATCAGAAAAACGGGCCCAGTGCACCCTTTTTTTTTTTTACACAGCATCCTCTGCACAGGATGCGTCTTTTCAACATTGTGACAGATACTGTGCAGATTGTAAAAAAGGAAGTGTGAAAGAGGCCTTAGCTGCAAGCTTCCTGCAGCGGCTGGGTGATTACTTTTACCCGCTATTACAGAGAAATGAATATTCACTGCTCTTCATTTCCATAGTCCCGGGCATGGGGAGCAATGAGTATTCTGGCAGCGAACCTCAGCGAAGAAGCAGAACATGCTACGCACTGCTTACACGATGAAATCAGCTGCTGGCATCAGGACAGGATGCTGCCAGGGAGCAAAGGGAAGGTGTTAGAATCTGTTTTGTTTTTGACCATTCGCCATCTTGCTGTGGTTGTCTGGCTGCTGGTCTTTCTCCCTGGTGCTGGGTTGTCTTAGGTCAGGTAATTGTATCACCCTTTATTACCCAGCACCTGCCTCCTAGTCCTTGCTTGACAACAGTGTTAATCCGCTAGAGTTCTGGCTAGGTGCTTTGATAGCATTCTGTGTTTGATATTGTGCAGTTCTGGGATCTCTGGTTCTGCCATCTTTAGTTTCTGTTTTTCAGTTTGTTTCTGCAGCCTTCTCTGTATTTTCTATTAGGAGGTGACCTGTTTT